>NW_020799095.1:14370289-14490154 GCF_003259725.1 Athene cunicularia | reverse complement strand
TGATTATAACCAAAATGGAAACCTTTCCTCCCAGATGTAGCTAACTGGATGCATGAAAATTAAAATACAGCAGCTGGCACGAGGCTCAGTGCCTGCTCACACGGAAAGCCTTTGCAAACTTGCCACCATCATCACAGCAGTCCCGAAAGCAGAACGTGGGGAGGGGGCCTGGCAGGGAGTGCACTGCGGGGTGGGTACCAAGAGCACCATGGGTCCCCCAAAATCAATGCAGTGGCTGTAAAGTGGGCAAGGGACGGGTGTGTGCTGTCTGTACGCCGCTAGTGCTCTGGGTGAGGACACATCCATGGTCATGGTACTGGACTGCTGGTGAATGTCCCATCCCCACCACAGCACCGGGGCACCTGGTGGCTTGTGATTCCTCTTCAAGGCTTTCCCTGAACTGAGGTGGTGACTTCCAAGAAGTGGCTGCTGCTGCAGCCACCGCCCTCACTGGGTTTTGCTACGTGATTTAGTGCTGCTAGAAGCTGTGGGAGGAGCTGAGGGGGAGGATCTGTGGTAAACTGCTTGCAGCAGAGGCGTAAAACCACTTTTAACACAGATATTTTACACACAACCATCCGGACCCACAACTCAAAAGCGTGGCCAGTGCCTGGTATCTTTTAAGACCAAAAGGTGCAAAGGTCTTGCTGAGTTCAAGTCCCCAAAACAACTCTGGAAGATTTTCAGCAAGCTGATTATAACCAAAATGGAAACCTTTCCTCCCAGATGTAGCTAACTGGATGCATGAAAATTAAAATACAGCAGCTGGCACGAGGCTCAGTGCCTGCTCACACGGAAAGCCTTTGCAAACTTGCCACCATCATCACAGCAGTCCCGAAAGCAGAACGTGGGGAGGGGGCCTGGCAGGGAGTGCACTGCGGGGTGGGTACCAAGAGCACCATGGGTCCCCCAAAATCAATGCAGTGGCTGTAAAGTGGGCAAGGGACGGGTGTGTGCTGTCTGTACGCCGCTAGTGCTCTGGGTGAGGACACATCCATGGTCATGGTACTGGACTGCTGGTGAATGTCCCATCCCCACCACAGCACCGGGGCACCTGGTGGCTTGTGATTCCTCTTCAAGGCTTTCCCTGAACTGAGGTGGTGACTTCCAAGAAGTGGCTGCTGCTGCAGCCACCGCCCTCACTGGGTTTTGCTACGTGATTTAGTGCTGCTAGAAGCTGTGGGAGGAGCTGAGGGGGAGGATCTGTGGTAAACTGCTTGCAGCAGAGGCGTAAAACCACTTTTAACACAGATATTTTACACACAACCATCCGGACCCACAACTCAAAAGCGTGGCCAGTGCCTGGTATCTTTTAAGACCAAAGGGTGCTTAATGGATGTGTCTGCAGGGAACATTTCCAGTGACCCTGGATAGGACAAGGAAGACCCATCTTTTCTTATGGGTGTCCTAAATCAGAAGGACACACCGTCAGCAGAGAGGAGCAGGTACTAGTTCAGAACCATTTTGATTGAGCAGGAGGGAAGAGGAGGCTCTCCCCAGCATCAAGGTTACCTAAGTAAGTCACCTGTGCAGCAATGTAGCTGATATGCAAAATGCTCTTAATAAGCTTAATCCTCCATCAATCTTTCCAAAACTCTTAAATTTTAAGATATTCTCTTATCAAAAATAATAAAAAAAAATTCCCCTTGGTGGCTACTGTGGGGAATTGCTTCTCGAGAGCCTTTGCCTTACCTTAACTTGCTGGCTTGCACTGCCACCCCAAGTCCAGTGATGAACCATTGATACATGTGATTATCTACGCCAGTAGATGTTGGATGCAAAAGAAACATATCTTGATCTGAATAAGCTGCTGTGACTATGGGGGTCAGTAGAAGTGTGCTGATTTGCACCCAGGACAGATCTGATACAAGCAGGCTGGGTATGTGTTGAACAGGCAGGTCTCTGCTGCAGATTCTGAAAAACGGGGATTTACCTCTCTCCATGATGGCTGTGCATGAGAGCAGAGTGCCCAGCACACTGCTAAAAACCTGGGGTTAAACTATACTCTTTTCAGGCAAAATATGGTTAATGCAATCACACAGCGAATGGTTTTGATATTCGTGCAGCATCCTCTGCCATACAGACAGACGGCTGAGCATCTACAAAGGACAACCAACAGATACCTCCAGTATATGAACTGTCCCTGAGTGTGCTGCTCACTGTCTCCTTGAGGAGTGAGGTTTTCAAGCCAGAAACCTTCTACATTCAACAGCCAGCATCATAAAATGCCAGTCTTGGCTGTGAGTACGTTAAGCTGCAAAGCCCCACTCTCAATTTTATTTATCTCTAGGTTTTAAAATAGCCTGCCCCTGTTCCCAAGAAGCATCCTGCAGCACAGGCCCACCCTCCCGATGTAGATTTTATTTCTTACTGAAGATTAGCTCGTCCACCCAAAAATCAGTGCTTTGATAAAAGAATTTTAAAATAATATGAATTGAAATATATCGATGAATTGGAAATTTTTTGTATATATTTAACTTCTTTTACTTTCTGTAAAGGATTTCATACAATTTGGAAATGAAATAATCTTGAACCAGAAGGTGACTTTCTCTTTAATATCAAAACAGTATATCTGAAACTTTTAAATTTTCTTTCTGAAGGAAAAAATTTCACAATTTGTTGAACTCACCTGTTTCCTACCTGATGTTTCTATTTCGTCTCATCAGCAATTTGCAGTAGAAATTGGAGTTGGCATTTTTATCACCAGCTCCCAGGGCCTGTGTTTATCTTGACCATTTCAGCATCCACAGTGTGCGCTGATGACAAAGGCTTACGGAATGAGAGGATTTGAGAATGCTTCTCTGTGCTTACGAGGTCTTTGCTGTGCATTTTACTGGAAGTTAGACTCACGTTTTCTGATTTTGATGGCAAAAGATACAGTTATTCTCATATATGGTACATACGGTATAATGGTACATAGCTCTGTCATGCCGATTGCTTGCTATGAATGCTCACTCTTCACAAAAAGCCAGACTCCTCAAGAGCCGGTGACTCTTGGTATGCTTGTGACTCTGCAAGGCCAGAGAACCAATGAATATTTTCTGGCAAGATGTGACTTGTTGATTTGGGTCAGGCTGCGATTTGTGTCACATCTTTTGTGGTGGTTTTCCCAAAATGATTTGCAACTGGACCTCTCATAAATCCTGACCTGGGGAAGGTGGTGGTGGGGGGATGAGATGGTTCTGCAGGTTGTGCACATGCAGATAGGAAGGGTGCAGATAGGAAGACAGAGGATGATGAGGAAGGAAAATCAACTCTTGCCATACCTTAAAGAAGCACCACAAAAAGGTATGTACAGAGAACCAAAGATTTTAGAAAACAACAGGAATTTTTATAAACAAGCACATATGGATTGTCTCTCTTTAAAAAAATTCTGCAGTAGCTATATTCATCATATAACTTTCTCCAGTAAGGCCAGATGTAACTTAATAAGGACTAGCAAAACACAGAGTCCTGTGCTTACATAGTTGAAGAATTTTAGAGATTTTTGCCCCTCTCCAGCATGTTGTAATAAACATTGGTTTTATACTAAGTGAAGACTACCAAACTAATCCCATCATGTAAAACAACCCAACACTTAGATTACAAGAATTTTAAAGTCGATATTTCTCTCTCTCTTTTTGTTTGCTTCAAAATGCCTGATACATGGGGGACAGAGAAGTTGTCACAGTCTCTGTGTGGACTTACAGCACTAATAGCATTTCTTAAAAAAAATAATACTCACATACAGCAAAAATGCCAAAATCTGAAAAAAAGGAGATTTTTCTTTCTTCGTTGTAAGCCACTCTACAATGTAAAATTTGCATGCCACAGAAAGAAAACACTGAGGAAAGCACATTGCAGCAACTGCAATGCCAGAATGGTTAATGATGCTTGGCAACTGCTTTATCATTTTCATTTATGCTGAGGCTTAAAGATCCGTGGAAGGCAGCAAACAAAATTTTCATCTTTTGATCCTCCCGATGTATAGCAACACTGCACCCCGTGGTTGAGTTGAGCCCTCTTGTGCCACACACAGTGGTGGCATGCACTGGTGTGGCATGGCCTTGGGTGTCCTGTGTTTTCTCCAGGTGCAGCCATGGGCCATCTCCCTCTGTGCCCAGGAGCCCCCTGCCTCAAATACAGCCCTGGCTCTCCCTGAGGAACATGGACAAGTTCTGGTCCCACACTACATTGGCCTCCTGGCCCTGAGGCTGTTCTCCTTCTCTGTGGTCTCACCAGGAAGAGTAGTGAATTTTAATTTATTTTTTTTTTTTTAAAGAAAATAGCACAGCTTAGTAAGTGTATTATTTGCCCAGTTGTGGTCCAGTGTGTTTACCAAAATGTACTGTTTTTTTAGAAACTGAAAATATGCAATATTCCCATTTATAGTTTTGTAAAGTTGATGCTTAATTCAAGCTCCACTTAGTACGCGAATATGTTTGGAGAAATCAATGTTTTGTTTCAGCATTTTAAAGACAAAACTTATCAGAACTCTACCTCATAACCCGTTTAAATACACATAGTCTGTTTTACAAGTAAAAGAATGAAAAATCTTCAGCAAAGACAATTTATCAGGAGAGGAGGAAGGAAGGAAAGGAAAAGCAAAGCATTTTTGAGCCAAGCCAATCTTTTTCTTCTATTTTTTTTCCTGATTGTAAGAATTGCAAAGGAAGTGTGGATAAAGAAAATATTAGGCAATAAAAATTACAATAAAGCTTACCACAGGGAAGTTATGAGGACTGAATATGGATACCACCTGCTGTACAAGTATTGAGAGATTTTCATAAGATTTCAGATTTTATATGAGAACGAGGAACACACTGGTTGGGCTGGTAGCCAGGCTGCAGGCATAGGGTATTGGAGTCCTCAGATGATGAACAGCTAACTTTGATCACAGTGACTGAGAATTCATTTATTCAAGAAGATTAAACAGCTGCAGTTTTTATGGGTTATGTCCGGTATCACAAAACTGCCAGATGGGCTTGACTGTGGGAAATGAGAACAAAAGGAGTTTGGAAAGAGGGTCTGCTGGGGAGTTGCCCCTTCAAACTTCTTCACAACTTAGTAAACATGTGCAAGTCATTGCTCATATACTGGAATGAATTTTCTCCAGATTTTGAAAGTTACTGGTCTGAAGCACAATTCTGAAACACAAATTCATCGTGGTCCCAAACTCCTACCCGTAGGTTCCTTTTTAAGTCACACCGTGGTATCACCTGGAGGCTGGAGTTTCACTGCTGCACATGCAACACACATGTGATGCCAAAAGACTTTGCAGACCTTACAATCAAAGATCAATTAGAAAAGACAACGTAGACAAAATGCAGGTAGGGACCGTGAGGCAATAGTAAGTAAGGCAGTAACTGGAGAAGGTAACACTCAGAGTGCTCACACCAAAACGTACCCTAATACTGTCCAACCCTGGGATTGCTGGCAGGGTGGGTATCACATGGACTCTCGGTGCCAATGCTGCAGCACTCCAGACTGTGGTATGTGGAAGTCTGCATGGTGGAACAAGCAATAAAGTAAGTAATCAGATTTTAAGAAGAAAACGTAACACTTTTCTAAACTAGGTGAAACTTGAGACCTTATAATCTTTGCAAGACTAAATAAGCTTTGTGTGTATTTAAAGGTGTTTTTTTGTTTTTTGTTTTTTTTTTTTACATTTTGATGTATTTTAATCCTTAGAACTTTAAAAACATTTTTAAGAACAGGCTCACATTCATGTGCACTTTAAGCCATGTGTTCCAGGCCATTGCAAATCCTCCTGTTTATGGATAAAAATGATGCATGTTCCTGAGTATTACACAGAGGTATATATTACCCAGCAAGCTATACGACATCTGACTTTTAATATCTGTTAGTTTGGTATTTTCTGTTAAAAGGGAATTTAATGCTGATCTGAAAATGCTACTATATTTCCCATCCCCTGGATTCAATTAACACAGCAGGTGGGAAATCAGGACATTGTGACAACTATTCTTCCATCTCAAAACTATATAGCAATTTATATTCCAAAAGGTCTCAAACACTAACATGATAATTTATAGCATCTTTGAATGCTTCTTTGTACTAGTTAAAAATTCAGAAAAACCTAATCTCGCCACAGTCCCTGAAGCTCACAGTGAAAGGCAAAGCTGTGAAAACTTTCCCAGCTCAAAGCTCTGTGACTGCACGTGATGACTTAAGCAGCAGAGTTCCCATCAGGTCTCTGGAAACGCTTACAGGGTTTTTCATGTTGTCACCACAGAATATAGTGAAAGTGCTAAATCAGTGGGATTTGAAGCATCAAATTCCTACCATTGATAGAAAATGGAACCACAGTGTCTTCCTTCTGCAGATGATATATTTTAATGCTTCCTGTATCTCAGCATCCGTTAGGCTTTTGCAAATTAAAAAAAAACAAATAAAGGTTTGCACAAACCTACCTAGTCAAACAAGGTACAAAAGTGCTACCTGAAGCATATTTTAGAAAATACTTCTTGTGCTTCATATATGTCTGGAGAGAAATACAGGGTTTTTTTTTTTTGTATTTGGCAATCTTGTTATCCTATTTCTGGTGTGTGGGTTTGTTTTTGGTTTTTTTTTTGGTTTGTTTTGTTTTAATTTATTTAAGCTACTGTTCTTCAGTGGCACTTATTTCAGCAGTGTGGGACCAAAATCCTCTGATACAATACCACTGCTATCAGCTGAGTTACTATGCTTGGATTACATCTAGCTCACTGTTTGAAAGAGCAAAACCTTCTGAAATAATGACTATATTATTCTTATTATTATTGTCCCAATTTTGATAGCATCTGTGATTATGGCAAACTATGTTACAAGTCTGTAAAAACTCAGAGAAAAAGATGGTTCCTGCTCTAAAGAATCTATAGTTTAAGAGTCTCATGCTGCATCCCTTCTGTCTCACTGTCTGTTTCTAGGGTTCTGCACTTTGCCTCTTGCAGGATCCTCCCACGTATCTAAAACTTCCCTCACCATTTTAGCGGTTAAATATATTGTGAGCAGCAGACAAACAAGTTGCCTATGTACATGTTTCAAGTTGCTGTTTCTCTCATGACCTTCTTTCAATGCTCTTTCATCTCTAAATTTAGCTAGCTACTAAAGTGGGAGTCTAGCAGATTCAGTGACACGAGAAACACTAATGCAGAGCCTGTACATGATCACTCTTAAAAGAACAGCACAGATTATGAGACAGTGTAATTACTGTTCTGTAGCCAAATGAAGTTTATTTTACGAAACTGCACCTTCTCAAGTCTAATCAACCATTACAGACATTCACTCAAGACCAACACATGCAGCACAAAATCGAAAGTATTAGTTAAGGGCTGACAGCCAGAACTCAGAAAACTGTTCACGTTAGGATTGCTGTGTCCCTGTTTGAACAGATGACGTAACTGCCAGGCACAAGTACACCTTAAATCTGGAATACAATCTTTTAAATAGCTGCTTCAGTGCCATCTAATGAGGAGAACATACTTCAGAATCACAGGAAACATTTAAGAATATGAAATAAAGTACTGAGATTCAGAAAGGTACTGTACAGATACTGGCACTGTGACTGAGACACAATGATGTAACTATACCAAGTTCCATGAAATTGCAGAAAAGTTATACCACGTTAAATTCTGGTTTGCTATTTTCAGATACAATAAATATGGTAAAATAGGAAATGTTCTGTGTTCTTTGGGTGAGATAAATGGCAAGCAATTTTATTCCCTGGATCGTATATATATATATAAAATCTGATTAAAATATTAATAATATTTGTGCTTAGATAGATAATGAGATAGTTTTAAAGTTTTTAATCACTCTTTAGTGATTTAAATGTTCTCAGAAATCACACCTCCTATATTCTACTCAAAAAACTTTCCCTCCTTTTTGAGAAAACAGCACAAGCACAGCCCAGAAAATTTGTTAATTCTTTCTTTAATAAAGCGGGCTAGATGTTCTTCCAGAGTAAAGATACAAAGCTCCACGACTAAATGAATACCCAGTCAAAATATGATACTGCCTTTTTGCAGTACATAAAACTGACATGACATGCAAGAGACTTTAAACAGTCATAAATTACAGATGTGAGATACAGTACAACAGTCTCAGATACATTTCTTAATCCCATATTAGTTTTCATCAGCAATTAGCAATGCATATAATTTTTCTATCTGATTGTTGTTATCCATGAACGTTATGAGCAGGTAATCTTCGGAGAAAAAGAATAATCTTGTATTTTAAATGATAATTTCTTTCTCAGTATATTCTTAACATAATGCAAGGTGGGGTGATGACTTGATATTTTGTCTCATTTACAAGTTTCTAACTTAACGAATATACAAAATTCTAACTGTCTCCGCACAACGATCACATACCAGAGACAACATATTTGAGATGTGGAAGGACACGGTATAACCAAAGCAGATTCATTTACTGGAATTTGCTCTGATCTTATTTGTATAATCATCTCTCTGCTTCTGAAGATTTTTATCACATCCCATGGCACGATAGGCATTCATCTCATCAGTATTCACTGCTTAGTGAAAAGTTGCTGCAACCTCCCAAAATCTTTATATACCTTTAGCACTGTTTTAAAATATGCAATATTAAAGATACAACTAACTTACAAAAATAAAAGAACTGTACAAATCACACTCTTCCATTGGCAATGAGACTGTTCAAGAAAATAGTAATGTGATCCCTGACAAACAACCAGAACAGAAATCAAAAGACTGATGCTTAAAAAAATAAAAAAGAAGTAAAAACATTTTCCCCTGCCAAAGTACTGGAATCTTTGAAGGTTTATGTATCACAGAATATAAAACTTTTATCTCTGTCCCCAGAATATTTCTTTCCTCTTTACATAGGTACTTCTTGAACAGATTCCCCTTTGTTGGTGGTGTGGCACAAGCGTTGCTGTACGGGTTAAGGCTAGAAAAGCTTGAAAGACCTAAATAAATCAACAGCCACCTAATCCCCTGGCATTCATGCAAACTCAGGGAAATAAAATAAACCTGAAGACAGGCATGCATGCTGAATTCCAAAGTGATTTCTATGAAGCTTAAAATTAAACCAAAATAAACACACCTCCGAAATGTTATGCATTTAAGGTCTTTCATCTAAACAGTCATCTGACTGTTCATATCACTCTGTCGCAGAGAGGTATGATGCTATGTCTGGTCATAACGTTTTAGTATTTTATCATTTTTACAAGGCACAGATAATTTTAGACGAACTATGTGGCGTCGTTTGAACATGTAAGGATATGGCAGCTACCACGTAATTACATGACAATTACCTCTTCAGTTCAGTCACTGACATAGACCTTGTAAAATCTTAAGACCAGCAAACTACATGTCACCTCAGCTTTGGAATACGGTACTTAACTCTGTTTACAATTACAGACTAAGCAGCAAATAAATACCATTTCTTAACTCCATACAAACACAAGCTTTGCCATGCAATAACGAAGCTGTTGCATGGTATAATGTATATGTATCTTGAAGTAAATAATGCAAATTTTTTGCTGCTGTTATAGAGTGACTTTCCAGCATGCCTTCCTCAAGTTAGCTCTGTGTAGGTCCTGCAAGAGGAGGTGTCCATTCACCACCGGTTTCTTTTTGTGAATTCCAACAGAGTTTAAAGGGACCCGAGAGTACACTCCCCCCTCCCTTACCGACTTGAAAAAACTGTTATTAGATGTACTATGTACTTGATGGGAAAGAAATACACTTTTCCATAGAACAAGTTCTAGAGTTAATTAGAAACTTTCCGTTGGTTAACGCTGCTGCACCATTATGTTTTTCTTGACTAGAAATGTGGAAATCGTATAGGAATATATGTAAACAGAGTCTATAGAAGATAATAGCAAGAAGACATAAAGTGCTTTTAACTATGAACATTTCATTTCACTTTGCACCCTTCCCTGGTAAGCTGTCATACTCAAGCTAGTTTTAGTTCAGCTGGCTCACGTCTACACTATGAAATACTGTAATTTCCCTTGCACCTACTGTTTTAACCATGGTAGTCTCAGTAAAATAAAAAATAATTCATGCCAGGAGAAGTAAAAGTTGACCGATATAAAAAGGGAAGGAGGTGAACTGGGAACTCCCAAGGGGAAAAAAAAGGTAGGTAAAGGGAAATAAGCCTCTATTGTATAGGTCCCTGTTCTCAAGGAATTTGTCACATATTCTTCTGTAAGACAGTGCTGAGGAACAACTACATAAACCTCTGCCTTGAACACACCTCAGGCTACTGCTGGATGAAAACAAAGAAATTAGGATTCCTCAGCTGAGAACATGGTTACTGCTAGGATGATGCTTTTAATCTTTCTGAGCCACATTCCCTACTTCTCTAATCACAGTCTCTGAAGAAACAGTACCCTTTCCTACTCAGAAAACCCAGTCACGCATATTTTGTAAAAGGAAGGTATTAAATCTAGCTTGTCTTTGCTGTTTCAGGTCTGATGCAAAGTATCTACACATTTCCTAATCCATTATGGGACCTAGCACATACTATTCTATGTTTTGGGAAAGCAACAGTTCTATAGTAACAAAGCTCCTAAGTAAGGTAATGGTATAACTAAGAATAATTGTATATTAGAACTGGGTTTTACCGGATCTTTATTTAAGGCAGTTATTAAAATGTGTCTATACTTTCTGAAAAGTTACAAATGTGTGTCTTTTTGTTCTGTTTGTTTGTTGTTGTTTTTGTTTTTTTTTTTTTAAATTTAGGCTTTTGGCAGCTGAAATGGGTTACCTTTATCTATTTTCTGTCCTAATCCAGAGAACTATCCAGCCCGTAGAATCATAGGAATTTGAGCTGAGTTGTAACAATCAACCTGACAAACTCTCCCAACCTGTTTCATTAGATGTCCAGTGGGCTGACAATAGCAAAGTCAGAATCTTTGCTGTTATTACTACTGTCATCGTCAGGGCTGGAGCTCAGGTTGCTGGATGAGGCTGAAATGGAGCCCATTAGTGGGTCAGAGAATATCAAAGAGGAACGAGACGGAGCTTCTGGCTTCATCGCTGATTCCTTGTGTGCCTGAAGGGACTGGGCTGGCTCCGGGACAGCACTTCTACTTCCTTCCTCTTCTTTGGAAACCATAATATAGTCATCAGCACTCTTGTTCTCACTTGTGCTCACATCAGTCGTAGTCTGTGAGACAACAGCACAGAGAGGACTTAAAGTTAGTACCAATTTTACCATTTAATGAGGTTTATGATGTGTGCCAGTGATATGGGAGTGGGATAAAGGAATAATCATCATCCAAAAGTAGCAATGCCCAAATCAAGAAGTAAAAAATAAAGTGGGTATTAACTTTGAAGTAATTTATTTGTTATTTACAAAAGCATAAAACCCAACACTCTAAAAATACATTTGTTATAGCAGTCTTACATGTTTCATCATCATAGTGCATCCATGTAACAATCACAACAGCTAGGCATCTAACACGTACATTACAGTTGTGAAGATTTTCAGTAATTATATTCTCACTGCTGTTAGTTTTCTGTAGTAATTAATGAAGTAGTATTGAGGAATTTTTTGATGGTTTGCATGTACAATGCCATTTTGGAGCTTGCCAGAAAAAAAGTTGAATATAAAATTACTGAGTAAAACCTGGGGAATCTGAGCCATACATAGACCTGGTTTAGTGTGCACCAGTTTGGGTTCAACAGATCAGGGCTCCCAGGGCTTCTAGGCTTAGTGATGTTGAGTATTTCCTAGCCGTACCAGAAAACGAGGGCCTGGCAATCCCTATTCTGTCTGGTTAGACCTTGGGAAATGTGTGTCCCTGAGCACTCAGGTAGTGGACCAAGACTACACGTCAGTGTAGCAGAAAACTCTACAAACTTGCAATCTTGTATTCCAACTAGCCATATTCAGGAGAAGTGAAGACTGCCATACAAAGCAGAGTGGGATCTTTTACTTGTTGACAACTGTCAGACTATTAGCTTGGATGCAACCTAAACCTCAACTCCTATCTAGCGCTATGTTCCTCTAACAAGAATATGTCTGCTTTCTTAGTTGGTCTCACACAATTTTTTTCAGAGTAACAATGCAACCTGCCAAGCAGCCTGTGGGGACAAGTATCCTGAAGTGGTGTGATATTGAAAAGAATGTATTTGATTACACTAATGGGAGACTGAGAAAAAAGGGAAGTAAAGGGGTAGCTGGGGAAATGTGTATTTCAATATGTGTGTCAACTACAAGCCCTTCAGCTGTGACTCTTCTACCAAACATAAAAACATAAATTCACTTTGGGGTAAAACAGAGATTGTAGGTATTAGGGGAAAAAAAGAAAGCCTCTACAAAAAAGAACAACAGGAATAACCTGAGTGAGATAAAGTTAGACCCTCAGCACAGTATATAAAATTGGAGTATGGAGGTCATCAAAAGTATCAGCAAGCCACAACTTGGAGTTACAGTATCCATGGCCTCCAGCAAAACTTATTTTGCCAAATTTATTATTACAGCTGAAAACAATTTTCCATTGCTCTGATCTGATTATAGATCTTGAAGGGTAACTGTAGAATAGCTCAGGGACCAAACCCACCAGTGATTAAGAATGACTGTAATATGAAATGAGGGAGCTGGAAGTCTTTGCTTGTTATTTACATAGTTGTTACAAGTTGTTTAAAGTCACAAACAAGATCACATCAGCTGAATGTGAAAATATGTTGAATCACAGAATCGTGACCTGTTTCCTTCCAAAATTTATATGAACAAGGATTTCAATATTTAAATTTTTAAAACATCTTGTTTTTTATGATTTATAATTTTTGGGGTGTTATCTACACAGTATGTAGGTATAATAATATTGTATTATTGTCTAGGTATAACAACATATAGTATTCTATTTTATAATTAACCCATTTTAATACTTTATTGTTCAAATGGAAATATTTTAAGTCCAGAGTATTGGATACAATTTTAAATGTCACAGTGTAAGACTGTTGTCAAACTGATAGAAATTTTATCTATTACTGTTTGATACTAATTCATTTTCCTCAGATGACTTAATAAAATTTGTACCAAACTGAGTAGATTGCTCTAAAAGTATGAACAATTATCCTGTGCTGAGTGCTATCAAAACTGATCTCAAGCTTCCTGATCTGTGAAGAACCAGGGTGGCTCAAATGTCAACAACTTCAAGCAGCTCCCATGAAGTTAAAAACAAACAGATCTATCCTACAAGGAGAGATACTTCACTGTTTAAGCACTTCTGATCTGACACATCATTTATTATTAATTATCCTTATGCTTTCATCTGGTCTATTTGAAATGAGCTGTCAGTCAATCAACTGCCATCTCCAATGGGGCGAGGACACAGGCAGCATACAACCATGGCTCTGCTCCACCAATATAGAATCACAGGAGTTGGGAATCACTGGGTTGGAAGGGACCTTTAAAGGTCAAGTAGTCCAACCCCCCTGAAATGAGCAGGGACATCTTCAACTAGATCGGGTTGCTCAGAGCCCTGTCTGACCTGACCTTGAATGTTTCCAGGGATGGGGCATCTACCACCTCCCTGGGCAACCTGTTCCAGTGTTTCACCACCCTCATGGTGGTGAAAATGTCTTCCTTATATGTCGTCTAAATCTACCCTCTTCCAGTTTAAAAACATTACCCCTTGTCCTATTGCAGCAGGCCCTCCTAATAAGTTTGTCGCTATTTTTCTTATTAAGTACCGAAAGGCTGCTATAAGGTCTCCGCAACTCTCTCAGCCTGTCCTTGTAGGGAAGGTGCTCCAGCCCCCTGATCATCTTTGTGCCCTCCTCTGGACCTGCTCCAACAGGTCCATGTTTTTCCTGTGCTGAGGACTCCAGAGCTGGACACAGCACTCCAGGTGTGGTCTCACCAGAGCAGAGGGGGAGAATCCCCTCCCTCGACCTGCTGGCCACACTTCTTTTGATGCAGCCCAGGATACAGTTGTCCTCCTGGGCTGCAAGCATACATTGCTGGCTCATGTCCAGTTTTACATCCACTCATACTCCCAAGCCCTTCTTGGCAGGGCTGCTCTCGATCTGTTCATCCCCCAGCCTGTATTGATACGGGGTGTTATCCCGACTTAGGTGCAGGACTTTGCATTTGGCCTTGTTGAACCTCATGAGGTTCACATGTTAGTTGTTGCCTGATTTTATAGGCACCCAGTGCAGCCACAAGACAGAGCCTGGTGAAGCTTTTCTGGGAGCTCTAAATGCCACGCTCAAAATTTCAGCACTTTGTTTCCACCCCCCCCACCCCACACAACAGAAATATACATTCCTTTAAACAACCACCACTGCATAGTTCACCTGGCTTCCTTCCACACTTCTATTTAAAAGCTCTGAGGGAATGCAGTACAGTCTCATTTTGCAGAATTATACACTTTATTATTCCAAGCTATCAAGATCATGCTCTTTCAGTCCTCGCAGCCCTCACACCTGAGATGGCTCCACCTTGCATAGGGTGACACAGATTTTACCTAGTGACATGCTTGCCCAGCAAGATCAATATTTTCCTTGCTGGCACCCCCAAGGATGTTAACGGGGTGTCTTCTTTTTGGCAGTGAGCCCCAGCAAGGGGCCTCATAAATGTTTCGCATTGGTATTGCAGTTTCCTAAATTCTGCTTTCAAAAATGTGCTCTTGTGCAGTTTAAAAAGCATTCTGCCCTTTAATAAAGGGAAAGGAAGGAAAACTACTCATTGCAATTTCTGGTCATTAGTCTTGTGCTTTGCAACACTATTTTTTGTCCTACCCACTCTTTTTGGTTCAGTTAGAGACCTACAGCTCACTTAAGTATCAGAGGAGCATCAAAGCATAGCTATTGACTCCAAAATGCTGTAAAATAGCCTCCTGTAAATGTTTGCCTATCCCTGGCATACATTAGTATTTCGGTACTGATATTTCCAGAGGTAAAATACCTCCTCCCTTCTTCTTCTGCCTGTTTCTGTGTCAGGAATCTCATGCTGACGTGAACCATGTTTTTTCCCATCTGCTGCCACTACTGAATAAATGAAAAATGACAGTATTATACTTCCAGTAGCTTTGAAAGTTAACAACCTTACGCCCGTTGCCATATGGCTTCTCCAAACATTTTTTTCCTGATGAATATCAGCTACTAGGACCAGGCTTATTTCAATTGCCTTCATACTGTGAATGAGTTAAAACTAACTGTAAGGATACAATTCAAGAAAGCTTAGAAGAACAGCAGCTCATTTTGCCTCCTTCTTTGAACAGACATAAAGGCAAGATAATGTGTTAATTATCATTCATTATTTAGCAACAGAAGCCTTCTGTTTGTCAACTGCATACTGCTACCAAAGCCAAACATTCTAAAAAATGCTCTATTCCTTTGAGCCTTTATCTTAGGTTTTTGCATTTTTAATTTTGCAGCTTTTCTTTCCAAAGAAGGGCTGTATTCCTATCCTCATATTCCAGAAAGGGAATTTTGAAGCAAAAAGTAGGAAGAGAACTTTTAAAAAATGTAAAGATGATAAATAATGTATATTTATATAACAACCAAGTACAGAAGACCAGATTTTAATCTCAATTACACAGTAGCTACACCTGTAACTTTTCCAGCTGTCCTAGAAAATATCCCTATAATTCTACCAGAGAAAAATCTCTACACTCTCAGTCACATCAAACAGAATTAGATTTATTACCAAAGTCACAGAAAATGTAAATACAGTAAAATTTATTTAGCAAGAAATGCATTAAATGGTCTAGAAGTGGTTGGAATTTTAAATCCCCCTGTAGCTCTCAGTAAGTACTCCTGGCTTGACCCAGGGCATCAGTGCAGCCCATTTTCTTCAGCAGAGATAAAAGCCTGGGCTGTGGTCAGTTTGGGCTAACAACTGACCCTGTCAATTAACAGTCAAGTGTCACAGCCCAGTAAATTCAGCAGTGTTATTTTCCCATGTTTTATTAAGAGAGGTGCAAAGCTCTCCTCTTTTTGTTTAATTTTAGACACGGTGGTTGAAGACTATGGGCTTTCAAACAGCACAGACCGTCACGATACTAACAATCCTCCTGGACTGCTGTTTCTAACTCTAATCTTTTCTCTTTCTTTCTGTCAAAAAGGCCCTTGTTCATTATCATAACTGGAACTTCTAGAAGATAAGAGGAGAGGAGGCTAATCTGTATGAACGTACTGTACCTCCAAACGTAAATTATGCAGTGCTGAAGCCTTGTTAATGCTCTGCAGGAGCTCAGCTTGTACAACTCTACTCATGTTGCTCATAGTTGGCTTACTAACAGCCTCTGAAATTCTGGGACCTACGGACGCCTCTCAGTTCCTGGGCTGGATTTATATATCCTGACTACACACTGGGATAAGACCAGCCCTCATTACAAATGTCCCCAAAAGTTTCCATTGGAAAGAAACCTGCACAGACAAGGCTTCCCTTGCTCCAGTCTCAATACTCAAAGTGCAAAGCCCCAGCGCCTCCACTCAGTGACACACAGTTTAGACCAGCAACTGAGTAAGGGCTTCTCCAGCACGAGTAGAGTCAGCATGCACTCATACAACATGTTGTCATTTTACATGGCATTCTACCTTCCAGTTTCTAGAATAAATCCAAGCAAAAATTATCAAAAAAGTATTTACTATTTGCCATTTTGGCAAGAACTCAAAAGGTACTTTCTATAAAATGCTAGGAGATAGAGGGCAAAAATAGGAGGTCATTATATGAACACTTGTTGTGGTTTAACCCCAGCTGGCAATTAAGCACCCCACAGCTGCTCGCTTACTCCCCCCTGGTAGGATGGGGGAGTAAATCAGAAGAGTAAAAGTGAGAAAACTCGTGGGTTGAGATAAAGACAGTTTAATAAGTGAAGCAAAAGCTGTGCACCCAAGCAAAGCAAACCAAGGAATTCATTCACCACTTCCCATCAGCAGGCATCTCAGCCATCTCCAGGAAAGCGGGGCTCCATCGTGTGTAATGGCTCCAACACGTGTAATGCCATAACTCTGAACATCTCCCCCTTCCTTCTTCTTCTCCCAGCTTTATATACTGAGCATGACATCACATGGTATGGGATATCCTTTCGGTCAGTTGGGGTCAGCTGTCCCAGCTGTGTCCCCTCCCAACTTCTTGTGCAATCTCAGCCTACTTGCTGGGGTGGGGTGAGAGGTAGAAAGGTCTTGATTCTGTGTAAGCACTGCTCAGCAGTAACTAAAGCATCCCTGTGTTATCAACAATGTTTTCAGCACAAATCCAAAACATAGCCCCATACTAGCTACTATAAAGAAAATTAACTCTACCCCAGCCAAAACCAGCAAAACACTCCAATATGTTACATCAGTTTAACCTATGGCTTTATTATGGCAGAAAGTAGCGATTGTAATGACAACACCTAAACAAGTAATGAAAGCTTTCTAGTTCTTTGAACCTGTCATTACTAACTAAAAAAAAAAAAAAATAAAAAAAAAAATCTCAGTATTGCTTCTAATACTGAAATACAATTAAAGTATCATTTTTAACATAGAGTGTGCTAACTCAGGGGAATTGTGTTTAATAAAACAAAACAACCCTATGTCATTTTTTAAAAATGAACAGATATTTCCTGTAGTTCCTAAGTAAAATTGTCAAAAGTAAACTGATTGCAGACTTGGACTCTGAGGTGATAGTGCTGCCACTGATTTACAAGTGTGAGTATCAGTAGTGGGGTGGCAGATTTAACAAAACTTCAATGTAGAAATGTGCATATACAGAAGTATTTGCTTTTAAGATCACATTTGAGTCAGACCGAGTCTTAGACAGAGAGGGACCTTTTAACATGAAAGGAAAATACATCTTTCTGTGTATGAACTTGTCCTGTGACTATGTTTTGTATGTGAAAACACTGTTTACTGATTCAAGGAGAAAGTCAATACAATGGAGTAGAAGGTAAAAGCAACCTCCTCACTATTTCCTTTTTGGCACTGGCCATGAATACACTGCAATGCAGATAATCAGATCTTACATAATGGGATTCTGGAGGACAAGGACAATGAGAATAATCATAAGAGAACATTTGATATGGGAACATTTAACTCCAGTTTTTACATCTTCTTCTAGGAAATTAACCTGTGACTCTGTGATACAACAATCTGAAAGAAGAATGCCCCCCATACATTGCATAAATATCTGCGTGTGGACCTTAAGGCTACAATAAAATTAATTGATGGGATCGGACAGTAGCTAGAGAGACACCTTAAACCTTGGCTTCATGTGCACCAGGAATGGTGGTGTGTTCCCATGTAATGTCTGGACATGCTAAAGGAAGTCTCCGACAGACTAATTCCATCAATGGCCCATCTGAGATGTTTTTATCTTACCTGTCGTCCTGGGATGAACTGTTGCTTTGTCATCACAGGTCCCTTTAGGACATCACCTGTCCCCTTGTTCTGACTGTTGGAACAGTAATGATCATCAGCTATAGTGATCTGCTCATTTTCTTCAGCTTCCAGCTGGCTCTGGTTGAAACGCAATGAACCTTTCAGGATATCTTTGATCTGTTGTTGAATGGGAGAGCAAAGGATGTAAGTTAGAAATTTGGAGGAATTCTAAATTTTGTAAAGCTCAGTGCAGCATGTTTCATACACTGCTTCCCCAAACTATTTGCTCTGAAGAGATAGGGAGCAAGTCAATATTCGTATCTGTGCTGGTTAAAGATATAAATATAAGTGAAATGTGGTTGTGGAAAACAAATATCCAAGAAATCTAAAGAGAATGAAACTGCTAAGATTATTCCCTACCTTGTTGTAAATTTAACATATGTTACATCATTCCTCCTTAAAATGTATTTTGAGGGAGCAGAGGGCAATGTAATCAGAGCTACAGATGCTCAGCAGCATTCTCATTTTATATACGGAGATTTTTTTTTTAATTCAATTACATTCAAGTGTCATCACATTTAAATAATGGGGACATAGGCATGATTATTCCCTAGCCTGTACATTTTGCATTAAGAAAAATGATGGTGTCGCACTTCCTCAGTTCTGGTTGATGCATTAGTATTAGTAAAACAGCTACAACAAGACAAAACATAGTATACAAAAAGAATGAAAAAGGAGAAAAATAAGAAAGGATTAATAGCACCGAAGGTTACAAGAAGGCTAAGCAATAGTTATACCTGTTTCAAACCAGCCAAGGAAACCAGAATTTCATCTTCTTTTTCCAAGTGTTCTTGTAATATGACCTCCTGAATATTTCCTGCAACATCAAAAGAAAAAAAAATAAATCTCTAACGTGCTGCCGATTTACCGCTGACTTATGCTCTCAAAATAAAATCCTGTGACCTGCAAACACAATTTTGCACACAGACCTAGAGGCTGACAACCTTATTAGCCATGGAGGTGAGGCCAGCCCGAGCCTGGCACTGCTGCCAGGAGGCCTCCAGCAATGCTGTGCTGCTGAGGGACCTCTACTGCCCAATGGACCTGAGCTACTACTGGCCCCTAGAAGAAAACATTGGCCTCTGTGGCTAATGGAGTTACCTTCATCGTTGAACCTGCAAATGCTTTGGAAAGCACTCAAGAACATTTACAGGAATCTGCTGCAGCTCACAGGAGGGGTTAGGGTAGGAGTGCAGTAATCTTCCTCTTGATCCCATGGCCACTGCAGATGCTAGAATGTTTTTCTTCTTTATGAAAAACCTGAAACTTTCAGTCCCTTTCCAACCCTTTCTTTCAGGTAAAAGACCCAGGGCTGAGCAAGCCTTATTTGACAGAAAGGGCAGTGCAGTACTGTCACTTCAGAAGACTCCTGCTTTGTATACCTATAGCACTGTCCTCCAAGGATGCATTTCAATACTCTGGTATATGGTGTTTGCAGGAGTCGGGGCTGGAGGCTGGCTAACAGATCAGAGATGGAGCTGTGGTGGTCTTCCTCATGCCAGGGAAATCCTGGGCAATGATGCAGTCTAAACCAGCCCAGAGCAACTATAGCTTCAATAGCCCTGCAGACTCTTTAAACTCTGTCAGGTTCTTCTCCAGCATCCTCACTCCTACTTTCCTCCTCTTTAAGAAAACAGCAAAGATTCCTAGTGAGAGATTTACAGGATGACATGGTATCTGTCAACTGAAAATGACAGGATACTCTTTTGTGCCACTCCTGTCTTACATACACAGAGCCGGGCCCAAATCCCTCAGTGACATTCATCTGGGAACAATGCTTTGCTGCTCACAAATACCTGTATCCCAGGTGCTTCACAATTAGACCTTTGTACCATTAATCCACAGCTGCATTGCATTTATTTGTTTTTGAAAACATCCTACATGTTCAGGGCCTGAACCAGTGAAAAGCCAAAACTGTTGCCACACGTTATGCTGATTATGCTGACAATGACAAATATGATGACACTGCCAACTTTGACACAACATGAAGTTTCAAGTAAAAGCATTGAGTAATTTGGCATAAGTTTCGTGTTTACAGAATAAATAGCAAAAGAATGAGATGTGTGAGACTGGACAAGCAGAAAGATTAAAAGTAGAGAGGTGGATTTAAACCCCACATATTAAACACAGAAGTTTGAAATTGAGTGGGGGTCAGAAATCAGTAATGGTCATAAATGAAGAATGGAAAAGGCAAAGAGGATCCAAGCCTAAGCACTAAATGAACCACTAAAGAAGCAACCTGAAAAGTAGAAATAATGCAATAGGCTAGAGCCAGGAAAGGACATGACAGGAGTCCATGAAAAGTGGTGTGATCCAGGTCATCAGCCACAGTAGAGGTAGGATAACTCAGCTTTGCATAAGCAGCCTATCTGAAGAAGGAGATCCATGTTTACATTGTTTAGCACTCATTATTTACCATATTACAGCGTCAGTGTCCTGCAGCCATGAAGTCAAACGTAGTACAACTGAACAATGTCTAGTATAAATTTTACATCAGAAAGACATTGCATTATAAAGGCTAGAAATAATATAAAACTAGATCTTTCCACAAATATGTAGCATCATGAATTGAGAAAAAACATAATTCAACATTTTACTTGCTTTTTATACATTTTACATTAAAACTATCTAGTCTCTCAGTTTAGTAAATAGAAGATATTTACTTATAAAATAATACTTTAGATCCTCATTTCCCCTGTTTAACAAACAATGCATGATTTCACACTTTTGAAAGGTCCAGAACTTGAAACATCATCAGTCCAAAGTCTTCATAGGCAGGAAAGCAATGCTTAATTGCACCCTGAATCACTGAATTCAATTTTTTTTTTTTTTTTCCATTTTGCAGCATTAGAAAGAAAAGCATTTCTACAGTGTTTGTTCCCCGCATGAATTAAAACCATGCATTAGAAAACTAAGGTATACATACTGAGTAAGCAGATGGACAAAGAAAATAATTTAAAACAAATCTCCAACCTGTCAAAGAACAAATAAGGAAAATCTAAAAAATAAAAAAAAAAAGGGAGAGAACAAAAGCTGAAAGGCATTACACATGATGGGTATATAATCTATCATTATTTCTCTTCTTTAGAGATGTTTATAAGTCATTATTTTTAAAAAATGGAAAAGAATCTATCGTCGCTATGAAAACCAGCTATACCTATGTTTGAAGAGCCAGTACACTGAGAAATTTCTAAGAACTTATGAATAGAACTATGATAGCCGGCAGAAAATATTAATTAAAATGTTCATATCATCACATATTTACTGCAGCAAAATCTATCCCAGATTTTAATATTAGTTTCAGAAAAAAAAAGATTAAGCGAGAAAAGGTCTGAAATACAGCAAAATTTTCTAATATTGACCTGTTGAGTTTCTAAAATTTTTCCTTCAATTTGCAGTATGTTTTAAAGTACAGTATGACATATGTCTCGGATATATAGGGTCTATTATTTTTAATCAGTTAAAATAATTAAATGTGTTTTGGAGAAATTCCCATTCGGAGCTTGCTTTAAGACACAATTTTGGACTCAGAGAGCACACTTCCACTTAACCCAGAAAAATGCCCCAAGCGGCAAATCGCTATAATCAGCCACTTCCCCCCCCCTCCCGCCTCCCCATTAAGTAACAGTTGTGACATAAGGTCATAAATCGGGATGTCTTTCTCTAGTACAATGAAGCAGAATGAAGGTTTCCCTGTGGAACTGGCAATGGATCTTCCTTCTTCTAAATATGACCTTGAACTGCACATGGCTCCTAATCTACCACCCGCGTCCATTTTGAAACCAGAGTTTATTGTCTACCAAATAAGTGATAAGTATGGAATCCTCATTCCCTGGCTAATGAGTAAAGAGGATTAAAAAAAAAAATCCTTAGATAAGAGAACCATATGGAGTGGTGTCATTTTGCGTGAGTGCCTCCTTGATCACACTCTCCTTCTGGGGCCACCCTTCACAATCCATGGGGACTGGAAGCAGAGGTGGGAAGAAGAGGAGGGATGGCAAGCAACTCTGTACGTGCCTCCGCAGCTGCACTCCCCTGAATGGCCGTGCCACGGCTCAGCAGTCCTCACCTGAGGGACTTCCAGCCGAGCCTCCTCCCACTGATGGGGGGACCTCACAGGGCAGTCAGTTGCTGAGATGAACTGGGAAACTAAGCGCTCTAGTGCAGACAAAAGCTTTAACTTTTACCCTTCTGTATCTCAAAAGATACCCTTGTAACTATAAATACTTTTAAAAACGGTAGCTCTGTTAAGAGTGCTAGGAAGCATATTTGATATGGTATTGCTCAGCTGAAGGACTTCTACATTAAGCTGAGATGTATAATTTAATTATTATTCCTTCATAGGAGATGTTGCTGTATTTTGAGATAAGTGCTTTATGAATATGAAGGAATTGGCCATATTCCTTTTCCACTTTTACCTTGTCTGATGCTCTTCATCAGTACCTCAAAGCTTTAATTAAGGTTATTTTTTAATAAAATAATAACTATCTTTTTTTTAAAAAACCCCACAGATGTCAATTAGGAACTGAAAACACCTTCCTACCTGTAAAACAAACATTGATACAATGAATCAAACAAATTGATTATGTGATTTCTAGATTATCCAAAACTGCGTCCAGTTGGATTCTATGCTATAAATATCTATTTTATGTTATGATTCAAAAGTTAACAAAATCCTATGGTACTTAGAAAACTAAGGCAAAATAAAATATTTTTGACTACTTTTTTTTTTTTTTTCTTTTTCTTTCATCAATATTTCATTTAGCTGATACCAAATGCTTTCTGCAGGAAAAAAAAAAAATAAAAATCACCCGCTTCAGTGAAGTTCTTACCAGAGGAAAACAAAAGGTGAATTTTACAATCTGTCACCTGGAGCACTGCTGTGATACGTAGGAGACCCCAGACAGCCATTACAAGATTCTGGATCTGTTTCAACACAGTACTAACAAACCTCTAAGTTTCACAAAATGAATGGTCATACCCTAACTGTATTCTTGACTAAGCTTCAGAAATACTGGAGCTGTAAAACCAGTTGTTCTCAGAAGTCAGCAATGTCATCCACTATTATGGCTGCCCTCAAACCAGACTCACCACCCAAGGGATGCTTTTTATATAGTTGATTAGAATTCATTTTGTCAAATGAGCAGATTATTTGATAGATACTAGATTTTTGATTTGATAGATACTAGATAGAATGATAGATACTAGATCAGTAAATCAATAACCACTTCCTCAGCAAGACTATGATCAGCTGCCTTGATGCACTTTAAAGCCAATGATAACTACAGAGGAGTAACATGCCATGATTGCATGCTTATTCTTTTCTACAAAATATAGAAAAACAGTGTATCAAGTAGTGATTTGGGTGGCAACAGTTGAAACAGCTAAAAAGATGAAATATATTTTCATTTCTTGCTCTTAAGAGTTACACCAAACCACAAGCAAGTTCACATGGAAGCTCACTGTATAAGTATTTTTTTAAAAATCAGGATTTCTACTTCCTCTTCCTAACTTAATTTCTAAAATATAAACTGAAGACATGCTATCATCCTCTGTGCAGAGATGAAAGAGGAGAATAATCCACAGCAGCTCCTAGCAGGAAAATGAGAGAAGGTTTATGCTCTTTGATGACTCAACTGCTACATATTGCATGATGGTGTGTGGAGTCACTGCTGAGCTCCCTAGCCAGGGAAAGGGGCTGTTCAAAACTTTCCTCTCCACATGTGGAAAAGATGTTAGGCTTGGCCTGATTACTTTAGAGGCTTATTAAGTAAACTAACTTTCACTGAAAATTCTGCATGCATTCAATACAGATTTTGTAAGAAACCCACTCGGAGTGGGAAAACTAGTCTGCTGTAGGCAAAGTCCTCTCAGGCACCCCTTCATCCCTGCCCATCTGGAAGATAGATCTGCACCTCTTCCCTTCAACCAGAGAAGCGGGAGATAGAGCTAATTCAAAATAGCCGCAAGCTTTTTATGTTTTCTGTCTTTCTACTATAGTTCCTGATCAATGACTTGTGAACAATCAACAGTGCCAGAATCATGTTAAATCGACTTTTTTCACCCTTGCTTTCCACGACTGAGAAGACAGCTCAAATTCAGAATGCAAAAGCAACCTTCTCATTGCCAAAGCAGACAGCAGTAAGGGGAGAACTGTATTAATTCACCTCCCGATTTTTCCAAAAGGAAGGAAAGCACACAAATCCCAAGGTTCCCATAGAATGTCAAGGCATAATCAAATCTCTGGCCTCATATTCCAGTCCTTTTGTATGATCTTTTTTATGAAATCAGGGTTTACAGAAAATGCTTCCAATATTTCCTGCACAGTATAGTGATAGCAAGACTGCTTTTTCACTAACATTAGAGGGCTGGAAGGATGAACTGGGAATTTAGCTTCTGATAATTTTTCTCACTTTTCACAACAAATCCTTCTTTCCCACCTGAACTTAATCTGACTGATCATGAAAATGTGCTCTCTCCTTAAAACTGGATGGAAAATCTAGAACTTAACAGTGGATTTGCGGCCTTTCTAGAGACTACATTGTATGTCATAGTGATATTGCTGTTTAATAATGCAGCTCAGGACGTTCCCAAATATTGCATTTTTTCCCCAGTATTGAAAATACAAATGAGAAGAGTTAAATTTCCTTCTCAAACAACAGAGTTTGTGGTCTAAGAGCTGATGAAGGCAACACCACTAAGTAGCCTAACTTTCATTTATCGATTTCATTCTGAATGTCAACTCTTATTGTAACACATTGTATTAGAAGCATCACAGAAACTTTTGACTGCTGAAGAAATTAAGGATGTTAAAAATCTGAAGTATTAAATTCTTTGTGAAGTATTGTATTCTTTAAAGCATTTATTTTAATATAAATTATGTATTTATATAGTATATACTTCTGATTCATGTGGCATGTGTGGAACACCAACACTTTATCAATATTTAATGTGTGGTAATGCTTGTGACATCTGAGAAATATGTGGTAAAAAGTCACCAACTATCAACTCATAGCAGTGCACAGAATTGTAGATGTACAGAACATGAGGTTGGTAGGGTCATGAAGTCATTTTGCCTCCCCTGCTCAAAGGCCAGATCAACTCTTAACTATGCACTCTAATTTACCCATGATAAGCAAATTATGCTTAACATATACCTTATATATGTGTCACTGCCAAGGCATACCAGGACATTCCCAGACATACTGTGCTTTCGAAAATAATGTAAAAGAGCACAGGCATCGTGCCTCCCATGGCAGGTGAGAGAGCATTCTCTTCCTATGAAGGGCTAATTTTTTTGGAGAAATTTTGGCCCTGATGGTGATGATACACTGTACCATCCCACACTCCTTACATGAATGTACAGTGCTGATCATTGTTAAGGCAAATGACATCTGTGTAGTAGCTATTGTTTCATGTGCTCCATATTCCCCCATCTCCATTCTGCTCACTAAAACTCTTTACCCGTGACTACAAACACCTACTAGGGCTACCAGCCTCTGAGCACCTCCAAGCAGTATATTTTTCTTAAAGTTGAAAGCAAGTATTCTCTCTCTTCTCCTGCAGAATTGCTCTCTTGCTGTTTACGTTCACTAGAAATAGAAAAGTTACTCTGGTGTGAAGTGACAAGCAAATGAAAATTCGTTCTGCATAAGTGACAAACTTAATAGCCATAAGAAATCGAAACCTTTCCTAAGGGGAAACTATACATTTTCTCTTCCTTACGTTCTAAAGACTTCCTTCATACTGCAACAGATTGCAGACATTACACCTTAAAATTAGTATGGTTGTGTAAAAGATAGTTATTGTAGATAATGCAGAGATTTTTAAAATATAAAGTTTTCTACTTCTTGTATGGCTGAACTCATTAAAACTGTTTCTGATTTTACAAGCAGAATGATTTACTAAAACACCATTGTGGTAAATGCTACATAAAAACCTGGACAGATTGAGAGTTTTGAAAGCAAACATCCATAAATGCCTGAAATTCCATTTAAAACATTCTTAAGGGATTTTCTATGATGTGTGTCATATATAGAATAAATGACAACAAACTGTGAAAACAGTTTTTGAAGTTTTCTATGAGATCATTTTCTCCAGTATAGGACTATGATGTTATCTCAACCTGTGTTAATAAATACTTCTGAATATATCAACATGTATTTTCCTTTAATTGATCATTGTTTAGAGTTTTCCTTATTTGTATGAAAACCATCACTGCAGTTACTAGTTTCTACTGTTCTGTCAACCTAATTGCTTACAGTGAGGACTTACGGAAACAAGCATACGAATTGTTTCATTCCAGTTAGCTTTAGTGTTTGACCTCTGTGGAGAATCTCATGTGATGTTAAAGTGTTATGCATTTGCTTATTTCTGTGTGTAAGAGGAGTATTCGCTGATGCATTTTATGCTCATTTCCACTGTAAACACTTTAAAGGCTACTGTTGCATACTTTATTCTTGAAAGATTGAGGGTCAAAGAATGTATGTTAACTCCTCAGACAACGTCTACGTTTTGGATCAGGTATTATCAAAATTGTTTAAATATTTACCTGGTTAACTGATATTTAATAACCATAACTGAATAACTTGTATTGAGGGTGTGTGTTGATTTTAGTCTGTGCAAGTTTTGCCTATGTAAATAGCAATATACTGGACAACTATTGGTTAAAATACTTCATGCAAAAGGTTATTTTACATTTCCCAATTGAAAAACATCCAGAGTTTTCTGTGCTGTGAAGCTGGTGAAATTGTGCTGTCATTCAGCAAAAAAGGATGTTGCAACTTATTTCAGGTTGAAATCTACAGCGTACCCATGATTTAGGTCTTGGATAGTTGTTTCTTCTGAGGTGAACCGAACACCAATGAAGACAACCGATGCGATACAGGAGATAATACATACATCCAATACACGTTATTAACGTAATTATCATGGTTGCTGCTCAGTAATTAGTATGTTTCCTACAGCTATTGTAGCCCGGAAGAAAAGCTAAAGCATCGAAGCTAAAGACTACTCTTCATTAGGAAGGAATACACAGTATGAAACAGGCCCTTTCAATTTTAAAGTAGCGTACAGAAAGAAATTATGGATTCTGACTACAACTATAGGACTTTTCAGTTCTCTTTAAGGATAGATATGGCAAAGACACTAACTTCAAGTGCCATCTCCAGGAGTCAGGGAAGAAGGAATGGGGCCAATTTGTAAGTTCACTGTATCATTCAATCTATTTTGTGTTAATCACCCAGATGTATTGTATAACTTTCTTTTTGATAATTTTTTGAGATCTTTATGATTACCCTGTGGTTATTCCTTTATTGCATAAATCTCAGTCTGTTAACTATATTCTATCTCTGTTCGTTAACTTTTGTTTCTAACCTAAGGCATTTCTGTAAGGGAAAACATATTAGGGTCAAATGTGCCATGAGGAGATGGGGCAGTACTCCTAAAATCAGTGTTACACTGTTAACGACTTTTTAAGTATCCACAGAGTGTATCTGGGTTTTGGGTGAGACAACTGCAATTTCTGTTTCATTGTCTGAGAATCTGGATGTCAGAAATGAATGAATTGTACAGTACAACTATTCAGTAGTGTTCTGAGTTGCACACAAAACTGTTTTGCCACTTAGAAGAGACTTTGACTTAAACTGGTTTAAGAAGAAAAGATAATTAGAAATGCATGTGAAAGGAAAGTCATTTTCCTCTGTTGCCTTAGTTTTGTTCCCTGCACTTTTTAATGTCTGGCACAAATTTGATAAATGTATTAATTTTCTGTTTGCTGCCTATGTACAGTTTTGAGTCACGCTGCTGCTCTGTTCTGAAGATGGGGACTTTTCCATGTCACCTAGTCTCTTTACCTACTGCAGTCCTCTTCAGTGAAAACAGTTGTTGTCTGGGATCATTCAAGTAGCTCTGTGCCCTTCCTCTAACGATGCAATGTATTTTGAACATGATGGTCAACTGTGAAAGGCTAAACAAAGTGTGGAGAGTGAAAGAAACATATCATATATGCTTCTGCTCACCTGGTTGGTTACAACATAGCTATAATGATTTAAATTAAAGGTGTATCTTGAAGAATACAATAATAAACAAACCAGTGACTATGGTAAGGTTCAGCTATAATAATGCCAAAGATCTTTACAGAAATAATGGGGAAATGAACAATTGAGTCATGTCAGATTTTAGCTTCTGTTAAAGCTTTATTCTCTAAAGCTGACATCAGAAGAGCAACCAATGCCTAAGAAAGGGTGGGAAGGAAAGGGTGGATTGCCAGAGGCCGAGAGAGGTTCACCACACAAATGGAAAGAAGCAAGAAGCCAGTGGAAGTAAACATTGTGACAGGAATTCAGTGAAAGTTGCAAGGAAAGCTATTAATGTAATGATGGGGTGCATAAACTTAATTATTTTCATCTTTTCATTCAGACTACTGGGATGAAAGCATCTGTAACTGCCTACCACAGTCGGACTTTCAGGACTGGCACAGCTGTGGTAGAAAGAAAGTAGCTCTCCATCAGTTGAACTGTGTGTTTTTGACCTTAGGAGTTACCCTCAGGGGACAAAACGGTGGTTAAAATTCATGAGGCATGAAGAATTACACTTTTATTCTTCCTACATATATATATAGCATGACCAGAAGTGAAGTCTGAAAGTCATGCTATACAACAAATATTTATTTCCTAGTAACCATTCCTGTATTTGATTTAATAAATTTGTTAATGTTCTTTATTTATAAGCTGTTTTCATAGGTTAGTTTACATCATTACTCTTAGGCAAAGGAGCAGTTCCCTTAGACTCACAGGGTTGTGTTTGATGGGGCCTTTTTTATTTATAGCATTTCTCATCACACTGGGTTTATAAACTATGGATTATTTTATTTATATCCCAAGCATAAGAGAACTCCTTTAATGCACTTGCTTCCTCAACAAATCCTGAAGCATTTCATTTCAACCCAGGGCAGCAGAATAATTTCCATTTCATTTTATCCTTACAAAAATGTCCTTTCACCTCATCACATGATACATAAAACAAGAATTCAGTACTATCTTGCATATATTTAACAAGAACTGCATCCAGATCTATATCGGGCAATATATCAGCCCCTAAATAATCAGCAAGTCAGTCAACTTTCCCCTCTCCACTGCAAATGATCCTTATAATGAAATGCATCCTTGTAACAAGTGCATTCATTGTTAAATAAAGGATGGATGAAACCAGTCTAATCAAGCCTTTAAAGGTGCTATTTAACACACTAACTAAAATTATACTCGCAAGTATATCCTGTAAGTATTTATTTATCTATTTTATATTTTTCCTTCCTTGCTAATGGTGTTTGCAGTAATCACAGTGAAAAGGTGGCTTTGAACTGTGTTTATTAAGTCTTCCAAGTAATGTTTGTCTGGGAGATGTCAGGCAGCATAAGCGAATCTTAAAACTGCCAGCATTGCCTGATGGCTGTGGCAGGGACACATCCTGTGATCCCATCTCAAAAGACTAGCTTTCATTTTTTTTGTTACTGTGATGCCATGACTTCTGGGCATTCTGTAAATACGTACCGTTATCTACAGCCTAACTATGAAAGCCAAGAGCTGACATGTCATTCCAATGGCAGAATGTCAGTGGTGTTTAGAAGAATGGGGGATGTAAACCACTTTTCCACATCCCTTCCATAATCCACACTGGAGGGGCAGAGATGTACTGGAGTACTGGTGAAGGACATAGCAACATATTACAGATAGCAGAAGTCACATTACAAAATGCAGCATAAGGACAACTCAACTAGCCCTGTACAGGTAGCTCAGAGAAGGATTTATTTGCTTTGTCTTAGCCATCATGTTTAAGCATAAAGCTTACTAGATGTGGGTCAGAGCCGAGAGGTTTTTGTGACGTTGCTTCCAAGACAAGAAGTGATTTAGAAATCTGGATATTGAGCAACATATTTGAGACCCACCCGAAAGTCCCTCTATCAGCTGTCTCAAGTTTAGCAGTACCAGTATGAAGTTAATAAAACCAGGCAGACAGGTTTCTTCTAGTAAAATTGGGTACCTTTGCACATATTTCCAGGGTGTTGTGCAGAACTCTGTGAGCTAACTCTTTGCAGAGCTGGTATGAGTCCACAGGGCTCATTAGCTGAGGCTCTATGCTGTGAGAAAGCAGTTAAATTGCTTCTGAATCTCAGCTAGCTGGGGAAGCAACCTTCTGCATTTACATAGTGCTGCCCTTAAGCAAAAGCAAGTGTGGAATGACCTTAGTTTCTCTACTTTCATAACCTGATAAATTGCCTATCAAAAAGGAATAGTTTCTATATAAAGATCCCCATATCCAAGTTAATACTGAACCAATGTTCCTTTAAATTGCCTCCCATGAAAAGGGCTTCTTGTACTACATGTGTAATTATTTGGTAAACTTTCACACACTTGGAGGTCTGAAACTATATCTCTCTTGGAAACAAATGGTAGGTTCTTCTGTCTTACAGAACAGTGATGGATTGGTTCCTGTCCTTTATAAACAGATGACATTTTAAAATTCAGCACTTTTCTCTCTGGAACAAAACTGGCAAGCTCATAAACATCCTTCACAATCTCTCACATTAGTACTTGCCCATGGAAGACTGATACTTCTCCAGGGTCTTAATTTATTTTTTGTTAAGAGTCTGTGCTTTAATCCTGGGCCAGTGCTGACATGGTCTAAACCTTAAAGATACTAGAATAGCAGATGGTGTCAGATGGCAGTGTCATTAACTGGTGTCACTTGACCTGCCATTTAACAGTGCTGTGTTGGCTTGAGCATGGGATGTAATGAAGCTTTGCTCTTTGAGACCCTCCAGATGGACTTCATGTTGAACTAACACCTCAAACTCAGTTCCATGTCATATGTGAAGGACAAGTGAGGAGCCTTCCAGCAGATACTGTGGGGGCTTCTGTGTAACATTTGAGTGCGGGTCTCTTAGACAGATTATTCAGAGACCACATTCACCAGGGAAAATATTCTTTTGAATGCACTTGCTAGCTTGACGCTTTTCTTTACATATATTGCAAGAACGGAACTGAGGAAACAATCAAAACTCTTCGAAAAGTAAATAACATTATGACAGGTTATAATATGGTAATACTTAACTGGTATATTATGGCTTTCTGAATCACTGAGCCTTGAGGTACTTATGTGCACTAACAGAAAAGTACCTCAGGAAGAAAAATGCTGAAGAACATTACTGAATGCACAAGGGACAATATTATTTCCCGAAAAAGGCCAGTGTATGTGAAAAAATAACATCAAGAAAATGTATCTGTGATGATGCTGGAGCCGTAATAGCTATGGCAGCTACACTTTTTCACTATAAGCTGAGTAATATTCTGCATTTATATTGCGAACAAAGCCACAGGACAAGCTTACAAGATTGGATGTATCTTCATTTCATTAATGGAAAAATTGAACACAGTTTGTTGTTTTTTTTTTTTTGAAAGCCACGACAAGCTTGTGAAAAAGGGTGGGAACAGAAGTAAAATCTGTCTTCCTATCTGTCCTTTTTACATATAAAAATTTTAACATTTGTCCTCAGAGGCATTAAAAGGCATTCCGTCTTAGCAGTTCTTAAAGCTCTTCCTAATGCACAGCCCTAATAAGGAGACAAAGATCACAGAACAGCTTTTCTGCATTTTCATAATCAAAAACCTATTTCTAATTTCTACACATAGCACTAAGTAGTAATATTTCGGAACCATCATTCATTCCCATGGTAACATCCTCTGATATTACAAGCAGTTAATTATGTCGTTGCTGTGTGGTACACTGTGTGGTTTATTTACGGAAGGAGATAAACATTTAATGAAAGCATCATTGAATATATGAACAAAATAAAAACTGTCCTTCTATCCCTCTGGTCTTTCCTTGCACTCTATGCAAACAAAATGCAGTACTAGCAGATATCTGCTGAAACCTATAGAAATACAATGGTCTTAGTACAGAAATGTAATATCATTATAGGGCAAATTGGCAATTTTTTATTTTAACAAGATATCATATAAAAATATACTTGGTATAATTGGATTTGATATTAATAGATTATAAATGATTAGGGATTCAAAACAGAATAGATGACTTTGTGGTCATTTTAATAATTTCTCAGCCACAACACACATGATATCTCTCATGAAGTAACTGCCTCTGACTGTCATTAGAATTCTCCCTGTAAGGGAAATAACATTCTATAATTGTTTGACATTCTGATTTATAGTGCTAATTAAATAATTCTGTGGTGAATGGTCACTGGAAATGCATTTTTATAAGCTTGAATTAGTATTGTGACGTGTAAATATAATGCAGTCAATACAGGAAAAAGAATAATAAAGTCTGAAAACAACTGTTTAAAATGTCAATATAAAAAAATGTGGGTTTTTTAAAAATAAGAACCTTAAACTTTATCAAATTTAAAAGGCTTAGACTAAAAAACTGACTTATTGATAATTCTTAAAAATGTTGTCTAACTCTTTGTTAAAGGAAATAGTTCTGTAAGGCTCCTCAAATTTTATATATCCGTATGTTTTTATCAATAATTTAGACAACTAGTAAATGTATGATGGCTAAGTCTGCAGTTAGAGTGGTAGCAGAAAACAGAGTACATTGTAGTTACCTGAATTATTCAGCTAAAAAGCCAAATGACAAGAAATGAATTTTAATATAATTGAATGCAAGGAACACATATGGAAATAAACATTTCCTAACTTTACCTACAGGATAAAATCCTCTGTTTAGAAAGCTGTGATCCACCAAATTTTAAAGGTCATAATGGATTATCACCGCAACCTATCACTGTATCAAAGAGCACTAATGTGATGCTGCATTAGAAACGTTTAAAAAGAGGAATGCCGCATAAGGGTAAAGAGATGACCTTCCCTTTCCTAAGTAACCAATTTGCTGAGCCCAGTGCTGGTACAGTATATCCTAATCTGATTAACCCACTTCAAAAGGCATGTGAAAACCCCGAAGAATTCACAGGAAGACCACAAAAATTATTTGGTTTAAAAAGCAACCCCTACAAAATCAATCTGAAAGTGTTCTACCTAGCAAGACAGTGTCACTGCATATAGTTGTTAAATGAGGATTTTCAACCTTGCTATCAAGAATGCTGCAAAAGCCAAAAGCTGGGTGATAAAAGTCGGAAAAATTCAGCCTCGGAGGAAGAAGTAATAGCCTTGAAGTGTCCTGACAGATTACAGGTTCTGCGATCTCTGAAATGAACAATTTTCATGTGTAAGAGATGCCTGGAGGAGAATCAGACCAGGGGTTAACTTTTCCCTTAACATAGAAATTACCTGTTATGCTCTGAGTTTTGTTTTGCTGCCATTCCCAGAAGCCCTAAGCAGCGGATGGACACTGGAGATAATCCTCATGGCACGTTCTATCATATGATGCTTATAGAGAATCCATTTTCTTGGACAGCCTGCTGGCATGTGCTGCTCAGACCACCAGGACAAACTTGATGCACAGATTTCAGGTCAGAAAGGATTTTGCACAGGTCAGACCAGAAAGAATCCTGGTGTTTTTTTTCCTGCCTTCCCATGGATCATTTGCTGGCTGATTTCGGGAGACCTAACCTCATCAGTTTGCTACAAGTGCAGAAGCTGTGAAGGTTGGTGGTATCTCAGTCTCGTGCTCTGTTTATCGCATGTTAACAACCTCTACAGGATTTAAATGCATTAGTGTAACCCAGATTTACAAAGTCAGCAGCCCCTGATGTTCACAAGACATGCAGGAATATCGTGAAGAAGTACAGGGATAGGACTTCGAGGAAACGAGGCTGGAAGGCTCTGAAGAGCACTGCAGGGGTGCCAGGATGCACCCGGTGCACCCCTGCAGCCAAAGCTCTGTAGGGGATGGCTTTCCCTGACCTGAGAGGAAAACAAACTGCTCCATGGTGCTCTTGGGAGACTACTGGCCCTAAATGTTTTAATTTCTAATGTATTTGGAAAAAAGAACTTAACACCTGGATATTACCACAAATCTTTTGCTTTCATTTTATGGATCCAGTGCCGAAAGGCAGATTACTTCAAATATCTCTGTTTGGGTTTATTCTATCTCTAGTCCAGAGCCATAACTGTTGAAATGCTTATGCTTGTACCCGAACTGATATCCCTGCTAAACATTTCTTGTCTTCTTTCCTAAAGGAAAGAAACTTCAGCTTTTCTTCTTGACACAGAAATATTTCCCCCATCATTTCAGTAGCTAATAATTTATCCCTTTTGCTTGCTTCTAGTCTCATTATTGTTCATGTACCCTCACAGAAGCAATACAATATATCAGACTAAAACTGTTGGGCTTTTACACTTGGCTTTCAAAGGCTGTGATTCCAAACTTTCAAATAACACTGTATTTATAGCTTGTCCTAGGCTCATAACAGCAGCTACTAAAACACTCACATAAAATAAAATGAAAATACAAGTATAATACGGCTTTCACATCTGATCTTTTTGATCTGGCAAACCTAGCTATCATGTATTTAGTTCTATCCACTGAAATATTAAAATTTAATTAGATTTGCTTAGATGTTTCAGGCTATAAATAAACCTTAAAATTACTACAGTTGTGCCCTGGTTTCTTACAAACAGTGCTTTTTCACATAACTAAATATACTAACTTTTGGAGTTTAGTTCAACACAGTTTAAAAATCCTGCTTTTATTGAAGCATAGCTAAGTATATTTACACCTGAATTGATTGAAGCTTTTGGTTTACTTTCTCTGATTTGTCTTGGCAATGTATAAGTTGAATTTTAGATTGGAGTCTTTGCTGATTCTGTTCCCGATGTACTGACTGATGTCTTACTGTATTTCTCCTGGTCTGAGCAAAATATTACAAACTAGACAGCCTACAGAAACACATTTTTACATACTGAAGTTGATCAGCATAGATTGTGAAAATGCTACATTTAATGAAAGCCTATGAATTTTATACAACCATCACTGCATGCATCAAGTATCGTTCTGGGACTGTTGAACTGCAAACAGGCTTAAAAAGTGTAAGCTCACATCCTGTGAACTCCAGCATGTCTCTTACAAGAAATCTTAGGAACAGTCAAAAGGCATCTGTAACAAAATGCCCCTACTTTTTTTTTTTGCATCATCAATGGCTATCATGATCCCAAATTTAAAAATACGACAGTATAATGATACAGTGGTTGGCAGAATCTGATAGAACTGGGTACATCAATTCAATCTTCATGGTTTGTAAAATAATATTCACTGTACTACATAAATATTATTTTAGTTCTAATAAAAACATGAAAAGAGCCTTTGTAAAGATTTACAGGTTAACACAGGGTACTGCGCTTACCAAGATGTGTGTTCATCATCTTTGCACAATATTTGCACATGGCTTCCAAGTCGTTTAGTTGTCCTTGTAGAAATGAAATCTGGGCCTCCAATTCCTCCTCCTGCAATTAAGAGGTTATTAGCATTAAAAACCACCTTTTTATGATACACAGTAAAACTGGTAAGCTAACCCTTGACATGCTAGGTCATCTAGATAGGACATCTTCTAATTTTCCCTGTTTCTTTGTTCCTGAGAAAATTTTGGAAATAAAGAGAATCACCTTCAAATCATATTTATTCTTTTGTCATTTCATGGAAATAGGGTTTGGTTTTAATGTTTCAGTGTTTATTAATACTACCCTTTTACTTTCTAAAGAGTCTAATAAAAATCTGCCTATATTGATCCAAGAAAAGTTAACAATTCATATTTCTTTTGCAGATGAGCTATGTGGTTTTGCTTGTGCAAACACAGTACCACACCAATGGCAGAAAAAACTCACCAAATAAGAAAAATTCTCATTTCTGAAAGAGTAATTTCCACAGCAACTCCTTTGAAACCTCAGAAAAATTTGTTTTTTATATTTCAAGGCATGTATTTCATGAGACCTAATACCATACCTCAAGGATGCATTACTGCCACATACTTTGGCATATTTATTTGTGTAATACATCATTCTCTATCTGCATAAAAAAACTGCCCAGCCAACTGCAATTCCACACAGTGTCTTAGGTAATATTTATGTGAAAACTGTTTTCAACTCACATACTATAAAGCAGTTACTCTAAATTATTAAATTATGTTTAACAAATATGCATCAAGCGTAATTTAAAATATGAGTTTAAAAAACAGATTCTTGATTTTAAGGCCCAGGAGAAGCATTATTATCTAGCCACATGCCTTGTATAAGCAATGGGAAATACCTCAGCTAAGAATTTCTCTTTGAACTCCTTTCCTTGCCAGTTTACAAATGCATCCAGCCTTGACTCTGAAGACCACACTGCAGAGAAAGTTCACCACTTCTTTAGAAAAATTCCTTCAAAGCTTAGTCACGTACAATATAAGCAGTTTGTTTAAGTATGCAATTGAAATCAAGCAGATAAAGTAACTTTTTAGCTTTTTGTTTTTCTTAGGAGTTTTGCAGTTCTATCATACTCTTGTTGGATGGGAGATTGTTGAACATGACTGTATGAACTATATTTCAAAATGAAATAAATCCCAAACTGATCACCTAGAATAAAGAGGTGAATATTGAATAAATCAATCACAATTTTAATCTCCATCAGAAACTGAGTCAGAGACAAGGAAAGGAAACTGCACTAATATAGCATATATCCAAAAGCAATTGATAAATAAAAAAAAATTTAACAGTAGTATTTTGCAAGATCTACCAATATCACTTCTTCCCTACACACTTTTTTCCACACTATAGTCTACAGATATTAAACATTTTTTCTTTGCTGTTTATCCTTAAATTAATATACTCTCACCTTATTCTACTTAACGTTATACTTTGACCACTTAAGACTCAAAGAGGTTGATTTTATATTCCCGATGTAGAGTTGCTGAAAGACTAATCTCCTTCAAAGTCTGCAGTTCTGTCACAGCCAATACAGGCTATCAGCATTGCTATTTCTGTTCAAGCAACGTCCCTGCAGAAGACCTTTTCCTAGTACATACAGCTAATGATTGCAAGAAATAATCTACCATAAAGTTTAAATTGCCAGTGCACAGCAAGTGCAGCTGTAAGATAGGGAAAGACAACAATATTTGAGTATTTTACTATAAAATAACATAATGAAATTCTAAAATCATTAGCCAGTAATTGAAACCCAGTTTATCTCCTATAAGTGAATAAGCAAACCTAACTTCTGGTAATAAATATTTCCAACACTGTTTTTTCTTATTCATGGATTAGAACCGCAGTAAATTGATTTTCAAATGCTTTTGGACAGCTCTATCCACTTGGGGAGATTCTGAAGCTAACCTTTTCAACTGTACAACAATACCTCTTCATTTGGCACATAAGACCAGTTCTGAGTAAACTACATCCACTGGTCTTTCAGCTTGTTAGGATCCAGCATGGGGAGCAGAAACTTTCGGCAGATGCAGCACACACAAACGAGGGCTGTGGCTGGGAACTCACAGACAGCGCAAGAGGCTTCCTGTCAACTGGGAAATCTTGCACAAGGCTGAGTCAATTCCCTTGGAGTTCCTGACTTACCTGGCACCCTCAGGAAGGGCATCAAGGAGTGCTGCCAGTGGGATGTGCAAGACAGTTACCTTGGCATTTGACATCCGAGACTCAGATGTGCCATTTGCATAAGAAGGCAACAAATTGTGACGACTTGCTATAAGACATAATCACTGTCCCTGCTGTCACTGGCAGCGCTGTGGCAACCTCTGTGCAGATGGACCCCTGAGGGTGACCTCCCTGGAGGAAGACTTGCTCTGTTGCAGTTGCCACAGCAGCAACTGAAGAGCTGCAAGAAGAGGCAAGTGTATTTTATTGCATCAGGGTGACAAACGGATGACTGACAGGATCTTTCAAGGTGTAAAAGTTTATGCAATAGACAGGGAAAGTGCAACTGAGGCAAGACACGCACTCCTAAGACATGCATTCCTAAGAAGGTGGAAACTGGAAGTTTGTGACTTCTGGCAACAGGAGAGCTGCCCAGTGGTGCAGGACCCAGGCCACAGAGGGGAAGAACAAGCTCCTTCAGTGGAAGAATCCAGGTTGGACACCATATCAGAGTGCTACCAAGAGAAAGTGATGAGTGACAAAGTGGTTGGTGCCTCTCTTCTGGTCAGACTCATCAGATAAGGAGGGTTCTTGATTGCATGGAGCCACAACTTGTGGTGTTGCTGAAAGACTGGTGGTCACCTAATGTTCTGATGTTTTTTTCTTATTATTCATACATACACCAATGACATGGTGATGTGAAAGCATTTCACTTCAAAAGTGACTGTAGGGCTCCTGAGAAAGGGCAAAGGGGACAGGAATCCTGGTGGTGTTTCTCTTTAATTCTATGGCAAAAAGGGAGAAGCCTGGATAGCAGCAGATATGTGACTACATACAGACATATGACTACATACTTGGTGGCACTAGCTGGGCGTCAACTATTTTGGTTGTGACACCCAATTTGATGAGGAAAGACAACTTAGAGAATGGGTATACCTGGCAAAGAGAGGGAATAACATCTTTGTGAACAGACTAGCTAATACAGTGGGGAGGACTTTGTCACAGAATGGGGACCTAACCCAGAAATACATGAGGAAGCAGCACATACAGACAAGGTATGCAGAGGGTGCATTTGGCTGAGTAAGGAGCTTCTTAAAATGGGAAAAGCACATATGGAGATAGAAATGGTGAAAATGGAGAGCACATATGTGGAAACAATGACAAGAAACAAAGGACAAGCACACAATCATTGTTTGGGCACAGGAACAAATCAAGAGAGAACAAAACCCAGCTGGAGCTAAAATTAATGAAAGACATTAAAGGGTAACAAGAAGGAACTTTATAAGTATGAGCAGCAAAAGGAGGTTAAAAGAAAATGTAGGTCTACTGATTACTATGGGAGGTAAGATAGATAATGATAGATAATACAGAAAAGGTTACAGCACTCAATTCCATTTTTGTCTCTCACTTGTTAGGCCAAGTCTGCTCCCAGATTTCTGCACCTACAGTTTGGGAAGGAGAGGGATGTCTAAGAGTCAGGGGGGCAATAGGCTAGTGAATACCTGGAGTAGTATGCATTCAAACACATGGGGCCACTTGGGATACACCCATGGGTGCTGAAAAAGCTGATGATGTGATTGCAACACCACTGGTTACCATCTGTGAAAAATCACTGCTATTACAGGACATATATGATGACTGGAGAATACATCCATATTCAAGAAAAGCAAGAAGGATCTAAGAAACTATACAATGCTTGGCCTCACCATAGCTCTTGGAAAAATCGTGGAGCATGTCCTCTTGGAATCAATTTCCAACATGTAAAGGACAAGACAATAATCAAGAAAAGTCAACAAGAATTTACTAATCTGGTTGCCTGAACTGATGAAATGACTGGCCATGCAGATGACGGAGAGGAGTGAATGAAATATGTTTTTACTTTAGTTAGGCTTTTGACACTTATTTCCAAAAGTGTGATCATCTATAATATGACAAAGTATGGGATAAACAAAAGGACTGTAGGTGGGCTGAAAACTGGTCAGACCCCTAAGCTCGAAGAACAGAGTCAATGTGCCTGGAAATGAGCACAGTAACCAATGTACTGCTACGAAGATACTGTTCAGTATCTTCATCAACAGCCTATATGAGGAGACAAAATTTACACTCAGTAGATTTTCAGATGATGCAAAATAGGGAGGTGTGACTGCAGTGCTGATTGGTAGAACTTCAATTCAGAAACACGATGAGGCACTGGAAAACTAGGCAAAAGAAATGTTTTTGAGGTTTCTGCTTTAAAAACTGCAATAAGTGCAGAATTTTGCATCTGAGGAGAAAAAAGTCCAATGCATCAGTGCACACAGGAAAGGAACTTGCAATGTTTCAGGCCTGCTGAAAAGGATCTGGAGGCTACGGTGGCTGCTGAGTTGTTTAATAAAGTTCTCTCATCACAAACAATGTAAACAGTGCACTGGCTACATTAGGAGGAATGTGGTCAGCAGATCCAGGAAAGTCATTACCCACCTCTACTCAGTGCTTGTGAGCCCTCATCTTGAATTATGTTTTGGGCCTCCAGTTCAAGAAGGATGTTGAGAAACTGGAGAGAATCCAGTGCAGGGCTACCATGATGGTTACAGTCCTAGAGGACAGGCTGAGGGAGCTTGGTTTGCTTATGTTGGCAAAGAGGAGCCTAAGGGGGATCTGCTGGGAGCCCGCAAATAAATGGAGCTACAAAGATGATGTAATCAAACTCTACCCAGCAACGGCAGATGATATAGAAGGGACCATGGCCCAAAAGTGCCCCTCAGAAGGTTCATATTGGTCATTAGGAAAATATTCTTCATTACACGAACAGTGCAGCACCAGAAGAGGTTACTCATAGAAGCGGTAGAGTTTCTATCCAACGTCACTGACCTGATGTTAGTGATTGTCTCGCTCCAAGTAGCAGCTTGAGTAGAGGTCTCTTGTAATCAACATTTCTAAGACTAGTCTTTCCACAGTATCTTTCTAAAATTGTTCTGTGAATTATGAATGTTTTAATGCTTTGTAAAGGAAAGCAGCAAAATCACAAAGCCCCTCAGAAAAAATGACAATTTTTTTAAAGTATTCTAAAGTTAAATTCTTTAGCAGTAAAAGATGAAGCAAGTGATTTATAGCCAGCATTGTGCAGATGCTCTCGATTCTTGTCCTGTTAATATTCACTGCACTTTGAGTGCCAACTTTTATGTCTCACTGTGCTGAGAAAGTGAGTACCCTGGATACCATTTTTATTTTGTGTACAAATAGCAGTGCTGATTTGCTCTTTCTTATGCATGAACAGAGACTTATAAATTTGAACAGGCCAAATGTAAGTCAACAGGAAAACATTATAGTCTATGCTTCCTTCAGAAACCGACCTTTCATCCAAACTGACACACACAGTACCAGAAACATGTGAACAGTGATTCAACCTCATTCAGCTACAGCTCTCAAAGGTTAACCAGTTGACCACAAAATAAAAATCAATCATTTAACTAACTAACCAAAATAAAAAATCAGTGTCAATTTACTAAACAACGTGTCCTATAAAGCATATAAGCTCAAGATTTTCTAATATCGGGAGTTGCATATGAGGAAAAAATTAAATCAAGCAGCAAATCAAACAAAGGAATCACTGCATCAGACATGGGAAACAAAGATGTGCAAATTAAATGATGCAATCTTGCAGAAAAACAATCTTATACTTTCTGAAAATTTAGTCCCAGGGTCCTTAAAAAACTTTTCCATACTTTCAACATTCCAGATAATTTAGAGCCCTACAGATAATCAGTAACATCTTGAATTGTATATGAGAATGAAAAGGAAGTACATTATTTGTGATGTTACATTGATTTACATTTCACTAACAACGTAAAGCAGGTTAGTATTTATGTCTCCAGTCAAAGCGAGACTCTATTTGACTGCCTCCATATACACATCTCCAACTATTTTCTTTGTGGAAAGACTGAATCTGGAAAAAACTTGACTTATATTTATGCTTCCCACATTTGTTTTTCTTCTTATCCACATCCAGAACTTTGCTTACATTGTTAATTTTTTCTTTTGTCACGAAAACCAATTCTTTCATGAGTAATTATCTGCCATTTCTTTGCTACTTTATTCCCCAATCTATACATTTCTGGTGCTCTCCATTTGTCCAAAGCTTGCTCTTCCCTTTTTATTACCTTTCTTTTCATCTATCTTCTCACCTTTACAAAGACAGCTATGGAAATAAATTTTTTATAACCTTCCTTGTCTCCTGAGCTCATAATGAGATCAGCGATGCCTCTACCATACCCCATTTTTCATCAAATTTTACTGTTTCAGAAAAACAGCTGTGACTAACTCTAAGTGGTCAGAACCTTCAAGAACAGATTACAGAAAGTGTTACAGTTTTGATATTGCAATCCTATCCTTTTACAGCTTATCACTTTACAAGCTGTAATAAAGTTTGAGGGCATGGGTAAGGGCACTGGAATTTAGCATCCTACACAAACCAAGGTCTGAAGAAATATAGTTCTGGCAGAAGCCACTCTTTCCCAACCTTGTTTTTATCAGTTTAAACAAGTTTTCTCCCAAATACATGACATGGAGATTCACACAGAAGTATAAGGGCTGGAAAACAGGAAATATGAACTCACAAAATCAGGACTGTAAAGTCTTTCTTTCATAATACTATTTAGTTTTCAATCTTACTGTTCATGAAATGAAAGAAAAATTGTATTTTTGTCTGGTTTACTCACGTAGAAACTCAGGGAAGAGTAAACTCTCTTGTCAAAGGCTTACAACAATATATGTCCAAGCTATTAATTCATGAACACTCAGAGTGGCAAAACTCCATTCGTCTTAAAGCTGAAGCCTGAATATGAATTAACCTGGCAGCACTACCAAGTGTTAAGTACAGCAGAAAGGAAACCATCTTCAAAGAGAAGAGTATTTAAAGGTATTATGGTGTTTAAGCAATAATGCTGTAAAGAAAAACATAACACAAAAAGTGACAGAACTGTGTTGGGAGGAATGGCCCAGTCTTCTTGGTGTCTTGTTTGATGCTGGTCGATGATGGGTAGGGTAAAGTGTAATGGAAGATGTATGTCATGATATAAACACATAATGGTACTGCCCAGAATACTCTCCCAGGCTATGCAGAATTGCAGATCAGGGATTTCTTGAACTAGATGTTTTTTTTTTTTTTCTTTTTTTTTTTTTTTTTGGTAGTTAATAGCACTTGGACTTTTCTTATATTAATTTACCCAGGAACATTTTCAGTTCTTTTAGTGTTCATAATAAGAGCACTAAGGAAACATTCCCTGAGTCTTGGCAAATTGTCAGGGCAAATTAGAAAATAATTCTGTTGATGTATCACAATATTTCGAGGAAAATAATGGGAAAAATGAGATTGATGCATGGAAATCCTAAAGCCAGGGATTTGCTAAGGGTCTTACTACTACTTAAGTGCTTATTCATAAAATACACACAGAGTACACCTTTTGGATATTGGTAGAATTTTACACATCAAACAAGACGTAGATGCATGGTATAAATTGCTTTCTCAATTTTATGCAAATTTCCCTGGAGTAAAAAGCAGTGGTTACTGTTTCCCATTTGTGAGAATTTATTTAGTTTTTATTTCTGAATCTAACAATTAAATACAAGATTTAACCTTTTAATCTTGAACACCTGAGAGTTGAATGTTGGTTGACACCCCCATAATTTTTTATGATCCAAGCCAACCAATAAAATACTATAGCATATGCTGACATTTAAAGCCAAAACCACTGTTTTTGAACAATGAATTACATACAGTGGAATTTAAAACAAAATTTTAATTTATTTACTAATTTAACTTGTCTATTATTTAACTGTATCACTCACAGGCCCTCATCAGGACCAAGACCTTGCTCTGCTGGGTGCTGTACAAACAAAGAAAAAACCCGCTTCTCTAGAGGACTTAACAGTGTAAGCCAAGAGACAACAGATGGCTGCAGACACACATATGGGGAGGACATGGAAACAATATGGCTGTATTAGTCAGTCTTACAGACATGGCTTCAGCTTGTTAGCAACCAAACTGTTGTCAATGGAAAGGTGGAATTTTTAGGAGAGTTTTCACAAGGCATTTGCTTTGCCGATGTTTAGAGGAAGTTTCTTCTATGTAGAAGGGAGTATGAAATAATTGGAATCAACTTCACCAAGCGTATCAGAATCAGGGATGGAATATATATTATCACTTTTACTTTGAGAATTTTGCTACTTGTGAAATGTTTGCACAAATTGAAATAATTTCAGATATTAATAAATTACCCTGGGAGACAAAAGTTCAGATACTGCCTTCGGGTATTAATTTCTGCAGAAGTAGTGGTTATGTACTGATCCTGTGCTGAACCATTACCTGCTGGTATTTCTGTGTCCCTGTGATAGCTGAAGTATCCCTCTGCTCAGTTTATTTGCAAATACACCTTACTCATGTCTTGCGTTCTTCACATCTTCACAATTGCCAGTTTTAAAATTATTTTGAATATACTGTCATCACTGGTAAACATTTTAAGCACAGTATTTTCAGATAAATCTTACAAACATATATTTTGTTCCTGTGGACTGAATGCACAGTGAACTTGAGTCATGTTTTTATTTTATACCGCTTTAATTGCTGCACACATTTTTGTTCTACACCATTTTAACTCAGACTGCTTGAACAATCCCAGGATGAGATCGCTTAAATAGGATCATCTTTCTTTCCTTTTTTTCTTTTCTTTTATTTAAACACTCTTAATTTCATTGTATAGTGCTAGTAGGCATAGTTGCTCAGAGTAGCAAATTGGATTTTATACTTGCTCACAGTTACATATTTATTTCAGTGCTTTCCTAGATCAGAACCCTTAAAGCACAAACAAGTTCTCTGTCAGGTTCATAAAGGAAATGGTGGTGTAGTTATCCACCTTAAAGAAGGACAAAACTTATGGAAGCATACTTTTTTTTTTTTTTCCTCTTTTCTCCTCTGCCTTATCATTACCTGACCTGTTGCTTTCCAACACAGAAATTCTGCTCTCTGGGAGTACTGTATGTCTCAAAATACATCAGCGGACATCAGAGTAAGCACAAATGAATTAGATAGAAAGTAATCCTAGAAGGCTAGGTTTAAAATGCAGAGCTGTTGAAGTTAAAACACTCCAGGACACAGTGCATCCTCTTCTGCTCAAACAAGTAAATTCAGAAAAATAATTATCTATTTTAAAACCTGAAACAGAACTGCCACTGTGTAATCTTTAGTGAACATATGTCTGTGCCATCCCTCTGAAAGGGATAGGGGATTGTGACTGAGAAAAGCAAGAAAATAAAATGAAGGTTGAAAGCAAGGTCAACAAACTATCCATTGTGACTCCTAGGAACTAAATCAGGTTATGTACCAACATGGGAAAAAAAAATAAATTATTTGGTTCAGAGGGCTCTGATTGAAAACAAGTATCAAAAACAAGAAAGGAATTTTATAATACAGATAAAAATGTTCAACTAGGATGAGACCAAGACAAATTTGCCAATAAATTAAAATGCTAGAAGGCATTCACCTGCAAAGGCACATATTTTTGTGCAGTAGTACAGCCCTGACTTCCTCTCTGTGCTTTCAGTAGCAACACAGAAAGTGATGGCATTGCACAATGCTTTCCCAAGCTATGCACGTGTAAACAGAACCAACAGATTATTGGTAAAGGATTAAATGAATAAATAAAAAATTTCAATCTTTCTGTACTAAAGACAGCAAAACTGAAACGGTTGCAACTGATTCAGAATAGCCAATGACCCAGGAACTCTCTCTTCCAACATTCAAATTTCTACTACTCTATAGAGTTAGCATTGTTCCAGGAGACCTACACTTTTTAAATGCAAGAAAAATTATGTTTTCCTTACTATTCTTAAATTTGAAAATAGCAGAAATATTTATATATGTGTATTTTAATGTGACATGTATCTGTAGCTTTTCTGAAATATAAGAAATAAGAATTTGTAGTCAGCTACTTCTCTTCTTCCAAACTAGAACAACTCTATTCCTCTTCCTTGCCCTCTAGTTTTATAAGGACAGCGAGGCAAAAGATATTTATTTATAATCAATATTTATCTATAATCTCCACTAAGAAGATCAGTGACTTTGAGGCAAAATATACGTTTCATTGTGTTGATGTATAATTATCTGATTTATTGTCCCTTAAAACAAAGCTAAAATATTTACATATAGTGACATTTAGCAGAAAGTGAAAGATGGAGCCTCAGAACATCTCCCCAGCCCCCTGACAGATCCATTTCATTTCAATTAAAATCCTGAAAATAGCTGAAACTCTGGCTCACAGCTTCTAAGCGCTAGGCCCTGCTGTTGAATTTCCATCTTAAACAGTTCAAAGTCAATTTGCAAGTGTCATGCTGTTGGACTCGGCTTAGTTTGCCACATCCTACCTTGCCTGGAGATGTTAGTGGCAAAGGACCATGGGCTTGGACTTTTTCCAAAGCAGCTCCCACTGTTGAGCCTATTACTGGAACAGCCTCCAGGTGCACCAGCTTCACCGTCGCAGTGCTAGAAACCAGCAACTGTGCTACTGGAGCATGAGCAGGACTTGTTTTCATCTAACCTGGGTCTATTTTCCTCTTACAGACACTCCGCTTCTATGCTCAGATCATCTCTCCTTAGCAGGAAGATGGAGGAGGATAAACATGAATAATGGAGAAAGCTCTTGCCTAGAGACAAAGAAAGTTGGGATGGAAAGAAACCTCTTTGCAAGCAGACACAAGACATGCGAGACTTACCTACCCGCTGCCTGCACAAGTCCACCTGTTGGCACTATGCTATGGGACTGCTGAGAGACAGTTAAAAAACTAAAACCATAAAAAGCTGGAAGATCTATGGAAAGCAAAAAATTGTGCGTAACTCATTGTGGATGGGTAGCCACTGAACAACTGAGAAAATTGGTAGTATTTCACTTGGTAAGGGAATAGATAAGAACAGAAAGAGCTGTAGGGTAATAGCAATTATCCCTTTGAACAGAAATGCTGATAAGAGGTTTCTCTCAGTGCTGCTGTTGACATTGTTGACTTAATCATATTGGAATATTTCTTCATAAATAATAAAACTGAGATATTAATTTAGATGGTATGACTGTAAGTATTTTGGAAATAGCTATAAATAAACACATAGGCGAATGAGAATCCCATTTCCTCCGTTATGTTTCGGTATCACATCTGACGGGCTTTCTGCCCATCTGGTATACACATTGCTGGCCTTTAAGACTGCATAAGCTCACTGTGGCAAATGTAAGATAAATGTAAGCAGGGGAAAAAAATCCCACCAATTTATGATTTTTGAGCCCTCTGAAATAATGTGGTAAGTATTCTTGAATGCATATGGATATGGATATAGAATGACTAATATATAGCTATTCAGGAAGGAATAAAGTTCATGTTCCATGCTTCAGTTCTATACAACTAAAGTATGTGGTTGAATTTTACTGAAATGGTTGATTAGTTCTGATATACTTCTGTAATTACGTTTCTTAATTTTGCTGACTGAATAAGCATTTTGATATACACACAGTTCAACATACACACAGTCCTTTATGAAGGACTCTCAAAGTATACCCTTTGGTAAACTCATAATCAGTTAAATTTTTTTAAAGTATCAGTTACAAAATAGTTTCACTAAATCCTTCTCTGTTCAGGCTGGATGTATTTGACCTTTGATATGATTCATAATGTGACTGAGGATGCAGACCCGAGCAGGATCTTTTATTTAGGGCTTTTAGAAACTCTGATTACATTGTTCAGAGTTTAAAGAGGGTGAAACTTAAGTATAGTGATTATGAAGGGACTGTAAATATACAGCATTTATACTACATTGTTAAAAGAACAGAAGGACAAGTTTTGTTGTTATTATAGGGAATGGCTTGATTTAACCAAGCACAGAAAAAATAAAAAAAAAAAGAATCAGGCTATTAAACACATACTTACAATTTATTTCAGTGGGAAAAAAATATCTCTCAAACACAGAAACCCTTCCCACTCAAAAGAAAACCCAGCTAAAACAATAGCCTGATTTAGAGTGATGTTTCTCATCCATCTCCATGTTTTTGCGGAGAGTTCAGTGCAGGTCTCTCAGCTCTTCACAGAAATGGACAGTAATTTTGTGGTGTTATCTTAAAAGAACAGGATGAAGGGATGAGATTTCCACTGAAAAGGAAAAAATGGCAGCTCAAACCACCAAGATAGATCCTTGGATATATTTTCCTTCGCCACTTCGCCATTTCAGTTAATGCTGAAACATTAATTACATGATGGAAAGAGGTTGCACAGAGCAAGTCCTGTACCTGCTGCTGGTAACACGATTGCTGTGGAGTGAAGGATTACACTTCGTGGCTCCTAAATCACTTTGATCCTTTTGTAAACATTGCTGATAGTCTCATTCGTTCATGATTTTGGTATTTTTAAAATTCTCCCTGACAGTTTTAAAGGGCTGCCCAATAATTTGAAGTTCTTACTGCCTTCTTTCAAATGATAACATTCTAATTTGTTTCTGAGCAGAAGTTACTGGCACGTATAACTCGGCTTCATGTATCTGAATCTCTTGCACTAGAGAAAGACATTTTTAAAATCTTCCAAATGGCCCCCACAGATCTGTTCTGTATACATGCTTATTGCTCATAATATGACAGAAAAAGCACTGAGCAGCCACTTGGGTTTTTATTCATCTTTTATTCTGAGCAATTAACTTCCTGTTTTTATCACAGTACAGTTTCTTTTCCCTGAAATGAATCACTCTAAAAGAGATAAGGAGCATTAGGATTCAAAGCTGCCACTCATGCATACAGCTGTCGTTTTACTAAATTATATGAAACTCGCAAGTATTTCTAATAAAAAACTGTAAAAGGCAGCTCATTTTCCCTTGTACTGTTTTCAGCTTTCATTTCAGTTATAGCATGCTGTGGGAGCCCGAGGAAGGCAATGGAGAAAAGAATCACACTTCCAAAGTATCCCTGAGGTTTTTGTCTATGAACTCTGTTCATATGACCTGGCAGCATCTCAGATTTAATATTCTGCTTATCTATCCCTAAAATTAGACAAGCACTGAAGTACTAAATAAATTGCATTTTTCAGGTGCGGGAATTGGCCTATCACATCAGAATAAGGAAGACAAATGTCCTCCAGTATTAACTGCAGTTAAACTCTAAGGCACTGGAGTTCATTAAACTTAATGGCACTGAGAATAATCATCATGTCTTTAACTTCAGGCCTAACAAATTTAACACACTGATCAAGGAATTGGCTGTTGTACAAAGATGCTAACTTATTCTGGGCAAATTTTATGATGCTGAACTAAAAAAAGGCATTTCATCATAGCATCTGTATTTCCAAATAAATGTTTGGCATTGGTAAGTATGAACTGACAAGTATTTTGCTTAAATTAAAACCTTTTAAAGAGGTTTTAAAAATAATAGTCAAGGAAAAGATATATGGAAATTAAAAAAGTCTCCAAGATGTGTACCATGCACAAGAGGCACGCTCTTCTTCAAAGGAATTTTTGCATGCTTAGCTTTTTTTGTGTGGTTGTCTAGTATTCATTTTATTATCTCTTTGATTTTTGTATACCACTCCTACTTGAGCAAAACTGTCAAGTTTGTATGCTTAAAATTAGGTTCCTAAGTCAGTAGAGCAGATGCCTATTTAATTGAAAATAATGGCATACATTAATTTTCTAACCTGTAGGGGTACTCATAACTAATTTCAAATCAGTCAGACTAGCTATGTAAATCACAGACAGTAACAGTTGTTTATACCTGCTTGTGGGGACAATAGCATATGTTAGACTTGATTTAATTAAAAAGTCTGTGCAATCAAAACCAGCATGATGCATGACACTTTTGTTCAGGATCTTTTTTTCTAAGAAATGAGGAATTTGATTGACCATGTCTGTAAATTATTTTAGTAAAGACGTTAAACTGTTCCAGATTTTCCTTAGAAATGTTTCCTTCTTGGGAATTTTCAAACTAACATATTTTCCAAATGGATAATTTCAGTTTTCTTAACTTGAAATCTTTTATGTAGACACAGTTTCTTCAAATCAAAACTTTCTTTTCAGTCAAAACCACCTTCCTCCCATGTTTTATTTTTATGAAAGTTTTTAAAATGTTTATATTGTTCAACTCAAAGTTCTCTCTCTGGAACATCTCTATGGTTGAAAGCAATTTACAGAATATTCTGCCAGAAACTGAGACCAGCCAACCATATTTGCCAGAGTCAACATCTACACAGTTTTGTTATTTGCCAAAAAGAGGAGTAGACTGTCCTTAATGGTTGCTGGAGATGTAAATGAAACATGATGAGAAATAAACGGACCACAAATGCACCCAATTCCCCAACTCTGCTGAAAAGGCAGTAGGCAGGCTATGAGAGGAAATTTTCTAGGACTTTATTCCAGCAAGACTGACCCAGCCAGAGGATAACAGGCACTGGAGTGCTTTATATATGAAAAATTCCTGTTCTTGTTTATAGGAAGACAGCTCCTGAAACTGCAACCTAAGTTATTCCTGTCTGAAAGCCACATACTATATAAAGGGGTAGGAAACCATCTCACTGTTGAGCACAAAACAGATCGAGCGCATTTGGTGGGCCTCACATTAACATACAGCTGAGCACCACTTGACAGTAACATGGAAAACTTCAGGATGCCATGGGTTGCCAAAACATGACCTGATACTGTGCATTCAGCCCTCAGGCTGCAGATTCACTTCCTTAACTAAACAGGGGACATCTGTTACTGACAACAGCAGTAAAGAAGACATTCCATTGATCTTTGCAATTGGGAGGGAGAAAAGATCTAGAAGACTAAATATAAGGCAAATGTTACTACCTCAAGAAGTCCTTAATATGAGAAATGGACATATCCTATTCCTGGAAGCAATGAATCAAGTTAAGTATCAATTTTGATCACAACTCTCCCAGAGGAAGTCTACCTGGTTGGACCAGGAAAGAAAGAATTTAGACAAGTCACATTCCACTTTATCCTGTTACAGAATCCCAGAATGGGTGAGGTTGGAAGGCACCTCTGGAGGTCATCTTGTCCAACCCCCTGCTCAAGCAGGGCGACCTAGAGCAGGCTACCCAGGACTGCATCCTGATGGTTTTGAGTATCTCCAAAGATGGAGACTCCACAACCTCCTCGGGCAACCTGTGCCAGTGGTCAGTCACCCTCACAGTGAAAAACTGTTTTCTGATGTTCAGACAGAGCCTCCTGTGTTTCAGTTTGTGCCCATTGCTCTGTGTCCTGCCACTGGGCACCACTGAAAAGAGCCTGGCTCTGTCCTCTTTGCACTCTGCCTTCAGGTAGTTACACACATTAAAAGCCCCCGGAGCCTTCTCTTCTCCAGGCTGAACAGTCCCAGCTCTCTCAGCCTTTCCTCACAAGAGAGATGCCACAGTCCCTTCACCACCTTTGCTGGACTCTCTCTGGTATGTCTATATCTCTCTTGTACTGGGGAGCCCAGAATTGAACACAGTACTCCAGGTGTGACCTGCAGTGATGACATTCCTGTTCATCCCATGACAATGTTACAGTAATGTCCTCTGGTCTGTGAAAATCACTTTTTAAACTCCACGTTGAAGGACATTTTTATGTATGTATTCCATTTCCCCTTTGCTTTCATTAATTAGAAGTACAAAGATGATGGGGAAATGGATTCTTTTTCATCGGTTACACCAAGAATAACTGATTTTAAAATGACCTTTTCATAAAGTGATTGATGCATGGCCATGTTCCAACAAAGGTAATTTCCCCAATACTTAACAACACAATCCATATAATTATTAGAGTAAGAATGTAAACCAGTTCAGTTTTAGAAATAAAACTAAGATGTGAATCCATTATGTTTTCAAGCCTTTTTTTGCCTCCTTGAAACAGCTGTATACGAAGCAACTGTAAGACTGGACAATTCTGATGCAACTATTTTGGGACCTCAGGATGAACTCTTTGGGGTTTTCTTCTTTATATGGAAAATGAGGTATCATGAAATTTACAGGAAAACAAAACCCAAACATTGTATTGAGCAATAGGGAACAGATTTAAACAAACCTTTTCCTCTTGGAGCTGCTACAAATTCCTTTTCATATATTAAAGGTCAGTCAAAAAATTAACACAAGGAAATAGATTTTGGTAGCCTAAAAGCTTTTCTGGCTGATTAACCATATAAAGCTACAATAGAAATTGTATACCACAGTTCAAAGAATTCTCCTGCAAATTTATGCTCTGCTTAGTTTATCACAATAACCAATCAGCTGAAAATTATCATAAGGACTATAAAACTCTTCCAATGAATACTACTTTGTTCAAAATCCTTGAAAAAACCTAATAAAATATCACAAATTTGGGAAATTATTTACCTGAAAACCATGTTAATCATTAGTGGATTCTAATTGATCATATTATAAGGGCAAATTCTGCTACGTCTCCCATTAGAGAACTAAGGAGGCATTATTCTTAAACTTAACTAGTGCAAAAATCCCAAGTTCTGGCCTGGACAAAAGTGGCAAACAAAAGCTGGATTTAGATCTTGCCAAACCACATAAAAAGAAAAGTTCAATATTCGTATATTGGTTTTTCTTCATGAGGACAAGCAGAGAGATATTGAGTTGTTGTTTTAGCTTTAAATTCAATTCAATATGTCTTAAATGGACACAGACCAAAATTATAGCTTCTTGTTGACTAACCACAAAACACAGCTTTTCCTTACACAACATTAAAGCACGTGGAACAAGAATTAAACCCTCTCTTTCAGTGAACAAAAACTGAACAAACTTGCACAAAGTTGTGTCTTTCATTAGAACATTTAAAATATCAAATTGAAAATATGATGTGACTCTTAATAAAGATTCTGCTATTTAAAGACAAAAATGCTGAGATGTTCAGATTAAGTTTCTGTACAATATTTAGCTCGGAACACCTGATGGATGCTGTAGTATAAAAATATTGTTATTACAATTCCTATTTATCGAAATCATTATGATTATCTGAGCATATATTCGTGAAAATTGACTGGAGAAAACCACTGTGCCTTCACCTTACAAAAAATACTTTTTCTATCTAATACATAACTGGTTTCTAATCAGCAGAAAGACAATGGGAAACATGTCTAAAAAATAAACAATAATCCTCCTGTTCCACGGCATATGAGGTTTATCAAAGTGGTGTTCCTAAAATATAGCTGATTGGATGAGAATTTCTTTGGAACACACCCATGATAAATCAGAGCTGATTTTCTTGGATGAGAACAATCTGCTCAAATAATAGTTTCCTGGGGCCAAATGGAAGGTCAGACCTGTGCAAGAAATAGAACTGTGACTACAGACTACAGATGCTACAGACACTGGGAAACCTCTGATGTATTAAGGAATTTCAGGGACAACAGATGGACATGTTTGGATCTGCTGAGCATTCGTGCTTCCCACCGAACTGTTTATTAACTTCAGGACTACAGTGAAAGTCTTAACAAAGCAAATAAACTTGCAGGACTTCTCTCCTCTTTCTCAGAGGCAACAGGCGCTTTCACAGTTTCACTGCAGGTAGGATTACAGGATGGAAGCCATAATGGAGATGTTACTCAACATAAACAGTTGAAATAGTTTATTTCTGCTTTTGCCATTAATGTGTGCTTAGGGAAACATTTCCAAGTGCAAGTGCTTAATGAATGGGAGGAATTATTGCCTTTAACAAGTAATGTAGTGTGACATTAAAGTAGCTAAAAAAGTTAAAGAACCCACCGATTCTTTTCTGCTCATAGTTTTGCTTTGAGAACGGGAGCGGGAGATTGTACTGAAAAAGGAATCCTTTTTTGATGCCGACAAAGGTGGAGATCCTGTAAATTCACGTCCTCCAGGCAAGCTCTCTATGCTTGGAGATGAACTGATGTTTTTTGAACTTTGGCCTGTAAAGCAAGTATAAAGTAACAGAAGAATTAATCAACAGGCAGTTTCTTTTCCCTGTAAATACTTCTTTGTCTTAATGGACATTCACTGAGATTCACAGAGAACTCAACACAGAATGAAATGTTGAAGTATGTCAGCATGCACTGTGAGATTGAAGGACTATTCTACCATACGCAGAACTTAATCTTTGTATGAGAGAAAAATACAAAATTTTTGTGTATATATAGACATATACACAAACACACACTATCTAGTGTATATATACTAAACTCTCTCTCTCTCTCTTAATACCATCCTAGTATATATACACTGTTATATCCATAGACTGCGGACCTTCTCTTCCCTGTGCGGCACAATGAGCAAAAGTACCACTTCACAGTAAAAAAAAATAAAAATCTGATGTCATTGACACTGCAAACGAAAACCTTTTTCTCTCAATAAATAAACTCTAAAACTTGGCAAAGGAAGCTGAGAACAAGAATGTCAGATTCCAAGAGTGGGTTGGCCACTGACCATCTAGATGACAACATCTAGACATACAACAGGAACAATTAAGTTTAGGAAAGGATGAAAGTTCTCATGCTTCAAATTTTAAGGCCATCTCCACCTAATAGACATTTTAATGAAGTCTACTCAATAGTTAGTTATTGTAATTTCATGCAGTTTTTCAAAAGAATCTAGTGTTGTCCACTATCATGGTGAAGATATCTGGGTAGATGCCTGGGCTGTTTCACCATGACACTGCATGTAGTCAGGCTGTCTTTGATAAGGATCATTTCTTTCAGTTGAGGCCGACAGAGTGTTTTGAAAGATTTAACTTTAGATTTTATTTTTATTAGCTCCAGGAAAAAAAAAAAAAAAAAGTTTAGTATATCAGTTTTCATTAACTTTCATTAAGAAAATGTTACATTAGGACAGATGCTAGTTTTAAAAATACTTTCTATTATGTGTATGAGGAAGTCAATTCAGTGACCCAACACAATTCTAAAATTTTCCATTCCTCAAGAAAAGTAGAATAGCACACAAATCAAAAGCTCTAGAATTTCCTTGTTTTGTTGGCTATTCTAATGGGTCTGTTTATGTTCTCCTTTTTTCCTTTCCTTTGTTTTTAGTGTGCTTTTCATGCTATTATCTATTGCATCAAGAGTGATCCTCTGAAACTATAACATTCAGATGTCATAGGTGCAGCTTTGTGTCCTTTGCAAGGCTGTGATTGAATTTGAAACTACCTCCCTCGCAGATGCCAGTGGTTCATTCTTCTTTGCTCTGAGCTGCTCCCACCCCCGTGCCAGTTTTTCCTCACAGATATGCCACATATTACTGCACAGACCTTATGATGTATTTAGTGTTTTGTCATTGTGGATGCGCTACCAATTCTGAAAATACAAAACTAGCTCCTTTTCCAGAATGGGTTAGTCTCCCCTTCATTATGCACTGTGGTCTTCCCTCATGATACAGGTTTCTAGAGAAATAAAAGAAAACTGAAAGACAAAGAAATGAAAGAAAATAGAGGCAGAAAAGGCTGCAGAAAACACGAAAGAAATTTAGACTTAGATACAAAAGGAAACCAGCTCTGCTGAGATAAAACATTTTGAAGAAAATGAAACAACTAGCAAAACCTACTCGTACGGAAACATCTTAACTTAATTCAGTCATTTAAGATCTAGAACAGTAACTGTCCTCAAAGTGGTGCCTAAGTCAGTGGTGCCGTGCTTGGCCACCTGCCAGGCGGAGACAAAGTCCGAGCCAAGTTCTCCACAGTGTTTGTCCTACGCAGCATACATTGCACAGCCGCAGCCACATGAAACCAGCAATTCACATTTTCTTAAGGGAATAAATACAGATCTATTTAAAATGTCCTCTTAGCAAGAAGACTGTTAAATGCAAAGAGATGGAACTGGCAAATAGAACGTCAAATGTGACAAAATGGACTAAAAAGGATAAAACCCAAGAAAGGATCTGGGTTTAATATTCTCAACGTTTTCTGCAAGAAAACTGGCATATAAACTGCTTCCCACCTTCTCCTTCAAACTCTGCTGCTGCATTTTGCTCATCTCTTCCATGACCCTCCTACATTTTATGTCCTCATGTGGACCTTCCTCTGCCTCCTCCTCTTCTTCAGACCCATCCACACTGACTCTTCTGCAACTTCCTTATTTCAACTTTTTCCTTTATATATTCTTTCCTTCCCACCAACTTCATCCAACTGCATGTTTCTGTTTCTTCACAGCCCTCCTCTAGTCACTTACCACCTACCACTTAGTCTGAACAGCTTCCTTAAAGTGCAGGAGATGGAGGCTGTAGATCTCACTTAACTTTTGCCTTCACATTTTATAGAGAAATGGGTTATGCATTAATCAGGAGAACATCAATCTCCAATTCTGTAAATAATTCTAGAGGTGGAAAGGGAGAAAACACCGCATGGCAAATAAACAGCAGAAATAATTCAGTCACAAGGAAGTTCTTAGAAGATTTCTAATTTTAGGATAAAATCATGTCACTTGGCAACACCATTATCCTTACAGTTGCCTTTATGTAAGAAGGAGACTTTTAATGCATTTTATAGGGCAATTTACAATGGAAATGTGATTTTACAGTAGGTAAACTTAAAAATAGTTTTGAAACAGATGAAACTATGTATTTTAGCCAATAAAGTATTTATAAAAGAAATTTACACAGGTAAGCCAGAGCAGCCAATATAAATGATAAACATTAAAAAAAATAAATCTATTTGGTGGCCAGAGTAAAGTACAACGAAAAAAAATATTATATTTTGGTCTGATTTTATATAAATCAAACCAAATAGGCTCTTTCCCATTCTAGTAGTAAGAAGATCTCTTCCACATAGGATCAAAGTTTAAAAAAAAAAAAACCAACACCAAAAGTTAAAACAATGAGCACTGTATGTTTTTCACATACTTTTTCATTGTATGGCCTGTGCTTAACCCACTTCACCTGCAAAGAAGAAGATTATATGGTAAAATTTCATAGACAACATTGAGAGAGGGACATTTAAAATATAGTTGAGAAATCCAAACAAATGAAATAATACAGCTTGGTAAAATGATGGAAAAATGATTTGTAAGGATTTTTTCCTATATTCTGTCTTCCAGCTCTAAGAAAAAAAGTCCAAAATATAATAGGAAATTGAAAAGACAGAGAACTCTCCTTATAACCACCGCTTTGCTTACTGAACAGCTACACTTCAAAAGAGGGATCACAGCTTAGAGGAGTGGAATATACAACTACTTGCATAACCAAACAAGAGAAGAAATATGTATAGCTGAGATTTTGTGGACAGAACACTACAACTGTCCTAAAAGGGAATTTGTTCAAATAACCACAACAGCTTTGACTAATTACTTTCTTATGGACTATAAAATATAATGAAGATGAAAAATAAAAGCAGTACAAGATGTAATGAAACTAAGATAGAGACGCAGTAAAACAGAAGTGATAAAAATACTACTTCTGTGTTTTATGTCCAGGTAAGAAGCAAGCTTAGGATGCACCTAATCCTTCTGCATGAATAAGAAAATCTGAGAAAATTATCATCAGGAAGCACTAAATTTTAATTTGGACTCCAACCCTGTGAATAGCACAGTGACATGGATTATTTGGGGATGTGATGAAGAATTAAGCAAGACAGAAAGACTAGCATTTATGAATAACTGCAGTGTGTTGCAAGTCGTCAAACAGAGTTCTTGGACTGTAATAGGCTTTTCCAATTTCCAGAGGAGTCATCATTTTTACAACTGTAAATAAGAAAGCTGAAATACAAGTCACACCAATCATACATGTTGTCCCTAATGTAACAAGAAAGCCACCTATCATTTTCTCAACACAGAAGTTTAGTGGAGCTGATGAAAGAACATTTCACTGAAGTAACTGTGATGTTTTTTAAGTCTTTCGGATGTATTATGTGTGCACTGATTTCTGAGGCATTAACAACCCTCATCTAACTTTGGAAATAACACTGTAGCACCAACGCAGACTTCAGGATCTTGGGAGGATTACACAAAATGCCATTTGTATCTTCTCTGTTGTGTGTCTTACTTATTCCACATCTTTCTTAATAAGCAGTGTGGTATGTTCTCCTCACTCAATAGCTTAACAAGAGGGCTATTTGAAAGTTTCTAATTTTGGATTATTCCTCAGAAAAAAAAAGAGAAAAATATAAAAGAACAGATCTCTTACCCTCCCTGTAGAATCAAAATGTATGAAGCGATGTAAGAAACTACAGTTAATAACTAACCATACTCATCTCCTACTTAAGCAGCTTAATCGGCAATCTGAGAACATAACTGAATCAAAACTAATTTTTCTCTGCTCATTCTATCAATCTCAGATAAACACATTATGCCTCCTTAAAAGAAGATTAGAGAAATTTAATCTCTGACTAAGATATACCAGAAGGTCCTAAAGCCTATATGAAACAGGCTGAAGAAACTCCAAACATGGAAATCAAATAAATGCTTATGAGGCACACGGAACAAATAGCTAAGGATCCCTGATGTAAGCAGTAGTCAGAACACATTACCGTGTAGGATGTCTCAAAAATACATACATTCACACTAAAATGCATAAATAGTTCACGGTAATGATGCACAGGATTTCATGCACTAGAAATACATCCAATTCTGAGGCAAACAGGAGCAGCGTTAGCTCCATGTGCTGGCTTCCAACTGGCTCACGACTTGCCTGTTGCTAATGATAATGGGGCTGACCCCAGGCTCACAAATACTCTGTCTCAAATTCATTTGGAAAATACTGATGAGGTAGTGGGAAAAAGGACCAAACTGTTGGTATTGCTGGCAGGGCCGAGGGTGGAGACATGCAGTGTCTTGAAAAGAAGGAGGAAAGTTTAAAAGTAATGTGATCTATTGTAATAAAGTAAAAGATGACAAGAGGAGTGAAGACAATGAAAGAAAAGCAAGCTTTAGGTCTTACTAAGTTAAATTATAAGGCACATAACCGTGAACTTTGGGGGTCTCTACCAAAGTCTATGGGAAGTCAGAGGAAGAAACATAAAAGGCCTATGAAATTAATGGCTCATTCTGTTTGGCCCCTATACAAGAAAAGAATAGTTTTCATAGTTATAAGGAGAGCAAGGACAAAGATAGTGAGAAGAACAGAAGTAAGGCATGATATATAATTCAGAATCATTTAGAGCTGCTCATCTATTACTCTGTATTGGCCGTAGTCAGGATGTGGAGTATTAAAATATGCAAAAAGAATGATATGAGTTTTATAAAACTTTTCAGATTTATTAGTTTCCCTTTCTCTCCTCCACTGAAATTGGAACAAAGGCTTCTAGCACTTCTAAAATTTATTCAAAAACCATCTCATCACATCAATCTGTATGCTTATGCTTATTATTTCAGGCCAAGGCAGGTAAGGTCCTCTCTAGTCAGGTGCGTTAAGGTAGATGTCTAGCTCAAAACGCCTGCCTCAAATACAACAACAGGAAAGCAACGCAACTAAAAGAGCCACTGATGGTCGAATTGCCCCACACGACACAGAGTGAAATGGACTACGAAGTACAAGGCAAATACACATTTCTGACGAAGACAGATGCCGGCATACAGCAAATGTGACTGAAGGGCCACACACAGCACAGTCAGGGAGCGATGAGGCGGAGCCGCTTTTTTCTCTCTACACAACAGTGCCACTCGGCGGATGGACAATGGCGGTGGATGGAGAAGCCACGCATGGGAAAACCCGCGGGGGAGGCTGTGCAGGCCCTGCTGCAGGCAGGGAGGGCCCCGCTGCCCCGCGGGAGGGGAGCCGTACCTGGGAGGGCAGGGGGATGCTGCGTGGGGCCCGGCAGCCCCGCATCGCCGCCCGCGCCTGCCTCGCCTGGGGAACAAACAACAGCGTTAGAAGGTTGCCCCAGAAATGCAGTTCGCTGAAGTAAAGAGCGGCAACTTCGGGGTTTTCACCCGGAGGACCTTGCTTCCAACACAAACGACATGGTAAAGAGAGCGGTGTAAGAGCAGGCAAAAAGAAACGGGAAGTTTCAGTAATCAGGGCATCATATGCTGCATTCTGATGTGCAAAAAGTCTCTTTTTCAGAGACTAATTTGTATCAAATCTAAACAAAACCAATCAAAACCATTTTGTTTCTGGTATTTTACACTGACAGTGCCATTCTGCTAGTCGGGAAGCATCACATTCTTACTGTCAGTAAAATTTCATTGTTGCCTAAGAAATGTATATTTACATGTTTTTTAAAAAGGAAAAATAAAAGCATTTGTTAATCGGAGTTTTATCCCTTTGACTTTTATTCAGTTCTGCCCTCAGTAAGGACAACTTCTTTTTCCTTCTGAAAAAGCATACTCATTTTCTGGACACAGTTCATAAATAATTCTAAATATGGAGATATTTTCTTTAGGGCATATTCGGTAACTGTGGAAATTCTGTTCATGTTATAACAAATACCACGGAAGTATCAACTCATATAAACAAACAGCAGTCTGGAAACTCTTTAAATAGCCGAACACAGTTTTGGCAGAACTTAATCTTCAGACTGGTCCTCTAACATGTCCTTGTGATAAAGAACCACTCAAATCAAAAGCCTTTTGGGTTTCAGGGTGAAAGGATATAGAAGGAAAACTATCTGGCACTATCAGAAAAGAAGTTCTGGCATCACACTGCTGTTTGGTACTCAAAGAGTAACCAGTTTCTGATCGCTCAAGAATCCAGTGGAACACAAAGGGCAACAGTTTTGCTTTTTTTGCCTATTTTTTCATTATCAGTATTTTTGTCTTTCAAGACAATGAACTCACAACTGACAATTCAATGAACTTGGAATTACAGGGTTGCAATTATATATATATATATATATATTTAACATTATTCTGCTGTTTTTCCATTTACATTATCTAAATTATATACTTTTTTATTAAAGAAATTCAGCAAGCACCAAAACTTCGGAATGAGAAATAATTACTATCGATTACGTAAACCAACCATCCCTCATCTAAAGTACAGCACAAGCTACCCCTGGAGGTGGCAGCACGAATGACACCTGTCACTGCTGCTGGTTTGGGAGTGTCTGTCTGAACAGAGCTGTTAAAACAGGGATAGGATTATTTTGCCAGTCCTGAAAGATATTTTGTTATGAAGGACTCCTTCACATTCAGTAAAAAAGTAGATTAGTCAATTAATGTAATATCTTCAAATTTATAACCCTCTACATGTTAATTTAAATTAATTTAATTTAAATTATCAGCACTACTTGAGCATTCAAAACCTGAAAGAACTAATATAATATGAGAAAAATGGATATTTCTTTCATGATTTGATGCCTGTCAAATTTACACTTCAGTCTGTTATACTGTTCAGCTGACCATCTGTGACCGGTAGATCAACTCGAAGTGCAAATGTCTGTCAATTTAAATCCTAAATCTGTGCCTCTGCCTACCTCAGCTAAACAGCCAGGCTCCAGGAGGTTGAGGAAAGCTGAAAACACAGTGAAGAACAGGAACATAAGACCATTAGTGACAGCTACTCAGTAAGTGGGAGCCTCAGTTGCAAACCACACCGAATAAATGCTCAAAAGCTAGAGGAGAATCCAGAGTTTGAAAAAAGCCAGTGCAGAAGGTAAAAAGGCATATAAAAAGTTCAGCACAAACAGAAGTGGAATAAGAGCTTCTCAAGGTATGGTTATATTCTAAATCCTAAATCCTAATGCCTGTGACAGAAGTACCCACAACTTCTCAGAGCTGTGGGGAGTGTCCTTGTTCACTGGAGATGCTGTACAGCACCTTCCTGAGGTGGTGATACTGTCCTTCTGCACAGAACTGAACAGATTTATTCTCACTTTTAGTGTGATGGAGATGGTGCTAAGTTGTTTACAAAGGTATCTGCATCATACTTCAAAAGGGTCTTTTTAATCTGTCTCTGCCACAGCATCATTGCAAACAGGGAATTTTTTTGCTAAGCTATTCCTACACTTAAACAATTCAGAGAGAATTCACTAGGCAGCAGCTCTAAGAGACTATATTTCTATTACCTATTGGTCTTCTCTTTAAAAATATAGGTTACAACACTTGTAAATGTATCTAGCTGCCATCATTCACAATATCTATCCAACTCTAGGCAATATACTGGTATCCGTACACGTTTGGAACAACAATGGCACTGATGTGTAAAACAAAAGTCACTGTCACCTCAACTGATTAAAAAAAATCATATTTACATTTTGTTGACTTTAAATTACTTCTGCAAGTTTTGTACCAAATATGGACAAACAGAATAGGGCGAGAGAAAGCTGAGAGTACTGAAGCACTGCATTAGGTTATGTTCCCTCTTATCATGAAAATTCTTTGTGCCCTACATCAAAAATTCACATAATTTCTCGATAACTTTACCAAATCTCCATATTCCTGATGATATAGGAATATGTGCACAGTCTGTACATGACAATGACCAAATAACCACATTTTTTTTATTCTGATTCTTATATGGAAAGTGTCAAGTGTATTTCTGGATGATGCAACATGTTAGTTGGCACATACAAGTGTAAACAGGGTCATCCTTGACCAGTTAGATCAAAATTAAGCAACAATTTATTCCATCTATAGAAGTTGCTTCAAATTTTACATTTTTTTTTTTACTATTAAGTAGGGTAAAGAAAATAACCATTTGAGGACCACTTTTCAACCCGAAAAGTAAAAAGACAGGCATGTGACTAGGGAATAACAGAAAACTTTTTTAAATACAGCAAACAAAAGAGCCTTTCCAAAAGTGTGAAAATGATTCCGTTTCACACCTAATTTTACTTCCACTGACGTGAGCAGGATTTTCATTAATATTTCAAACAGGCCTATACATGGCAATAGTAACTACAGATCAAATGAGCAGAGAAATCACTGTGTTTCAGCTTCACATTTGCACAGTATCAATGACTGTAAAACCCTTGTTGGAGCAATTTTTGGGATTGTTCTAGGGTCCTGAGAAAGGCTGCACATCTGGATTTTGCCAAGCAGCTTTAGTTGCCCTTCCAAAAGTGTTGCATCTTTCTGCTTCAAGACAACAGTTGTGCCTCTGAATTCTGCTCCCTCAGTGTCTGCTGGGGATGCGATGCATCATGAAAGGACGAACTTTGCACCTTATGGGTCAGGTCACCAACTTCATCTACAGTGTATTTCCCTTCCCTTACACTTTCAAATCTGGTAAAAAATATGATGCAATACCACATAATGGTTCAGGGCAACCACCACCAGTCCTCAAACTTAAAACCATTACCTAGGATGAGTCACTAGAAGCAACAAGACACCATATCACTCTACATACTCCTTGCAAAGAACATACCGCCAAAGGCTGTTTGAAGATGAAAAATAGCAACACACCTTGAGCCTGGCAGAGTATAGGAAACAACTACCCAAGCTGAGCTTGTGACTTTGTGGTTTGAATAAAGTGTCCTCAAGAAATATAAAAAGAAGGCTCAAGAAAAAGTAGTGTTTACTAACCAGAGAAAGTGCAGAGGGCCATCACAAATTATTAAAAGGCAAATACATGTTATTGTTCCAGTAACTGCTCAATTAAGCTCTACACATTGTGAAAGGAATAAGATTTTGCTTATTCAGAATTACTCTGTAATTGATTTAACTTCCTTCACTCATATTTAGTTAATGGTGTTATGCATAGGATTTGTGCCAATAACCTAAAAACCCTCTGTGAACTTAGCCTTACAATTAAAAATATGTTGCATTTAAGACTGAAAAATTAATTGGCTAATGTTTATGGCAACGATGTAGTTTGTTGGTATGTCTGATGTAATTTGTAGTTAATATATTTTTAAAGGTTCTAAACTTCCTATAGCATCTGTACATTCTTGAGATAACATCTGATTGCGTATTACATTGCAAACATGCTGTTATACTTAGCACAAATGTACTGCTTAACAAAACTCTGTTTTTTTCTGTTTCTTCCAGACATGTACCCATCGATATAAAATCAACAAAAGGACTTTCTTCAGTCCTTAAAATGCATACAAAGCTTCCCTCTGCCACGGCACTGCCACACGTTTCACCTTTACCTTTGCCCAGCTGAACTGGCATGCTTTCGGACTTCATCATTCTCTGCTGCTGTGCCTGGTGGTGATGCTGGTGGTGGTGGTGCTGGGGGGCTTCCACGGCGCTTCTGATGGGCAGTGCAGGGGGAGGAAAGCTGCTCCCACTGGCAGGAGCACCCACAGTCCCGCCTGAAGCCATAGCCGGAGCAATGAGCTTTCGGCCAAAATTCAGTAAGCTGTTGGAGACTTTGTTAATATTCAGTGGGGCAGCCTTAGCACTGGCGCTGAAAAAAGAAGAGTAGAAATCATCACATCCTTGCCCATGGTTTGGACAGGCACAGCAATGGATGCATTGTTCCCCAAAAATGAGGGGAAAAAAAATCGAAGATTTGAACATTACAAAGAGGGTGTTTTACTACAGTAGCACTAGAACGCACAGAGAGACTGCATGGAGCGAGTTTTTCCCAACCAGCAGTGGACAAATTGTTTTGGCCCTTTCTTCCTGAAAAATGCAGATTAACCCCAAATACAGCAAGTTTGTACCAATTTTCTTAATTTGCCTTTTAAAATGAACAAAATGAGAGAGTGACAAAAAAGCAGTACAGGCTCTAAAGCATCAAAAAAATTGTAAAACTTCCTTTTTGCACTTCTTATTCAAAGACTGCTTTAATATTTACTTCTGCTAGATTAAATTATCTTAAATGTTTAAAATAACTCAAACATTTCTTTCCGCAAGCAAAACTAACACTAGTCTGTATTTTTAGGTTGGCAGAACTAGATGTGTCTTGCTCTAACTTCAGCTTCTGCCCAGCCCAGCCATTTCAAGCCAAGCACTTTTAAATGGGAATTCTAAAGTGATTTTGGTTGAAGAATGGCTTCAGGATATAACACATATACTGGATCATGATCCTTATCATTGTTACTTTTTATTTTTAGCTACGTGGCTATTTAATTCTGTTATATGCAACATTAAGAATGAGAAAACTGTCGAACCATTTAATCTCTCTAAAGGCAAAGCAGCTTCTAACTCCCAGTAGAAGTGTTCACATAACCCAGGGATCAGCAAAGCCATTCCTATGTGTTCATGCAATATTTTCCTGTTTTATATAATTAATGCTTGAAATACCCTTCACAGAAATATATCACTGTCACAGAGACCTTTCCACTCCTCAGGTTTTATTTTGCTGATCTATACTTCAGCGATATAAATAGCTTCTTAAAAAAGTTTGAAGAGATACATGTAATTAAAAACAATACAGTCGTACTGCGGAAAAAATAGTTTTGCAATGTTTTGGGGAAGTTTAACTAAAAATAAGCTCCAAATGAATTAATATGGGTGACTTGTAACTTGCGCAGGCACCTGGAAAAGTAATTTTGATTTTGCTTTTCATACCATTTCCCTATTTGTCTCCAGATAGGTTTTTTTTAGAATATACAATATAAATGCGTGTACACATATAGAACATATCCAGAAAGTAACAACAGCTGAGTTGTTTAGACTCAGAATAGATACGGTTAAAATGAGATACAGCAAAAGGAAGTATGTGAGCCTGCACACTCACAAGATACAGCCCCAGGCTGTACGGGGTCCTTCTGCCATATACTGGTGATGGAGAAAGACAGCATGTAGCATTTTTTAGGAAGAACAGCAGCGCAGAGACAGGGACAAAGTACTGCTTCCCAATTTATGGAAGCTGGAAAGGAATGATTGCTGAATAACAATTACAGGATGTTTCTGTGTCTCCCCATTTTATTGACTGCTGATGATGTTACAGAAGTCTTATGTAACCACCTGAGAGTAACTGACAAAGTCACTACAAAGAGAGTATCTTCAGAACTATAAAATACTCTTGCAGGAGTCCCAAATGGTTTCAAAAGCAAATCGAATAGGTCCCAATGACTTTAAAGAAGAGGACACTGTAAAAAGCTTATTACTATTCAATTTTACTCTGCTACTACTACCTATCAGATTCAGTTATTAATCAGTTCCCCAAAGTATTGCAGAGACACTTAAGAAAAAAAAAAGGGATTTTTTCTATTCCATCACATATATGTTGCAGAACAAGAGTCAGCACAGGGCCTTTGTTTAATGTCTTCTCCATTCCAGAAAGAAACTGAAGACTGTAGCTTTGAAGGTGGAAGAAGAAATGCCAAATGCTGGTTTAGCAGATATCGATCACTAATCAACAGTTTGCAATGAATCTATTTATGTCACTGATATTGGGGTTCATACCAGTAAAAACTTGCTTGAAATTTTGAATCCAAACTTTGGTATATTTGGTCTATTTTTACCCCTCAGTCTACTAATCACCAAGATTGGGGTGGTATATATCACTCACCTGAAAAATCACCTTAGAAAGAAGATAATGGCTTGCAGATTGAGTCCTAGGTTTGTGTTGTCTCTAGGTCTAGAGCCTTGACAATCAGTAAAAAACCCCATGACTTTGCACAAAAAATTATATTTACTGGAAGTGAATCTTTTTTTCTGACATGCTACCTGATCAACAAAGGCATTGGATGCTTTGAGCTAGCTGCATCATTGGAATCATGATGGTCCACAGATGCAGGAGACAAAGCTTGTGTATTTGTGTCCACCAGCTTGTTTCTTTCTTGCTTTTTTCCAGCTATACTTTGCTTAATAAAAAGTGACAGTTTTCCTTCTACAATGTTTAATTTGCTGCTTTGACATATATGTAAACCAGGAGAAATTAGTTTACTTGCATTTTTCAGATGGTCAGAAAGAGACTTTGAGAAACTTCAATTTACAGGAACAATAAACACCAAAAATCTTTAAGCCGTTTATGTCCGAAATATGATTTTAAAAAGATAATAAGACAATAAGACAAAAAAGACAATAACATGCAGTAATGTTTTATAATTATTTGAGTACTAGAAAGGATAGTTATTGCAGCTCCTAATACCTATGTGTGATTTAGCTCTACTATGAATTGACACTGCTAATGATCAGCTCAGAACACATACACGAAAAATAAATAATGAAGTTATCTAAATTTCTTTTCAAGAGGTTGTTTTAATAAAAGTATTCTGAAGTAAAATTTATTGTGCAATTTCTCGGAATCACAGCTTCAGAAAATGAACAATAGTGAGGTGCTAGATCTCTGGAGGAGGTGCCTTAAAACTGAGCTGAAGTTCAGGAAAATAACAACAATGTATCTATTTCTTACATTTAAATGTCTGATATATTAATGCAAAGGATGATTACAGCCATTAAACACGGATCAATGTCTACATTTTAGCCATCTAAATGGACCAGATATGCACAACAATTACAAGAAAAATGCTGATTGATTATGTTGTAGAGTTACCAACAGATGCATTTAAAAGCAGGGTATCAGTTTAAAAATAAGAGTATCAAGGAGACGTGAATTCCATCTATGAAGCAAACAATTTTGTTTCATCACAATAAGCATCATTGACCTTGAATGTGAATGGTGTATTTTTAAACTAGCAGTAGGAAGATGATTCAATCTCTGCAGTTTTCTGCTAAGATGAAAATGTTTTGTTTTAAGCAAGCCTTATTCAAAGGCACTTCTCTCTTCAGTAAGTAGCCATTATGAGAGATGAGAGACAAATATATGAATATGATGGATTAAAAAGTTTTATATGTGATAAAATAAGCAATATATATTAGAGATTTGCCAAGATATTTTAAATATATCATTGAGCCTGTGGAATTAAAGATGAAAAAGACGTGGAAGCTGATCTAATCCATCTCCTTGCTCACTGCAGAGACATTTCCTAATGTTACATCTTCCAGTTCTCTCTTTATTCCAATCTTAAATAGATTTATCACATTTGACCTATTTTAAATGTTCTTCTGTTGAGATAAATTTGTCCTAGTTATTCCTCTATCTGAACTATTCTAAACAATTTCTCCTCTCCTTTGGTGTGTATACTATGTGTGCACTGAATTTATATTCCTACATAGATTTAATGGACATTTGTTTCCTTACAATTTAGGTTTCCATCAGGTGTCATTCTTGTCTGGGCTTTATGATTTATTTATTTTTTCGAGAACTTTGAAATGTTTCTTTTGGAATTTTCAAATTTTCAAGTTTAGGCAACTCTTGAGACTATTTTTTTTTAAAGAATAAATAAGTAAAAACATTAAGAAAATGTAATAGAATGCAGTAATTTTCAACACCCTTCCCTGACTTTAAAACTTTGTTTAAAAAAAAAAGATGCTTTTGCAGTCACTCTACTCAGTTTTAATTTCTACTCAGTTTTAATTTCTGCTCATTTCTGCATTTTTAAGAGCTTTTTAATCTACTCCATTTTAATTCTAGCTTTCAGTGTAACTGATTTAAACAGAATTTGACAGAGGTGCAAAGGTCTAAAAGCCAGCAAGTTCCCTTGAATCAGCAGGCACAGCATATGGCTGGGGCCACGTGCAATCCAAGAAACTGCCTGTGACAGTATAAATTGAAGGAAGGCATTGTGTCTTGCACTGACTTGCCCTGGAGCCACCACTCATGTTGTGGCCACCCAGTTGGGGCACGGACACCTCTACACCAGAAAAAATGGCCTTGACAAGGAATTTAAGCAGTATTGATACAACCATTTCTAAAGCAAGGGATGAATGCTGCAAAAAGGTTGAGTAAAAATGACTTCACACTGGATTTATAGTAATTCAATTTAATTTACACAGCTTCTGGTAGGTGGATAGTCCAGATTGTGATTAGATGCATTATCAGAAGTAGTTCAGAACTCACTACAGAACTCACACTGGCAATATTTTACCCCCTGCTTTGTGTACAAATGTCCTTAGCCTTAAAAAAATGCCAGCAAGATGACTGCAACACTATCTGTAAAACTTTCATTTTTCATGTAATAATAGGCAAGGTGAAGATTCAAATTAAATGTCATGAAACAACCATATGTGTTTCTAATACTGCTTCTGTAATTCCTGTTTGGGATAAAAGTGGCTTCTGAAACGTTTTGTTTATGTAAGGTCTTAGTTCAGTGCACATATATGCAGAAATAGCTTACCGGGTTTTGTTCATCAAGTCTGCTCCACGTGCTTTGTAATAATCTAAATTTTGTTGGAACTGGTGAGTCACTGGTCTTGGATTTCTCTAAAAAAAATTAAAAAAATTAAAAAAGAATACCTTATTGGAATTTTCTGAGAGATTTAAAGCAGAAGCAAGAAGTATGTTCATTAATGAAGATCAGAAATTTAAAAATCAAAAGAGCAATTTCTTTTCCCAGGATCTTGGTTTCTCAAGGCAGTAATGCCAATTGCATAAAAGTGAAGTCTTAAAATAATACCAACTGTTGCCAGTGCAAGTCCACTCCGTGGTCACAGAAATTAGTGTTCTTCCACACAGCAATAAGGCTGTTGACTGTAGTGGTAACATTTCCAATTAAATCAAGTTCAGATATTGATTGATTTCTTCCTTTAGCTCAGGTATAGAATTTTACCACCTCTAATCTAAAGGTGATGTGTTTCTAAAGAAAACTGTAACAGTAAGGAGAAACTACAGCTAACATTTTGAACTGAATGCATCACTAGCAGTGTCTCGGTTAAGCAAAGAATTAAATTTAGTGAGGCAACCCGAACACTGCCACTAGATGGCACACAGAGCCTTTTCTGTCTCCAAATTTCACCCTAATCAAACCAGAGGCCACAAATAAAGAACTCTTCTATAATAAAATGTATATAATTAATATCGGAACCAGAAGCCACTTGTTAGTCTCCACCTCTGCCACAATGAAACTATTTCACTGAAGCACGGTACCTTCAGTAGTGCTGAAATAATCCTTTTTGGATCTAATAATCCACTGAATATTGATTAACTGTAGACCACAGTGTATGCATAAAGTATCTTTCTTGATCAAACGAATGCATCCTGAAGGATATTATTTGGAGGGGGAAGTAAATATTTTTAAGTAAAAAAATTTGCATAGAGATGAAACCAAAAGAACAGAGATGTACAGAGAGAACCTTTTAAAATATATATATATGTATAGAGAGAAATTAGAAATGACTTAAAGTAAATCATTTCTAGTGTAATAGAAAAAAATGGTAAATTTCTGCATAATGTTCAGATTCATTGTAGAAAAAAGATCTAAATACTTTCCAAGTAGTTGCTTTAAAGGTTTATTAATTTATAGGCTGTTATCTTACATTCTGATCTGCTTTCTTAAGTCTTGTAGTAAATACAGTTTTAATGAACTACGCAATGACCTTTCTGAACTAGTTGTTCACAGGTGAACGGAGGCAGTCTTCAGCTGTTTTAGTTTCACATGTTGTATTTTTGCCCTTCACATTTCATTATAGACTGGAATATCCATAGTGTTATCCTCTCATTTTCCACATAACTGCAGATAATCCTCCTTCCTTGGAAACCTTATTTTCAGAGGAGGATATAGGAGTTACATTTTAAAGACCAAAATACTGCACGTGCACAAAAGGAGAGACGCAGATTTAAAGAAGAGTTAAGATATCAAAGGCCAGGATGATTTCTGGGGTCAAATTTAAGGCTGGGAATTTCCAGATCGTTTCCTGCAGTCAGACTTAATCTTGTATGAAATGTCTCATTTTCTTTCTTTGGACACATGTTAAACCTTTTAAAAATATATCCTGTTTGTAATGTTCATTAAAAAATAAAACAACTAAAAGCTATTAAACAAGCATAAAAGAAATCCTCATCTATCCTACCACCCACATTGTAATGGCCGCTGTACGTTTTTCCTCTCCTGTTATAAAAACAATATTTGCATAACTCTACCCCTTCGTATGGCTTGTAAGTCAGTCCTCATCAACTGACAGCAATAACAATGAATCAGCTTTAGTTACTATTGCTCTAGTTTGGTAATTCAATGCATTTCTATGATAATCAAATCCAAACTGACGTGATGAGGATAACTGATGGTTCTGTGACTACTATGCGAGTAATGAAACAGTGTAACTTTTCTCCCATGAATTAAATAACTTTTTTCTTTACATATCTTGATGACCATTTTGACAAGGTGGAGGAGTAATAGATAGTTAAAATAACGGGCACTTTTAAGTCAGAAGAGAGCCTCTTGAAAAATTCGCTTCGCCAGATGTTAGCCGGTTTTGCAATTTGTTTCCAATAACTCTACATATTTAAACTTAGCAAAAATACTGGATTTTTTTTTCCACAACCCAACAAACAAATAAATAAATAAATAAATAGATTATTACACATTGCTTCTGGATAAAAAAAGAGAAAAGGATAATGTGGAACAGTATCTTGAAACATATTTATGCAGAAATGACAAGCAATTCAACACACAAAAGGCTGATCTACTATGTAAGCACTTAAAGCCATTAATAGGAATAATGATCTAACTGGAATATATGAATGAGGCTCAAGCATTACTTTCACAGGGGCCTATTTAAATTCCTGTGAGGTTTAAAGGTATCAAAGGAAGAAGCAGTTTAAAGTACTATTACATGCAGTGAAAAAAAAGCCCTCAGAAAAAATGCCGTTGAAAAAACACTAGAAATGCAAGACCATAAAAACCAAGTATTACTGCTGCGACTCCTTTTGTAACACTACAGAGGTATCCTTCTGGAAAATTTCATTATTTAAAAAAGCAACCTGATGTGTATTAGCAGACAAGTATTTGTGAAGTATCACCACAGAATAGTTCTGAAAACGGAAATTCTGACAGCAAAAAATATGGTTTTATGAAGATTATGATTTCTATCTTATTGTGACTGTCCTTTAAATTTTATATTCTTTTTTATAATTTCAGCAAGTGAAATATAAGTTGCAGAAAGGGAAACCTACACAATTACAGTGTGTCTTTCATTTTAGTTTTAAACTAATTCCCCTCTCTAAGCATCCAGTTTGAGCTGTCCCCTCTATTATAGTCCATGTATTAGGACTGAAGACTAAATAAATTTATTTACAGCAAAACATAGCTCTGTTGTTTAAAATATTCACAGTATCCACATTTTTTTCTACACAGTGCAATTTAGAATGATCCTATTTATTACTTAAGCAAGTAAAGTTTTTCCTTTTTTTTAAATTTATGTAATTATTTTGATTAGTACCTCAGATAAAATCTTTTTTCTTAAAAGGATAATGTTAAAATGACAGTGAAATCAACCCTTCAAATCAGTAGTTTTTTGAGTCTCCCTAAGAAATTGTGTGAAGGCATTATGCAGAATAATGTTTTCCTATTCTAAGGAAAGAGAGCACAGAAATCATAGAGAAAAGCTGTCTGTGCCAATACTAGAAATCCCTGTTCCCCACACCCATTTTATAGAAGCAGACTGCTGGTTTTCTAATTCTTCTAATATTAATTTCTAGCTAGAGAAAGCTTAGTTTCAAAAGCCCGGTTTCAATTTATACTTTTAAAAGGACAATGTACAAAATTCAGATACAGAAGCACACATAGAAATTCACTTGATTTTGGACTCTGTCTCTTCCAAATGTATTAGCCACAGCCCAAAGGGAAGAGATGCTTTAAAATGATTCAGGTATCTCTGAGGTACTCCTGTCTCTGAGCCTTTCCTTGTGTAAAAGATGCTCCCTCACCCCATTTGCCTGCTGAAGTCCTATCCCCCATCCTCCTGCTTCTGTTCCCAGCCACTACCAGACTGATTCACTCCAATTCCCATGACAGGCAGGAGGTTCTTGGGGACTTTCTATTTGTTTTTTTGCTCCTCCAGGGACACGGGGATGAGTTAAGTTATACACATGCCTGATCTTTCCCTAGGCGGGGGAGCTGCGGCTGTGGTCAGAATCTCACTGAACGCGGCAGAGTTCCCTAAACTTGCATAAACCGCAGAAAAGCAATTCTCACCAGTTAAGGATTGTGCTCCATATGCTCAAATTCCCTAGTATAACTCTCTTCCTCCCTGGCCTCCAGAGACATATCACGTCACATTACCCATGGGGTAGATATGATAGAGCACAGCACGCCTGTGCATGACAGAAGTCACAGGCAGACTGTTCTACAACATACCAGGAAAACCAGGTTACTGCTGCAATTTAATGTTTCACCATCTGAATGCACATTATTTGTAAAAGTTTACACGCAGGTGCAAGAGGAGGAATCTCTACAACACACTTTTTTCTTCTTCGTCAAGTTATATCCTTTCCTCCCTCTTTAGTATTATTAACAGAAAAAAAAAAATCAGATACAATTTTGTGCAAAATCTGAAGGTTCAGAATAAGCGACAACAATGAAAGAAGATTTTCAATATGTCTGATGAAAAATGAGACTTATTTTAGTGAACATGCTATTGCCTCAACGCCAAGGGAAAAGCACTCGTCATTAGAGAAATGAATTGCTCAGCTGTTTATAAGCAAAAAGCTCTGGGGGAATTTCTCAAGGCCCAAACCACAACGCATTGCAGGGTTACACAAACATATGTTGCAGGTGTTTTAGGGTAGACAGGTGGGAAAACCTCAGCTACTGAAAAATACACTTAATAGATTGTATCTGAAACTAGATAACCTAAATGCAACAGAGAAAAAACAAACAAAACAGCAGCAGTGAATTATACATACACACAGCAATAGCCTTACCAAAATAATCATCTCACTAGTGCCAAACAGGATTTTTAAAACTAGGCTTTTTTCAATATATTAAACAAATGCTGTCAAACATATATTTTTTCTAAACTAATAATATTTTAAGCCTAAACCAAAGAACAGACTGAACTAAACATATCTAAAAAAAGGAGAAGGATAATGATGCAGTGTTGTTCTTTTTATTTAAACAACTATTTTTAAGGAGCCAGTTTGCTCCTTTTCCCCCTCTTTAGCTGATAGGGCAATACTGGAGTTTTTTATAGTTCTCATACAGCCTAAGACATTTCTGTATTAAAAAATCCTTTCATTTGTTTCTAATGAAAGTTGGAAGAGCATATGACCCTATATTCAGTAATGACTGGGAGGTCAGCAAAGGTTTACCTTTTCCTGCTAGATTACCTATGCTTCTTTCTTGAGTAAACATGATACAAACATGGCAAAAATTTGGACTGAGAACAGAGCTGAGATATAGCAGCTGAGATGTGAATAAGAAATACAGTTTAATCAGTTGAGCAGCGGTTTTTCTATTAGGCACTAATAATTAATATGAAGTGCATACTAATGATTACCTCATAGCCAAACTGCAAAGAGAGTTTCACCTTTCCTCTTTTTATTCTTTTGTCAGGTATTCAAGCAGCTGTCTCTGCTCTTTGACTAGATTTATATAGTATAAGCAATGGCAATGGCTTGACATTATATAAACATACTATAACATTTTGTACATTAAACAACTAACCCTCCTCAAACTAGAGCAACCAAAGCAAATGCCATTCCCTAAACAAAACTCTCCTTTCACCTCCTGATTTTCCTCCTCTCTAGTTATACCTTCTGCACAACAAGCAACCCGCTGGAGCACAAAAGGTATTCCATCCACCTATGAACCACTGAGTTAAATACTCACTAAAAAGAAAAAAAAAACCCCATGAGACTTTTGAGGACATAATGTGCTATTGCCTATTCTGAAGTGGTTCAAGGCTAGTAAGAAAATATTATCCAAATCATAGGCTGATAGTCTGCATCTATCAACCCTATGTATGAAAGCAGCACAACATGAAGAGTATCCTGCACAGAGCTAATAAAGAACCTCCTTTAATCATGGGAGTCAGGAGATCCATGCACTAATACTGGTGTTGGCAAAGGAACACCATAATCCTCAAACTGGGAATAATGCTTCCTGTTTACATTTTTTAGAAAGATGCTGTGGGTCTCAATTGCAGAACTCATTATTTACAACACAATAACAGCATGAAGAATTATCACATTTAATCGTTTCTAAAGAAAATTAGGGAGCGCTTTTTTTTTTTTTTTTTTTTTTTTTTTTTTTTCAACAAAAATTCCCAGAAAGAACTGAAAAGGAAAGAAAATTCAGTTAATTGGGTCAAGGCAGGAAGAAACCCCTGAACTGCGATCAAGCTGAAATAAATTATCTCCAGTTTAGTTACATGACAACCCTCCATTCCCCTGGCAACTAGAAATTTCAGATACCAGGAAGGTATTTTAAATACCATGCATTATGGTCTGTTTTTAACTTCATACACACATGCTTTCTCTCACATGGGCATTCTATGATAAGAGATGAAGAACTGAAAAAAATGACAAGTGAGAATTAAAAATGCTTCAGTGACTTGTCTGAAAGAAATTTCTAGCTGTATATTTTGGCTTCTTGTCCTAACCAATTGGAAAGCCTTTTTGTTTTTTCATTTATACTTTTACAGTGTATTGCGTTTTAACAGGTAGATCAAATCCTACCAAATCAGCTTTTATCAATATTCTAGACAAAAAGACTCCAACCTGCCAACATTCAAGTTCATAACCTGAGTAAAATCCCCGTCTTGCATCAACAGAATCGCTTAAGTACCTTTTAAATCTGCCTCTTAATTTAGTCGCCTATTTTTCAGCTGAACCCTTGGTTTTAAGAAGTAAATTAACTAAATAGTGAGGTATAAATCTGACAGTATTCAGCCCTACCCTGTGACAGATTTATGCTCTGGCATCTTGCAGCCCCACACGGTTGGGAACAGGAGTTTTACAACATTGTGGAGGAAAGATCCAGGCTTTTGAAGGGAACACATAGCAAGCCTCACTTTAAACCCTGGAATGCTCCAAATTATGAGATTTAAAATATGACATCTTTATGTACAGAAAAGCTACCACATTATGGTTTTATTGGCACTCGTTTTGGACAACCTGCATAACTCACTGATGGCTTTGTGAGTAATGCAGTTATCTAGAGCTTACACTGATATAACCCTTATAACCATACTTAGAGCATTATATCTTCTCCAGATACATGCCTGTACACAAACCTCACATATCAGGAAAAAAAAAAAGGAACATTTTAAGGTGCTATTTGGTTATTTCTGCTATGTGGAGAAGAAACAGATTAATTTATGTTCCGCGTGTAATGCACTACATAAAACACTTGAAAAAGGTCCCTAGGGGAGTGAAAAAGGCTCTTTCAAAGACCCCCATGCACACAGTACAGCAAAAGGAATATGATGTTTAAGTCTCTTCCTCTGAAACATGGAGAGAAGCTAAGGTCCTGGTGCTGTGGGACAAGCAACTCCTTTCATTTTGGGATTCTAATAATGAGGATACTGCAGAGCCATTTTGATCACTACTGCTCCTTAAAAACACAAAAGAAAAAACTATCACATTTCCAAACCTAATTTTCCATAAAAAGTTACAGTAAAGGATAAAATGTACCATTCCCACTTCTATCTTGAAAGTATTTTGCTCTTTCAGAGAAGTGTTCCCCAATACAAATGTACTCCAATAGCTTTGTATACAAAAGTTAATACATTAATATTTACTATAAAACCTATCAAGTGTACTTGCAGCATTATCTACATTTATACCAGAAGACACTGAACTTAAATTCCATCAGAATAGATTGGATGTGATTCAGTAGCTAATCTTTCATACATTACTGAAAAGTTATGAATATATTTTTATATAACTCACAGTTTATGTTTTGCAAATTTTGGTCAAATAAATCATGATATGGAGAACTTCTGATTAGGTAGAATCAAAGTACTTTAAGTGTTTTAAGTGCTTCCATTTGATAAACTACCTTGCAAACCAGAAGTGATTAACTGGTCAGGTTGCGCATAAGAAGAACCATAATCACCTCACTCTAACACTGTTAAATACATTTTATTAGTGTAATTTCATGAATAACATCATTACTCTTTAGGAGAGGGTCAGTAGCTTTAGATGACTTTTTAAACACAAGTAAGCCAAGCCTTTCAAAGAAACAGCCCCAAGAAATACACAAACACTAAGTTTTATTGGTAGCTAAAGTAATTAAGAGCTTAAAGTGCTTCAGATTCTTTCTTTACTGTCAAGTACAATCAGAATTGCTTTTACTTTGCTACTAACATTATCAACTTGCTCAAAGAGAAAGAATAGTTTAAAGTTTCGGTTTCCAAAGAGAAGTTTCTTTTCCATCTTGCCTCTCTAAAGTACTTTCCCTTAACATGGAGTGACCTAACACAAACTCCCAGTAAATAATATCGGGAGTGCTGATAAGCACAGGAGAATAATTCCTTCCTCATTTCCTAATTTTCTCCCATCGCCTCTCTGGCCTGAACATGATGTTGTCACATCTCATGCCTTCTAATTAATATGGAAGATAACTCGATAAAACGCATAATCCTGAAATCTTCACAGAAGACTAAAAAATGCAAACTTTTTTTTTTTCCCCCGTTGACTTAGCAGCAAGTAGTTATTTTGCCTACTTATTGAATAATGCATATGTTACTTGCTGTTCTATACAACACTATTATATACTTAATATTAGTTGAAAGTAGAAACAATGGTTCCTAACTCACATTTAGCCATCTCCTCTGAAAGACTCTGCACCTGTCCACCCACCCAGAAATCACCGGCCACACCACCAACTCCTCAGCGCCCTCAAGGCCAGCAGCTCTCCTGCTGAGTCACACCAGACTGGTAACAAGAACAAAAAAGTCAACTTGTCCTCCTTTCTGGACTCTGCTCTCACTGCCAGGAGTGGGCTGCAGCACCATCTTGCTCAGCCCTACACAGAACTGGGACAAGTCCGTTGTTTCTGCACCATCTAACCTGCAGTACAGCTCTGTCTTGACCGTGGAAGGTGTCACTGTTCAGGAAGCTTTGCTTTATTCTGTATTATTTGCCATGATTTTCCTATCAAATGTAATAACTGCTTAACTTAGACTGATACAATATTTGTGGGATCATAACCAAATAACTGGCCTGTGCATACAACACTTAAGGAGATTGATACTGTAAACTGCATCGTTGTTGGCAATCTAAGAGATCAGCTTTTTCCTTTGAGCGATGACTACTGTGTTACTTATGATACTGAGGAATGAGAAAGACTTTGAGAGATTTCCCATTTGAAAAGTCTTTACTAAATGACTAATCAAACACTTTCTGAGATTTTTTTTTTCTGAAAATATTACTTGTGACATATAGGATACCTTGAAGAATATAAGTATTTTATAGTAGGTCGATTAAATGGTTAATGTATATGGGGCGATTACAATGAACTTTGAGAGAAATGAGAAAGTTCTTGTACTATGAGTATTGGCCACACAGCCTTTTTATGTTTTAAAATGAATAGGTGCACTGGGAATGATGATTTTGAAACAAATGTACAAAAACGAAGAGGATTTTTAATTCATGGTACACTTACTATTTTTATGTGGTACTATGGCAACATGGCTATTCCAAGTAATTTATCATTAAACTCATAGCCGCCTGTCATACCTTACTAATGACACACAATAACTGAATATTTGAAACAATTCTTAAGATAAAGCATGGCCTATCTCCTTGGAAAGCAAAAGTTTCTGATTTTAAGAATGTGAACATAAACAAAGAACAAGTTAATGCCTAATGCCATGGCTTTTACATTTAAAATATATGCAATTCTTGGTAGGTATTGGTCCACATTAAAAAGCTTAGCATGCAGTTACAGAAAACCCATTGATTTATTCAAAGTGAGGTGTTTTGATTACAGCTATTCTTATTGTATTTGCAAATGGGGAAGTAAGACCATCAAAATGCTTGGGTTCACTACAGGAATTGAAGGTGGCTATAACCCCAGAGGTCAATTTGATGATCCTGACATTTTTGTTCATAAAAACCTATCTACATTGCATTAAACAGCTAAATTCTTAATCTTTCAGAAATTAAGGCAAATAGAAGTTCTCTGTGAATCACCAAAAGTAAATGATTTCATTTTTTTGGTTTCTCCTAAATCCTTTTCTCCCAGATGAAGAGACATGCACTTAGTTTTTCTGGAAAACCTTGTTTCCTTTATCAGTCATATCCCCTGTCAAGGCAACTCTCCCTTAACATGTAGGTGACCTTATTCATACCACCAGCTCATACTGCATTGGGATATCCATTATCCTAGCTTCCCGATACTTTTTTTTATACACTCACACCTCCACTATTGTGAATCTCCTGAAATATCAGTCACATTCTTCACGATTGAAAAAGAAAAGCAAAAAGTCAACGTTTGTTCAGAGCCCCCCTCCTCCTTGTTGGTACCCCTCTAACAAAATGGGAGTCCGCACCCCAGCGGTACCCTCTGTCTGTAGGTACAAATTAATGAGCTGCTAATGCCCAAACCCTGCCAGATCCCAACTTCTGATTGGCTGCAATCTGGTCATTAAAGAGAGGTAATTAATGCCAGATTGCACACACAATGCTAACAAACAAACAAAACAACCCCAAACCTGCTTTTCTCCTGCCACAAACAGCAAAACAAACAATACTGACATAACGGCAGCTTTCAAAGGACAGTTGCAGCTCTGCAGCAGCACCTCAGTTAATGAGTGTATAGAAAAGAATTTATCTGAAGAAGAAGAAAGTGAAACTCAACAGCCTTTCAGGAAGATGAAATTAGCTTGGAGAAAACTCTGAGATGGTGGCAGCTACTTAAGAAGAAAATTCAGCTGAAAATAAATGTACAAAGAGTTCGATTCAAAATTTCAGTAATGTGTTTCCCCCTTGTCACTTACTGCTCAGATTGTGAAAAGCGTTAAAAGCTGGAATGCAGATTTCTCCGACTAATCGTTATATGAGCGATCATGACCAGATATTATTGCTTAAGTTTTCTGGCAGTACCTGTAATTTCAGTCAAGATGGACTAATACAACTTCTTTGAAATGTCATGTATGATTCATCATGGATTTCGTTAGAATTTAACATTATTATACTGCCACTTTCAATGTCAGCAAATAGCTTAAAATACAATGTTGAGAAAATATCAGCCGGCAGTAACTGGAATATTATTAGCAAAACTAACAAATTGATTCCCATCAACCAAGCACAACTACTTTATTTTTAGTTTTTTTGAATTGATGTCTTATGACAAAAGGTGTCTCCACTGAATTAAGCTCATAACTAGCTTGCTCAATGAATATGGTAACTCACCACGTTAAAATATCTGAAGAAAAACTTATTTTACAAAAATATTAAGACTAAATACAGTAAGCTTTCAGACAAAGGATGGTTGTCAAGGTTCTTAGTATGCAATGTAAAACTGTAATATTCTATGTAGTGCTTTAGTTTCTAATAAGTCATTGTGATAAGGTTAACACTTCAAAGCAGAACAACATACAAATAAGAACACCCAAAGATGAAAATTACTTTGCTTATGTTGCTGTATTAGAATTTTATTTGCTAAAGGGTGAAAACAGATTTGCAAAATTCACAGTTAACTTAAAACAATAGTTTTAAACCTTTTATTCCTAGCCCTGGCTGCCTTCAGGAAGGAGAGAACATCTGGTTATTTAAGGAACACAATATGTTCACATTTTCTATGACTTTTGTTTCTAATTGGGTTTTTTAATTTTTTTTTATTTGAACAACTCTAGTTAGAACTATGTTTTTTAATCACTTTATATTTTTCTACTGCCCTGTCTCCGTATCTCTCCTCCTTAATTTCGCAGCCTTTGCTTTGAAAATTAACAGTGCTCCCTGGTTTTGATAAGGAAAAAAATGAAAAAAAATGGCCACTCATGGGATATTAAATACACAGAGACACACCTTCAGTAAATGCTTTTGGATATACACAAAAAAACCTTCCCTTATTTTCTCATTTCACGTACACATACTTTTAATACCCTGTTCTTCCATAAGAAGCTCTAATTTTATATTCAGAGGGACTGTGAGTGCATAAAGTTACTTTCATATAAATAATTGAAGTAATTATATGTTCAAAGATTAGGAATGTGAAACAAATACTCTACTAAGCAGGTTAACTTTATCACCCTATGCAAAGACAACAACACTGATTTGAGATTTTCTTTCTACATTTTCCTAAGAACTGGAGCTAGCCAAATGCAGAAAAGGCTGAAATTCAATTATTCTGAATTGATCCATATTCGTGCCTGTAAAATTAGTATCTCTCAGGCACCCCTTCAGAGACAGGTGCATTAACTTGTTTTCAGCTATTACAGAGATGTCTATTTCTCTTCTGTGGCACTAGAATATATCAGGGATGTGGTATCTAAAAGGTCCTCTCATCCCAACTGCCAACTGGGGTTCATGAATTGAAAAGGAGAGCTGCTGAACCCATTAGATTAATGGCAAGCACTAATTACTTTTCATATTATTGTTATTACTGGATAATGCTAAGGTTTCTGAAAGGTTTGATTCCACAAAAGATCATGAAATTGTTTTCGTCCATCTGTAAGAAAAAAATGCCACCCATTTTTTAAGTGTAGCTTAAAGTGTAAAGTGTAGCTTTAAGTGTATTTTTTAAGTCTTTCTTTTGACATTTAGGTTGCTATCCTGGCGATGACTGCAATGAAAAGAAGCAAACAAAGTGCAACAGGTTCATCAAGCCAAAGTTTAGCTCTCCTGAGAGTCTACAAGACAAATAAGCAAGGATGAAGTAGTTGTTATGTCAGATGAAGGAAACAGAAGAAATAATGGATGTTATTAGACATGCAAACCCAGATTAACTCCAGAATTGGAAGTTATGGATGGAAAAGCTGTATCAGGTCCTTCTTAACTACTTCGCCACTTATGGCGTTCCTTAATAACCTTTCAATTTTATGTACATGCCACTAACCATTCTCAGTCCAAATACCCCACAACTTCCCCTCAGCGAGATTATTTGGTATTTACCTACCTGCAAAAATAATCCCAATGACAATATATATTAACAAATGTGAGAGAGGCAGATTCCTGTTTGTCCCTGTCCATGATTTCTAAACTGCATTTCTTGTCTGAGATTTAAAGCTCCAAGGGGTAAAGAGCAAACCTCTCTCAGATATTTGGAACAACGCTAAACATTCTTGCTATGTTCAACAAATAATGAAATAAGCCACTGAATCATGCAGCAGTCTCCCACAGAAGAGTTCCCGGACTTCACATATTAAAACCCAAGTGAAATCCTGGAAGAAATGCCACACAGTAACTCAGCCTTGGATTAGGAGATTTAAATTGCACTGAACCAAATGTAATTTCCCATTAGAAACTAGAAGCTGGTGATGGAGAAACACACAGGAAAACATCAAAGAAGGAAGAAAAATCATTAAGCGCTGAATTTGCTAATCATCACTTACAAGTTACGCTACTGACTGAAATCTCCTTGTCTTTTCTTTCAGCCTCCTTTTATCTGCTCAGGCAATAAAGGTAAACTGAATTATCTTTATGCAGATAGCAAAAAAAAAAAAAAAAAAAACCCATCATAATTTTCCCACTTGTATTGGTATATAATCTGTGTACTGACTTTAGACTCCTACAGCACCTATCATGTCTTGTTGAGTCTTCCCTTTCATTCTCTGTAATGAAAAACTCTGACAAACTTGGAAAATTTTTATGTGTAGGTCTTAGTAACAAGACTTCCATTTCAAAAAAACATGTTGGATTGGACCAACATATGCTTAAAGATACGTAAGCGAAAGTTAAAATCATACCTAGGGAAAGATAAGAAACAGGTACTCAAGTCACAGCACTGAAAATACATTTCTTTCTCAGACCAGGAGTTATTTTTCCTTTTAGAGTGATCCTTTAGAACATTTTAACTTCCTTACTGTAATAAGTGCAGATCTGTTTATGCAGTCTCAAGACAAAGACCCAATGTAAACTGAGAAGTGGCTGGGAGTCCCTTAGGGCTCCTTTTTCTCTGGAAATCCCAGCTTCCTAACTTTCAGAGTATTTCCCAAGCAAATAAGTGCAGCTTGAAAATGAGGAACAATTGTAATTAATCATATTTAAATTGACAAAACAACTGGCAGTCTTTGCACGAAAAAGTTTTAAGTACTCATTTACCTGACTGAAGTGAGAACTGCCTGAAAGACATGGTAGGAACTACAGCCAGTATTTTTCTGAAAGGTGTTCAAGGCACACCTGAGAATGTTAATTAACAGGACACTGAGGCCTTATGCACCTGACAACTTTATTCTGTTTGAGACAAGAGTGTCAGGAGCCGGGTAGTGATCAAGCTTCTTTCATGGGAAGTTGGTGGTTTATTTTTGCCCTCTCTAGCTGATAGGTAGGATATCTTGTATACTGCCTAGGATGCTTTGGAGGACAGCTGAATAATTCATAATTATTCTACCTTCTAACATATACCTTTAGTAAATGACAAATTACATATTGGATTTATCTTAATATCTTAGCACAATTTTCCTCCCTCTGTATCTTCCCTTAAAAAAACCCTTCTATCTTGTTTTGCTAAGAGAGCACATAAAAAAATGCTGGGTGGTCTGATTTCACAGACTGCTGCCGAAATCTTAAGAAAGATTCCTGAGATCTAACATTACAAACTTTCTTAGACACTGAAAAGATGATATACTTTACTTCTTGTCATGAAAGAAATCTTTGCGCCCAAGAGGAATGAAGAAAGCAGCTGTAAGGATGAAGATTTCTTCAAAAAACTGATATAAAACAAAGAGACGATTTTTTTCTTAATCCATAGAAGTGTAAACACTGGTACTGAATGAAATTGTGTAGAAGGCAGAGTGCAGAAGTGATGAATTTTTCACTTTCAAAGGTGATGTGTATCAAGAAGATGAGGGAAATCGGACTTTTCACTGGCAGCCTACTAATGGGACATGCACAGAGACAGTTCAAAACCAGCAGCACAAATTCCGCTATCTGTCAAAGATCTGAGTACTGTAAAGATTACTGTGTACAGCTTCATCTCAAATACTTTATCCACTATACTGTGAATATCTGCTGTATATTATATCCACACATATACACATGCCATTCTAAAACAGCAAGAGGTTCACTTTTTTTAGTATAGGTATCAGAAACTGTATGCTAGTTAATATATAACATAAAATTTATGAATGTATACATTTTATTCATGTGTATCTTTTCAGGCTGTAACAGCAGACTCATTTTTAATTGAAAACCATCATATAACTCTTAGATAGTGGGTGGGGGTAGTACTTTAAGGGTTAACAGTGATTAATCTACAGAAATCCCGTGGAAAAGGTCTTACAGATGAAACTGCATAACACTTTCTATACAACTTACTAGGATATTATATAAAATATTACTGTTTCCCTCAAAAGTATACTTTATTATGAAAGATGTTTGTGCAGAGTACCATGCAAAGGTATTCGAAAGAGCATTAACATCTGCAGTTAGCAGAGCTCCTGGGTAACTTTAGGAAAGTAGTAGGATAGTATCCTTTAAAGAGTAAAGGAACTTGATTCTACTCTTGGTTACCAACACTTTCCTTCAGCTTTTCTGTTAGGTAAGAAGAAACTTGAAACTACAATTTAATCCCCAAAATGTAGGTTCTTTTTAACTTCACAGTATTTAGAACATTATACTACAGAGATTTATTCCCTGTATTTACAAAGTGAGCATCTCACCTTTGGATCTCGGAGGAAAAGTGCTCTTAGGATAAGGGAGTGAACATCTCCAATAGGTGGATAATGCATCAGAAGTCCCAAACAGGTCTGATAATTACTTGAAATCACTGCAATGAAAATAAATAATAAAAAAAAGGAAATATCACTATCTCGTTATGACATTCCAAACCAGTACCCTTTCCAGTAGATTCACTGCAGTTCAGATTCAGCTGTCTTTTCCCACATTAAGTCTCCTGGAATTCAAGCAGTTGCTCAGAGTAAAATAATTATTGCATAATCAAGCTTCCTGACTATTCTTGGTCCAATACCATTAAGGACAATACTAAAACTACCACGGACTTTATGTCATAGACATTTATGTTAGCTCCAGATTTAGATGACTAAATTTAGATCTCTAGCTGTGCACCTAAAGCCTGCCTAAGTCAGTGGAGGTCAGGGCAATACAGTCAGTGGAGCTTGAAGTACTAGTCCTACACTCTGAAATGGACACTGACTTTTCAGACACTCCTCTGCAGACACCTAAGTTAAAGTATGCTAATTTATGAGATAAATTTTACCTTTTGTCCTGCTTTTATGATAACTTTCCTCTACTCTGACAATTCTTTGCTGAAATATCTTTTATGTTGTTCTTATATACATACATGTATACGTGCCCATAGAAATACAAATACACATACATAAAATGATGTCAACAACTTCTTGCTTTCTTGTAAACTGGAAACTATTCATGAAATGTTCAGGAAAAGGGGAAAAGGTTAGATCTTAATCTCATAAATACTTAGAAATATAACATACCATTCACTTTCTTAGAATTTTTTACTTATTCAGGAAAATTTTGTTATAATTGTGCCTGACTTTATCTGAATCTATGTGAGTGTACTCTGTGGTTCTTTGTTTGTTGTTGTTGTCTTCTGTTTTGTGGTTTGTTTTTTTTTTTTTTCCCCCCCAAATCAATCTAATTATGAGTGCAATTATTAAAGACATCTTTTCAGGCAGGTCTGTGTAAACTACTTCATTTCTTTTGTACCATCTAAATCCAGGCAATCCATCTGCCACAGCTGTCAAAGCAATGCCTGTTAATGATGCTTGCACTCTGCAACATAAAGACAGCCTCCAACAGTTGTAATTGTAAATAAATTTTTAACAAACTTTGTTATTCTGAGAACTTTAGTTGTAGTAACAGATACTTTTAATTAATCAGGTCTCTACACCAGAAAGGATCATTGCAAACACAAAATTATTCTGAATCAACAAAACGCAAAATAAAGGACTGTTTTGCAGACAGAAAGATTTAAATGTTTTGCTTCTTTTCTTTCATGTGAATAAGCCTCATATCCTCCTGTACCTTTCCTCCCTCAACAAGAGGATTATGGGGAAAAGATGCAGGACTGGGCAAAATGAATAATTATAATCTGTGTAGGGAACCACTTTATCATCTTCATTTCCGTTGCTGATCCGACAGCTTGTAATTTCATACATCTGCTTTCATTTGTAAAGCACTCACTTATCCTACTCATTCTTTATCTGTTCTGCCTGTTCTTTTTCCTACCCTTTGTTTTTCTTGTTCATATTCAGGTACCTGTTTTTTCTTCTTGAAGTCACAAAGCTGGCATAATGAACACAATACAATGGTCTTCGTCAGGTTTCTTTCAGAGAAGTATAATACAAGCACCACATAGTACATACCCAATCAAACTCTCATACGTAAATCATATTTAAGATACTGTACTACAGTTATGATCATGATGCCTTTTTACCCAAGCAAATAAAAATACTGAAAATTGATAGTAAATTCTAAATACTTTAATGAATGATAGGCAGTAAGACCAACACACAGATCCGTATGTGTTCTATTCTGCAATGTAAAATGGGTTAAAATTATCCTTCTCCTATTTTTCCTGGAAGAGTTCTTTGCTATATCACAGGTATAGAGAAAAGCAAATATTAAAAAAGCTAATTTATTTTAACAGTGCAGACTTGACCCCTGACAAAAAAAAAAAAAAAAGATTTTCAACCACGAGACATTTACTCTAATTACTAATTTTTTTGAATGTATAACGGTGAAGCAATTGAATAATGGAAAAAAAAAATCAGACTGTTTGGCAATGACCTATGTCTGCTCTGATCCCTAAAAGTTAAATTTTAAAATGGAACCTTAACATCCAAAGAAAGTTATAAAAACTTCAACACTTTAATGAGGAAGTCCTGTTAACTTTTATATTTATTTTATCTTTAAGGTTTTCTCCACATATTCAGCTGTCCCCTTTTCATGTAGAAATCTTTACAGGAGAGAACATTGATGCAGGGGCTTCTATTTGCTGGAGAGCCTTGGGTTAAAGGGATTACTTTGCTGAAACACCTCTTGGTACCCTTCGTTTCAGAGTGATCTATATGCTGCCCATGACCTGGCAACGTGCGCTCACAGCCCAGAAAGCCAACTGTATCCTGGGCTGCATCAAGAGAAGTGTGGCCAGCAGGTCGAGGGAGGGGATTCTCCCCTTCTCTGCTGCTCTTTTGAGACCCCACCTGCAGTGCTGTGTCCAGCTCTGGGGCCCCCAGCGTAAGAAGGACATGGGCCTGCCCGAGCAAGCCCAGAGGAGGCCAAGAAGATGATCAGGGGGCTGGAGCACCTCTCCTATGGAGACAGGTTGAGAGAGTTGGGGCTGTTCAGCGTGGAGAAGAGAAGGCTCCAGGGAGACATTATAGCGGCCTTTCAATCTATTAAGTGGGCTATAAGAAAGACAGAGGAGATTTTTTACCAGGGCCTGTAGTGACAAGACAAGGGGCAACAGTTTTAAACTGAAAGAGCTAAGATTTAGATTGGACATAAAGAAGAAATTCTTCAAGATAAGGGGGTGAGACACTGGCACAGGTTGCCCAGAGAAGCTGTGGCTGCCCCCTCCCTGGCAGAGGATTAGACTAGACGATCTTTGAATGTCCCTTCCAGTCCAAAATAATTTTATGATTCTTGTCTCTTCAGGACCAAATGTATTATCCAACAGAGTGGCAGTTTTCTTAAAAATGATAGACAAAATAGCAGTAAAACAAACCAAACACCCCATCTCTGAATATGTATATCAGAGTTAAAAGGATTTCTAAGAATCAACTGCAGGATACAGTTTTTGGAAGAAGATTCAGTGCAATACTTATTTATCCAGTCTCAGCAGGTGCTGAAGTTTAGTGGTGAAGTATCTTACACTGTGCCCAGCTGCCTTGTAATCAGCTCGGTGCTTCTGTACTGGTGCTTTTTCTACACTAATTGGCTTGGCAAGACTCACATTTGGATCCAACTTTTATTGTGAACAACAAGTTCTGACTTCTCCAAAGAACGCTATTGGTATTTCTAGGGAAAGGAGTAGAAGAACTCCTCTACATAGAGAAAGCCTTTTAATATTTGTTATGCAGTGCCCAGAGGAACACCAAATTGCTTTCTCCTTTCTGCTTTAGATGAGACTGACTTTTCTCTGTTGGTCCAATAACCATTCTGGATGCAAGCAGCAATAATAATGGTGGAAAACATGTAAACTAACTGTACCTGTCCTCAACAAAGTCCTAATTTTCTGCCACATGTCATTTTTTAAGAGTTTAACGTTTAATACCACCAATCCTGTATCCTGATGACTTCCTAATCCAGGAAGGGTGAGACTACTTCCTCCTGCTGCTTTCACATGGCTATATTCTCTTTGGTACGTCCTAAATAATAACAGATAATATGAACACTTTGCACTACAACAAAAACAACAAATCAGCTCTCTAAGAAGAGGCTACTTTATTTCCCTTAAAATATTCAGAGCACTTTTTGATAAGAAAAAATATATCCTAACAATGGCCATAGCTAGTCTTCAAGTAGGAGCATGACAAAAATATACTTATTCTAACACTGATCAGTCAAAATTAGATCCTGGTGCAATAATGATGTTAGGTTACTATGCAAAATATAGACAGGTCTTCCAGGTTGGTTCATTTTTGTTCTCCTTGAACAGAAGGACATATTTTTGCACTGCACACTCCCCTCCATTCTGATTTCATCAACAACTGCACATACATGCATACTGGTGAAAAAGTAACATATTCATGCTTCTGACTTGACAGATTTAAAAAAACCCGTTGTTTTGCATTAATTTTTCCAAAGAAACTCAGAAAATAATTTATTAAAACTGACAGATACTTTGGTACACAACCCTACACTTGGCTTGTGAGGATTATCACTCCATGAATAAAGCTCTGCTTGGATACAGATGTAAAACCAAACAGACCAGCTTACAGAATGGCTGTGTACGTGGTTATGTATCTGTAATCTCTAAAATTTATAAAAAATAATCTAATAATATAAAGTCTCCCTTCTCCCTGAATAATATATTGTTTGAGTAACAGAGGATTTTAAAACTAAAAAAACAAAAAACAAACCAAACCAAACCAACAGAAATGATACTTTCTTAAAATCATGTCCTTGAGAACATAATAGGACACAGAAAAAAACCCGATCAATTCCCAAACCAGCGACTTCTCCTCCATCCCCAAATGTTTTGGTATAAAAGAATCGGCATAATTTTAAAACTTTCAGATGCTTTCAGTGCTGTATTAATATAATTGCTTATGTTTGACATTTTTATAACATAATACCTTAGGAGCTCTATTATTATTCCTATTGTTTCAAAGTTTTTAAACTGAAAATTTCCAGACGGTTTATTTATAGATGATTAACATCATCAGCTGTTTTGAACTAACATTTCCTTTCACCAAATAAAGAAAAGCTTTTAGAAACTCATTTTATTTGAAAATGTTTTAAAAAATATCACAACAGAACTTTGAACTCCATTCAAAGCTCAAATATTATTAGCAATTAAAAAAAATGAGGAAAACCAGAAAACTTTTCTATTACAGATAAGTAAGAAAAGCTTTCTTTTATCAAATCAAGAACTGTAGAAATCACTATAGTTTGAGCCTGACTGAAAATACATTCAACGTTACAGTATTTATGACTATTTTGTTTCACTATTATGCTTAGAGTAGCTAACTAAGCAACTATAGAACAAAAAGTTACTTGTTACAAAACCAATATATGTATGAAGTATTAGCTGTCCTGATAAGATGACTTTGCATCTCATTTGGGCAAATGTAGTCCACTTCAAAGTTATTTACTACTCTATTTACTGAGCCTGGGGATTTTGGAGAAAAGAGGGAGACTGATTTCATATGGATGCCTAGAACACATTTTTAGTTCACATTTTTAGTTACCTCTTACTGATACTTCAACACGAGCACACCACAAAGCAAAAAAAAAAGCCAAAACAACCTTCTCTCTCCAAGAAGAGATATGGTGATTACAAACACAGTTCTAAAGTTTGTGGTTTTTTTTTTGTTTTTTTTTTTTTTAAAGGGAAACAATAACACAAAATAAAATACTGATGCTAAGAATTTTTTCCATGCATCTGCACTATGTATCTATACCAAAAATTTTAAGATTATTTCAGTATACTGCACATGAACAAGCCAGATTTAGATTGCAGAACATAATGACCTGGAATCAGATCATCCTGAAACTGCAGCATTAATTTTGAAACCTCTAAACTGAATTAAATGTCCACTTTTTGAGAGCAATGTACGGTAGCTCTATATGCTGCATGTTTATTAAAAAGTAATTAAAAAAACACATGAAGGCAGGCAGTGGAACGACAGTACGTGTAAAGTACATGCACATTATGTTTTCAAGATGGGGCCCTAAAATAGGAACCACAGATGTTGAAAACTTTATGCATCCTAGAATACAAAATTGTGTCAAATATGTGACCTTGTTATAACCTAAAGATTACAGATTGCATACAGTTAACTCTGAACAGCATGCTATGGAATTTATATATTTAGTGAGAGACATTCACCTTGCTGCAAAACACATACGTTGTTGCGGCAAAGTTGTACACAGAATTTTTTGCAAAATATGACAGGACAGAAATAAATGCCTCAGATAACCATTACATATCTTCCCCCTCCCATTCACAATTACATAAGCTTACAATATTTTTATGATTTCTTCTTTGTCCCAATTTAATTTATTTATTGGTAATCACTAGCCCATAAGAATTCACCTTTGCGCATATTTCAGACATACTAAAATACAATAAAATGAAATGATATTTTTTTTAAAGATGACACTCTTGCATAAAATAAACATATTTTGTAATTGTTACTCATCTCTGCATTTACATTTTCTTGAAGATATATCCTCAAAAATTATGAGTCATTGTCTTGTGCATTTTTACATTTCTCACAGCAGAACAGCATAAAAATATTTCCAGTGTCAAAGGGAGGCTTTACTCAATTCACGAGCTTGGTCAGAAGGTGGAGCTCTATACATACCTGTATCACTTGCTGCACAAAAAATCTGCAACTCCATATAAAAACACAGAACTACTCAGAAAACAAACCTGCATTTAACTCCAAGATACAATTTGTTTCATAAATACAGCAGAAAGCGCCTGGTAATAAATGGCTCCTCTCCTAGCATTTGGAATGATTTTCAGTATATTAAAAAAGTCACAATGAAATTGAACATTTCTTAAGTCCTCTTTTTCTTTGAAAAATAGGTTTGCTTTCTTTTTGAAAGATCTTAAGATAGTTGATACTTACAGGCATCTCTAATATATAACAACATGGCTACAAAAATGTAGTCAACTAAATTCAGGGTGATACTGTCAGCAAATAGAGCATCCCAGACAACCAGAAGGTCCTGGAGCGGGAATTCACGTCCAAACAGAAGCCTTACCCATCGCCTGAAAAAAAAGAAAAAAACATGATTGGTATATTTCTCTGTTTTGCCAAGTATGGTAAAGTCAGGATACATATCCTAGGATCAACTACAATCTAAAACATTTTACCAGAAAATTTTGCAAAGCATGAAGATCTGTGATAACCACAAAACTAACAGTATTTGTGGGAATGTTAACTGCATCTACATTAAAGAAGTGATATGTTACAGATGGCAGAAGCTTAACTGGCTAATATTATTACGCAGGTGAACCTCAAAGGATAGAACATATCAATCCTATATACCATATGTTTGAGCATTTAACGTGATAGTGATCTAAGATGAAAGGGAGAAAATGTTACGAAAGAATAGCCTGGAACACCAAAACCAGGAGCCCAGTCAAGTGAAAGCCAGTTCAGAGACAGATGCCAAACAAGAAGAGGCTTCCTCCTTGTTATTAAAGACAGTGTTTGCAGCTTCATATAAATTATGCTATGGACGATATTTTGATTAAATCCTATTTAAATCTTTACCAGATTTAGTGATAATCTGCATGTAGACTATACCATTAATTCCTGTTCATATCTGTGTTGTTTTAATACCTAGCAAAATGTGAAAATGTGTCTTAATAAATGCAGTATTTTCTTGAGGCTGAAAGCTTGAGATGTGTAGAAGAAAATTATTTCTCAAGACTTCTTATTTCCAGTTCTGGCTCTTACACTGACTAATTTGCTGACCTCAGGAAAGGTACTTCCCTTTCCTATTCCAGAGTGGACCTGTTACCTTTGTACCTTTTTAGGTAGGATTATCTTAGGTTACATTTGACAGAGCTAAAAAATACTTAGTGACATTAATCCTGAAATAGTTATTATGAAATGGACTTAAAAATAATGAATTACATTTTTAGCTGGGATATGCAAATTGCTATGCATGTGGAATCTGTTTATTCAGTGGCAAGAAAAGATTGATTGCAAATTTCTGCTAAGCAAATTAAGTCATTCTTTAAAACTCAGAAAAATTTCTAAAAAGGCAACTAGAAATTTCATCAAGATTAGTTTCACTTGTAAGAATTCATGTTTAACCACTTTTATCCCAGAACTCATTGTTGGTTTAAGGCATCTGTGTTGTTTTTTTTTTTTTTCCTTATTCCAGTAATAAAAGTTCATTTCTAGATAAATGAATTCCAACACATCAGTTGAGCACAAGCTTTTAAGATAGAAACAATCTGTACAAAAAGACCCTCTCTTATAAAAGAAATTCAAATGGACTATTTTGTGACTCAAGATTTCGTTCAATAAACTTTTATTCCCCTGCCACTGGAACCATATATATAATGCGCAAAAACATCCATGTTACAGATTTAGAGATCACTACATGGAATTTTTTCCTTTACAAGGCATGTTCCCTTTTAAAAGTGCAAATATGTGATTTCAAAAGACAGCATCATATCATCCTTATATCAAACATCTATGTTCTAAGGTTTTTGCTAACTTTTAATGTTAGCATAGTAATTATAAAAATCATAATATCAGATCTGACAAAACACAAATTCTGTGTTTTTCCCACTTTGATTAAACCCCTCTCCTATCAGGACTTATTTTCAGGCCTCAGAAGAACTGTTAACACAAAAGCAAGACTTAGCTAGTGCATTTAATACCACGTCTGTTCTATCTAAGGGATTTTACCATATAGCGGCACATTACCCTGCAGTGCCTAGCCTACAGGAGACTATTATCCTATGGTGACACAAACATTACCCAAACTCTGTGTGAAGCCTATTACTTGCGTTAACAACCCCTCCCACCTGTATAACCGCAACTTTCAAGTTAAGCAAACTGTTAGGCAAAAAATTTCAAGTAAGCTTGAAGCATTGGAGCTGACTTTGCTTCCAACTACCCAAATCTTGTTCAGAAGCCCTGCTAAAAGTCTAATACACTTCAAGGGAAAAAATACACCATGGTGTAATGGGATTTGTTATTAGTCTTTTATTAGAAATCTCTTTTGCTTCTTTACTACTTCATTATGCAGTGTTAATCGTTTGTAGATGCAGGTTTATTCTGCTCAAGCAGAAGTCATTCCTTTTTTTCTCCTGCTTTTATATTTTCTCCTGGGAAAATTAAATCTCAGTCCCCAGAGGTATCACGTTTCACAGATGCAGACTGCTGAAGAACAACTGGACTTCCTTTTGTAACCATAATATTACCATTAATTATTTGAACCTTCCTGTCTTAAAGGGTGTAAGAAATTCATGCTGTTGTGAATGCATATATACTAACTGCTCTCTTATTTCCTTCAGCAGCATTTAGCTTGTAGCATCTATAAACCAAGGACCCTATTGCTTATGAACCATGCTGCCATATGGCAGGACCTCACCCAGCTTTTATATTCATAAAAAGGGATCTTAATTCCTTAAAGTAAGTGTCCACACTGAAAAGCTGTCTTTCAAACTATCACGTTTTTATTGCTTTTACAAATATTTGCAGAGAATTTAACACACACGTAATAACTGCATTGGACATGATAAAATTTTTTTTTTTTTTTTTTTTTTTAGATGGCTGTCTGTGGTTTAATTGTTGTTCTGTCCTGTTAATCTTGCCTTACATCTGTTACACCTGCAGACTGCGAGGCTCACAATAGTATACCTTTTATCACATGCAGTAATACAATAATTCATATTTTACCAGGCACACTTAGCAATTAAAAGCTACAAAAAACCCCCCTAGATTCTTTAAAGCCATAATACACCAAGGTACTACTATCTACATTGTAGAATATGTAACTGTATCTTCTACTTATGATTCCTATATAATTAAACCAATATTCTCAAGAGATCACTAATTACTAGCAATAGATAATGATTCATTAATGACCTTACAATATAGGGAAAACAGGAGAAAACTCTCTACTAATGTGCTCTACTAAAGCCATTAAATAAGGCAATGATCCAGCCTTACCAGTTTTAACTAAAACCACAACCATTTTGACTGAGATTTACATGACAATTCTCCAAGCATCAATAACATTAACTTATGTTGTGTGTTACATATATTTATCTGGTTATCTTCTCTATCTGCTTGGAAGGCAGAGAATTTTAAAAAATGACATAAGCTTAAGAGATGGTTACAGACGAGGCAATACAAACAGTTTAGTTTAGCTTTTTTCCGCAAGCATTTTATTAAGAAGGTCTAGAATCAAAGCAACCAGGTTTCTGATATTTTATTTTTTGCTGTGTATGTTAAAAAAAAATGCCCAAATTTGATAATTCCTTGGTTGACTTAAACACAGGAGAGTACAGATTTCCACAGAGTATGTTCTGTTTCTTCCTAACTCTTGCCATCAACCCAACAGTGCCTCTGCCAAGCCATCCTTCACCCCAGCTGCACCTTCCTGCATGGGAAATGGCAAAGGTGTGCATCACTCACCTGCAACATCTAGTGCCACCGAGTGAATGTGATAGTGAAAGATGCTTTTTATCTAGTTTCCAGTGCTTGCAAGACTCACTAGGGGGAGTCTTCCAGAGAAAAGGAGGGTCAGTAGGATTTTGCAGGATGTAATTTTATTTTCAGTGCTAGTTTTGCTGCTTTTCTTAAAATAAGAAAATAATTTAAATGGACCACAACTACTGAAAGGAACACCATCTTATCAAAACTAAGCACTCGGAAGCTGAGAAATGCCAAAATTAACATCAGTTGTTTACTGACTGAGAAAATGATATGTAAGCTCTGTCTCTTTAAACTCTGTCATGAATTATGTTCAAGCAAACATTTGTAGCCAGTGCAATTTACTATGTAAAGTCATGGTTAATAATTTAGGAGAAAGAGTAGACAGACTTGAGCTGTGATCTGCTTGTTCAAAAATAAGATATGTAAAAAGGATGAGGAGCGACATTTGTATACCACTTTCAAAATAACTTAAAGCTATATGGAAAATAAAGAATTAAATAGTTCAACGTCAGGCAGTAAGCACTACTCTAGGCAGACTTGATGCCTGCACTACGATTTCAGCCATCTATGTTTCTAACTTACGGGCACTGGGTGGGCTGCACCTGAAGAAGGCTGTGTATCAAGCTTTAGCAACATTTCAGCTTAGACTTGTTACACAGTCCATTTCTCCAGTGTTCTGTATCCTTTCTTAATAAATCTTGTTTTTATTAAGACTCCCATGGCTTTATAGAGTTCAGGGATTTCGCACGGAATGTCCTAAAGAGATTAATACAACCTTTAAATGACACAAGACAGTGAAGGAAACATGCCAGAAATATAATCACAACTTGTTCTTTCAGCTACTCTTCCACAAGGGTCTTGTGGAAGGGTAGTACTGCTCATGGTGCATGAGAAACTCTAAATCACAGATGAGAAGAAAGGCAAAAAAGCTAAGTGTAGCAATTAACAAAATGACATTTCTAAAATAAACAAAACCTTATCAAAATCCAACAATTTGTCAGAACAGATAGTAGCATGTGAAATCCCAATAAAGCAGAAGAACTGGTATAAGAATTTATGTGAAAGCGCACCAGGCTTTCAGGGATTTGCAGAAATTTCCGATGTGTTTGACTGAAATGTTGAGAATTTTACACACAGCATATCATCAAATATATGCACACCACCATAAAGGATGTACAGTGAGGTATTGTTACAGCATATGTTCCAATTTTTTGCCTCACTCTACTTGTGAAAGGAATGAAAACAGACATCTTGCTAGAAGATGTGTTTACTCCAACCATAAATTCAAACATTAATTCTGGATTTATTAGGTAAAATTACGAGGCCTTTGTCATTTGAGATGGCAGACAAGATCAGATTTTCTTTAGGCTGTAAAACATTTAAATATTATAGATTTCTACCACATCATCTCCAGTAGTGTATGTTGATTGTACACAAGTATGCGTGATAAGAAGGGAAAAATGTGAGCCAGCATCTAACAAATCATTCTGCTTCTCCTTAGAGATAACAGAAAGTATATGAAAAAGATTCTTCTTATATGTGTGCATACACCTGTCTTACCTGTTTAATTTCAGGCTTGTACATAGACTACTACTATTCTGCCAGAGAACGACATACACGCTTTGGCATGACTGTGATCTAGGTGCAATTGTCCTGTGCTGCACTCCCATGGAGGGTGTTCTCTTCATCCAGCTTCTCCTACACCGACTGCATGAAGACTGGTGGATCATTCACCAAATGCACAAATCATGGCTCTACTGCTTGGTGGATACAAGGTAGGTTATTGTCTGGGTTTTTTTTTCTGGTTCAAATTTTGTTTGGTTTGTGGTCACTTCCATTATTTTTTAAAATCTTACATAGTTATATTAAAACCCCCTCAACTTTAAAAACTATGATAAGATCCACAGGCTTTCTGTTTCACAGCTTCGACACTGGGGCCTTATGCAAAGATAAAAATCATGGTGTTTGAAAACAATTCAAATAAAAATGAAACTACATATTTACGTTATGCATTATATGTGTTTCAAACTCTACCATAGGTTTTCCTGTCTGAAAAGAAGTATTTAAAATTAAATAATAATGGTATTAAACACTCATTTATTAATATAAATCTACTGAAATTTAGGATAACCAATGAACAAGAATACTGTACATAGTTTACTTTGTTGCCTTCTTTCCACTGGGGAAACAGGTTTTGATTTGTCCTATTGAAACTTTCTCTTGCTCTACATCTATCCTGACAATTTTTTATAGTAATTACCTTCTCAAACACAGACTAGCATTATCTCTTTAAAATAAACACCTTTACATTTATTTTTATAAATAACATGAGCATCTAATACTATGTGGATTATTTCCTTTTAAATTTTGTTTCTTTAAGATTACTCAGTTTTGCATTTAAGAAAAATTATTTCTGGTTTTGGAAGACTCTATGCATTTCCTTATTGAAGAAGGGTTTTTTTTTGTTCTAAAAAATGAATTCCTAATAATTATCTCCCCTTCCTTACTGTAATTTATCTTTCTTTGCAAAAGCTCTTAACCACTGTCTTAAGTCAGACCAATTGTAATATACTTATTTGTAGGAATGTTCTTAAGTACACAGGTGCCATTGCATCTCCATAGCAGTAATGTTTAATTAGAAATCACAGAATCACAGAATCATTCTGGTTGGAAAAGACCCTTGGGATCATCAAGTCCAACCATCATCCCTACTCTGCAGAGTTCTCCCCTACACCATATCCCCCAACATCACATTTAAATGACCCTTAAACACATCCAGGGATAGTGACTCCACCACATCCCTGGGCAGCCCATTCCACTGCCTGACCACTCTTTCTGTGAAAATTTCTTTCCGAACGTCCAGTCTAAACCTCCGCTGTTGCAGTTTAAAGCCATTCCCTCTTGTTCTATCGCTAATTACCTGTGAGAAGAGACCAGCACCAACCTCTCTACAATGTCCTTTCAGGTAGCTGTAGAGAGTGATGAGGTCTCCCCTCAGCCTTCTCTTCCTCAAACTAAACAGTCTCAGCTCCTTCAATTGCTCCTCATAGGATTTATTCTCCAGGTCCTTCATCAAATGTTCTACAATAAAATTATTGAAACTGTTAGTCTGCTTTGGCTAGGTTTCTGTTCCAGTTCTTAACTAACTTTAGACAAACTGTTTTGGCATTGGTAATAACCTTGGCTTCAGATTTTCGGTGGCTGCCACTGTCACCTACTGCTACTCGCCACCTACAGTCAACATCTTGTGTGGTACCAGCAACTACCAATGGGTGCCCTGGAGATGTTCACCAGAAGTGGCGGTGCCCCTCCTAGACGGAAGATAATTTTCCTTCATGTTGTTGCTATGGTTTTGGTCCCTGATGTAGTTCTAACTTGTTACACTCTTAAGTGTTGATAACTGTACTTTCATGTTTTTTTGAACTTGTTTTGAAAGCTGTTTCATGTGTGTTTATGGGAATCCACTTAATGCTGACAGAAGTGAAGTGTTTTGCTCCTTCATTCAGCAGTTGCAATGTGTACACTTCTGCCACTTCACCCTGCTGTATACACCCCAATGATAAGGAACTCTCAGAAAACTTGTACGAAGAGTATTACTGGTAACCATACTCACTAAAACCTATTATTAACCTAAAACCTATTATTAACCTATTATTATCTTAATTTTAAAAAACTGCTCAACATTTCTACTCTATAACCAGGCTACCTGGTTACATAGGACATGGAAGAGGCTGAATTACTTGAATGCCTTCTTTATCTTGGTCTTTATAGCAAGACTGGCTTTCAGGAATCCCAGGTCCCAGAGACAGAGGAGAAAGCTGGAACAAGGAAGATGTACCCTTGGTGGAAGAGGATCTGGTCAGGGAATACTTAAGCAAACTGGACATACAGAAGTCCATGGGATGCATCCATGAATACTGAGGGAGCTGGAGTATGTCATCGGGAGGCCACTCTCAATAATCTTTGATCAATCATGGCGATGGAGAATGTCCAAAGACTGGAGGAAAGCAAATGTCACTCCTATCTTCAGAAAGGTTAAGAACGACCCAGGGGGCTACAGGTCAGTAGCCTCACCTTGATCCCTGGGAAGATGATCAAGGCAACCAATAGATTCCAGGAAGCTAATCCTGGAAACCATTTCCAAGCACATGAAGGACAAGAAAATCATCAGGAGCAGTCAGCTTGGCTTCAGCAAGGGGAAGACAAATGATACATGAACTCATACCAGCAAAAAGGCATGTAAAATATACACCAAGAGATCACCACAAGCTGTTCTCCCCTTCCACGCTAACCTCATAAAGAAAAAGAAAACCCCTGCAATGACAAGCAGACTATTGGAGAAACTTGCCTAAAGATGTGGTGGTTTTCCATACTTGAATCTTTAAATTCTGATCAGATGTTACAAAATTTTGGAATGATATAATGTGAGATTGGATCTGTTACAGAGATTATTTGATAAAGTCCTATAAAAGAAGAAATTCAGAATAATTAAACCTGTAAACCTGTGTAATCTTGGGTTACTGTTCTGATTTTATGATTTATTTGATTGATCTTCTTAATGTGCATGTAATTGGTTTACCTTTTCTTTACCTAATGGGTCAGCTTGCTTTTGACTTTTTTTCTCTTAGACAATTCTAGTTTCTCTACATATTCAAATGTTTTTTAAACTAGTAGTTTTATTTGCAGGCTTTGCCAATGGTCTCACATCAAATTTGCAATAGTCCTTTTCTGGAGCAGCTTGAATCTAAATTTATTTGTAACAGTAATTATGGCCTAACACATTGTAAGACACAATGACTGTTTTCATTATCAGGGCTGATCTCCATCATTTTTAGCTTGCTGTACTGGCTTGGTTAGATTACAGACACTTCTGCTTTTCATTTCATCCCTCTAACATTTTCAGAGATGATTTTGTTTTTCAGATAATGACAAAACTGCAAGCCTGTGGAATAGACTAAAAACCAACCCCTCTCTCATTAGACTGTTAACTGATTTGAAAATGGATTTGATGAGTATCAGAGAAGTCTGCAACTGGCTTTTCCATAACACCAAAAACTTCAAAAACAGAGCTAAGAACTTGAATGTGTTTAGAATAGAAAACAGAAAGAAGTTTCCAATTCTTTCAGCAGGGAAGATGGGAGAGACTGGTCCTTTAGATGGAAATCTGTATTGTGGATGTAACTCTTTAAGTTATCAGAAACTTGCACTAAATGAAGCGTTTAATTTAAAGAAACTCTGTGCAGTGGGAGAAAAGTACACTGTTGAGTTTATTTTCCATTCCCGGGAAACATTAAAAGTTAAAATACTTCAATTTTACTATTTCACATACACAGTACTTTATAAAGGCTTAGTAATTAACAGGTACTACATGCATTGTATTGACATTGCTAGCCTGTGTTTGTAGTAAATACAACATCCAGTTGGACTGGACTATAACAACTTACTGATCATTCATTACTGTGAAGGGTGGATAAAACTGTTCTATTCCAGTAGTTACCTAGAGAAACAATGATCATAATGAAATATCTAACATAGTTTCAGCCATTGCTGAAGTTTTTAAAGAACAGAAGTTCTAGAGATTTGTCAAGATTTTTTAAAAAATGCTTCAAGTTGACAACAAATATCACAGATCAACGCTGAGGCACCCATTTTTCAAATGTTGGCCAAAATACAGAGGTAACAACATGAAGGGTACCACTGTTACACCATGAGTCATTTAGAAATTATCTGGGCTAAACTATGCTTTTATTTAAAGGAAAAAGACTGAAGAATACTGCTTGCAATTCCTGCAAAACAACTAAATATAAATAGCTCAGGCAATACTCAGATTTAAAAAGCAAGGTTTAGTGTGATAAAAAGATGGTGATAAACCAGAAGGACCAGAGGGGGCTGCTACATTCTATCAGAAAAAAACCTTTGAAGTCAATGATAAACACTTCTTAAGTGCAAGGAGTATGACTTCATCTCTGATACGTATCTAGAACTCTTAATTTAATGACCAATATCTGCACTCATAAGAGAAAAATTTAAGAACTGGAAGATGTGCCTACTGAGCTCTTACTGCTCTTTGCCTCTATGCAATTAAAACCTCCAGTCCTAAATACTGTTGATGCATGTGCATTTTGTTTTGAAAATCAATGCAGAGGAGCAAAAACATTTTCTTTTTTTTTTTTAACAAAAATAATTACAGGTGAATGATTTTAAACACTGTTTGCTGTAATAAACCTATTGAAACAAAAGAGGCACTTCTAAATTAGTGAAGTTCCTACTGATCTCAGCTATTAGCAATTAGGAACTCCACCCCCCCAACTTTTCCATCTTTAAACAGCAATGATTAAATTTGGTTTTAAAGTGGAGAAATTATATTAGAAAAACAACTCTCAGTGTTGCAATTAAAGCACAGTTCTTAAGATGATAAAATAAGTTTGCTAATAGCTTTATCCATTGATTCAAGATGCACGGATTAGGTTTAAAAGAGACAACGATCCTTTTGTACAATCTCTCTTTAAAAGAGGAATCTATAACATTTTACTGTCCCATATTGTTAAATCTTCTATAGAGTTACTACATTTCTCTGTAGAACCCACTTGGACATGACTTAATCAAAAAGACATATATTTTAAAATAAAAGGAAGAAGATAATGTTGTTAATAGCTCTAAAGTAAACAAATAAGTACTGATAAAATATTATTAAATTTATATTTGATCTTGGAGACTTCCCTGTCTCAATTAAATTAAATGTCTTTTTTTTCCATAAAAAACAAATCCACAATTGAACCATCTTTCTGTATTGAAATGTTACAACAAATGAACTTTTTTTCTGGTATGCTAGATAAAACATATTAAAAATTTCAGGAGATTTAACTTTTTAAAAATTCTTTGAAAGCTATCTGTGTATGTCCAGCAATGGAACTGCTACTGGAAAACACATTGTGTTCAGAACAGGGCAACATGTCTGTTGTGACTGTATCCCTAGTTTACCAATCTATGTTACTTTTCTTTCCTAATCCCATTTCTCCACCACAGGTATTTTTTGGTGTTACAGATAATTCAGTTGCTAATAGTTTTAGGTTTTTGTATTAAAATTAAGGATGGCAATATATCAAAACATACGCATTATAAAGTAAAATGGTAACTTTAAGCTAATTAAATGATGTATCAGAGTGTCGCCTTTACCTCATAAAACTGCACAAATATATGTCAAACATATGTGAACTAAAAGGACCTTGGCCTTTACAAACTAATAATCTTTCAATTAAAGCATAAGAAAATGAAATTCTTGTATGAAGAAAACAAGTTTATTAAACTATTTGGCAGTCATGCTCAGAATAAAACAGGCCCTAGTAATGAAGACTTTATTAACATCAACAAAATCTTACTATACATACCTTTTGCAGCAGCCTTATTTTAGTATTTGGAAAAATTGTGCTAATTATGCTGAATACGAACATGGGTAAAACTAGACCACCACAGAGAAATTAATTACTTGCTAATGAAGTGTTAAGAAAAATGTGTAGAGATAACAGGACACCAAAACAGATGTAAAAACCCACTAGACGGGTAATTACTTAAAGTATCATTTCCTATGCATCCAGGATTTTGTTTGGGTATCTTCCATGGATGACTGGAGCACCCAACTTCACAGTAACTCTGTAGAGGAAGGAATTCTACTGGAAATTCCGTTTGGAAGTGCTGCTCACAGGGGCCAGGCCTCAGCAGACCTCACTGGGGAGAGAATCCTGGCTTTACATACTCCTTTTCATTGCAGTATAATGCACTTATTTCGGAGGTGCTTTACCCTTTAGAGTCAAAATTAAACAGCAATAAACCTAAAATGACCAGAATTCCTACCTACCACCTAAACTGGGGGCTTACTTCTGCAAACCTCTTTATAATTAAGTATATAAAAGTTCAAAATCTCTTTGTGGCACTCCGCTCCAGAGAAGAAATTTATTTATTTTTTAAAATGAGGAGAGAAGATTTATATCACCACTGAATTCAATATTACATCTATTGTACGCTCTAAAACTAAATTAAGAAGCTGTTCAGAAGCCATACATGCAGCAGTCCATTTCAATCTATTAGTCTGGCTAAATGCCTTCATACATCCAGTGAAGGGAGTCATCATCATCAATCTGCCAGTTTTAGTGACCACTCAACTACATGTTGATGCACGCACCGAGGAAATGCAAGCGTTTCCTCCCTGCTGTCATACTCCTAAACGTAAGAATCGAGTGAGTCTCTTCCAATAGGTAGCACACAAAATGATGATTTAGCTGCTTAGTGTAAGTAACAGTGTTAGAATCACCACTTTATTTATAACCTTAGTTCAAAGGCAGAATATAAGTTTGGAGCCCAATTCCATTATTGAGCAGGGTAAAGGCAAATAAGAGTTAACTTCTTTTGCCTGATAAGTTAATTGCACCATTGTTATCCAGAGTCTTGCTTTCATTTAAACTTGCTTTTGTTAAGCAAAAAAATGCACACTCTGAAGTTGTTTTTTTTTCTTTTCTAAGAAATGGTTTACCTATTAGGTACAAGAATAGGAACCTCAACTTTTGTGAAACAAAGTACCTGTGACTGGTGAAGTTTTGTGATGTGTAGTGGCAGCCTTATGGGAATATTGCATCTTTTCGGAGACACACAAGGGCTTAGTGGTCTCATTTAGCTACCTATGTGCCCCTGCAGAAGCCCTGCTAGCAATAAAATACTCTGGTGGCAAACAGCTAATTCATTAATTAACCACAGTATTTGCTGGAAAGGAAAGCACTAAACAACGCTGCACAGAAAGCGCAATTGCGGTTGTTCCAGGTCCCTGTCTGCAGTATGTGCGGCAGAGGCAAGCAATGCCTATGCTGTTTCTAATTATTCCAATTATCATGGCACACTATGAAAACTTGATTAATAACACTGAAGATATTGTTGTGGCAATTAGCCATATGGTTGTGGGACTTTATTCTGTCACGATTTAGCCATTAGCATCTACTTATGTTTGTCAGAACAGAGCATCCGTGACAAGTTGGAGTTCCGCTCACCTTGCCGAGTCCCTGGTGAGCAACACCAGAGAAATGTTTATTCCTGGGAGCCCCGTGCCTGAGTAAATTTTTCATGTGGCATCCGGTCTGACTGGGGACAAATGTCAAGTAGCTTACGCAACGACCCATCAAGCCAGGCTCTCTCTGCAAAAGGTACCTCGTGAATGACTTGTCAAGGCAGACTTCTTTCAGGGGAGGATTTGACCAGTAAAATTAGTGTCAAATGTCTTGTATTCAATGTTTTCAACACTTAACCATTCAGGCAGCATGCACCTACCCTTATTTAGACATGATGAAATGCTCTATTATGATTTTATACACCTATGACTTACATATTACTGTGTGCTTGAAATGTATATCTCCAAGCAGAGGGACCGTGGAGCAGCGCTACTGTCACGTTGGACAGCTGAACTGACAGCTATATGAGCTGACAATTTTTGAGCCATCTTTACAAAACACAAACAATATGTCAAAAACCAGCGTTTATTTTAAGCGTTCTTTTCATTTTGCGGTCAGAGGAACTGCTCATCTCTAAAAAGTTCATCTCTGAGACACAAGTAAAAGCTTTAAAAAATTCATTAATAACGGAAGGCCGCCTTTTTTTCCTCCTGAAAGCATAGCAGTAGTCTTACCATTTCTCTAACATTCCTTGCAAATCAGCTAATGCAAATGTGTTTATATCAGCACGTCACTCAAAATCAAAATATTTGCAATCAAAGGCAACTCCAAACTTGACTAGTTGTCCACAGTTGGAATCAACAAGTTAGTCCTTATTGATAGGAGTAGGAAGCACTAAAGAATTAGCATCTTGCTGCACAGGGATGCCATATATACAACTGATGAAAGTGTGCTTACCTATTTTGGACATGAGAGGAGGAAGCAATAACCCAAGTTTGTGGAAATGACAGTAAAATGACACTACATAAGAAGTTATTAAGAAGCACAAAACTTTAAGAAAACCCACAGTACTGTAGAAATTCAACAGATACTGTTAAAAAGAACAGTAAGAATTCCTATTTTTTGCCTGTTTTTCCAATACACCTACCTCTACCCTAACGCTAGCTTTCCTTTTATGGTCACTATCTTCCATCTGTACAGACCTTTCACACACTGTGAGGAGACAGATACATTGCTTAAAACCATAAAATTAATTGTAAAGAAATAAAAGTAAACAGGGGACTCTGAGCAGGTGTAATATTTTAAACTAAATTTAACTTGTTATTTAATGGCAAGGATTTTAGCTGGCAAGACATCTGGGCATCAAACACTGACAAATGCCCATGTAAGAAAAAAAGAATGATGTGCACACCTCACACAGCTCACTACCAATAGGGATATATCAGTAAAACAAAACTGTTGGCAAAAGCGATAGACTGTATTTGCTCCTCATCAGACATACCAACTTCTAATGGAGTGCTAGTTCTAAGGCTGATAAAAAAATCAGTAAAACCTTTTTTCCATTTATGCCCTTTTTGGCATAAACTGAGATGATCAAGTTTGTTTTTAAATAATATTGTTTGTGGAAAATTACACACTGACTGTCCTAGAAATCCCATCTGTGCATGCAGACAATCATATGTGGAGGGGGGTCAGGTATAAAGGAGGGAAATAATTTGAAGAGGTAAGCATAGGGAGAAATAAATACTACGCAGGAAAGAAAGAAGACATGAAGGATAGACAAGAGGGAACAGAAGATTTAGCTGGAAGAGAAGTATCACTGAGGATCTTTTTCATAGGAGCTGTGGAGAAAAATACAGAAGACCTAAGGGGTAATTTGTGTGCAATGTGGGTGCTGGGCTGAGCCTGTGCAGCAAGGCAATGTGGGATTGGAAATGTGAGAGTTTGGGTTGTCCTGAGAGTTGGGCACACATTCACTGATGCACATTTGGGCCTGGCCGTATAGGGAGCAAAAGTCCAAGTCTTACAGCAAGCCATGTTTTAAATGACTTGTGTTCCAAGTCCAGCCAATGTTGTAGAGAGACAGTGGGGGCTGCTTCTTCTCAGTTTCTATCTTATTTAAACAGGTTTAAGTATTTTCAGAAACTTTATACTACATACATGTGGGTTTCTGATTATCCTTGGCACTGCAAACTTGGCTGGAACTTCTAGACCCTAATTTTGATGCTAATTCACTGGTTTAAGTTAACTTATTGTTATATATGTACCAAACCCAGCCACAGGTTTTACAGCTCCCTCTTCCTCAACCATGCGGTCCATTTCAGAAACAAAAAAAAAGTACCTTGTATTATTTGGTTTTTACCAAACAGAAGTATTCCTCCAGCAAAGAATTAAAGTTTGAATTTTCTGTATGCTTCTCAGAAATTTCAGGGTAGAAAAGGGACACTAAAAATCCCTCTCCGCCTCTCTAGCAGAAAATATGTTGCATGCTTATACATTTGAAATAACAGATATCTCAAAATGACACTAATTTGAATTCTATTGTCCTCTTTATACTTTGATCTATTTCCTTAAAACTGTATTTTAACTTACTTCTAAAGAGAAATATCTTTTTCTGAACCTGCCACTTTCCAATGCTAATGTGAGAGGTGCACAAGGGACATTTCAGAATTGGTTTTAGGCAGCTTGAAAATGGACCTGATATCCTAATCCTCTGGCATTTCCTACAACTGGCAAATGCAGATGGGGAAAGTGTCAGTCTGATGGGGTAGAGGTGCACGCCTGTTTCATTGGAGGCATTTCCATGAATGCAGGTAGACTCTTTTGCAGGCTGCTGCATAGCTTTTAGAGAATCAGAGATATAGGGAGGGATGTGATCGGATACAGGATAAATGATCCCTAAGGGGAGGTATGAAAAGCAAGGGCTGGAGGCTAGCCATGTCTAAAGGCTAACTTATCTGACCATACTCTTCCACGCTCCAGCATAATGATGCCACAATGTACCTGAAGGGTAAGAAGCCAGAAACGTGTCTGGTGCTGCATCTGGTCTAGTGGAGCCAAATGCATGTTTGTTAAACAGACTGATCATTCCAGGCAGCGCAGCACCTAGCACTAGAAACCACCTGCCAGATGGTCTGAAATATTCCCTTCAGTTTGTGGGAACAGATCACACTGATTCATGATAACCTCAACAATTCCTCTAGGCACATCTTGACTGAATTCTTGCTCATGGTTGTTTGGGGTGTAGGTGGTATTTTATTTGAAGGAAATTACCCTATTGAGTATTTAGTTGGCTGTGACAGGTAGAATGCATCCTTTGAGGAGGTGGCATCTATCTCTGTCAGTTGAACCACGCTGTGAAAACACTTGCCAATGATTATTATAAACCTTCTTAGTGCCTTGGATGGTATTGCACAATCTTAGATATGTGATCCCATGCCTCCTTTTAGAAGGTCACTGTTCGGGATACCAATAATTTATGGATTTTACTTTCATACAGAACTTACATGGTCTCCAAAGGATCAGTTCACAGAGAGTTTAGCAAGCTTTTAATGTCCAAAACAGGCTGACTCAGCAACAGCACTGATTTCAGTCAGGAATTTTGAAGTGTGGGCTATCCTTGTGGCATTTTTTTTTCTGTTAGAAGCTCCAAGTCTGAGTTTACACCCAAAGGTTCAAAGAGGTTTATACCCTAAGACCTCAGCTATACTAGAGGGAACCAATTTGCACCATAAAAATTATTGGAGCAATCACATTCAAATACCCTATTCAACTGTCTGCTGAAAATTATCTTCAGAAAATGCACAACATTCTGAACTTAACCTTGGCTTTGTGAGAACTTGAGGACTCTTGGAAGTTCATTTTGGTTCTGTCCAATCATTAGTAACAAATATGACTTCCTTAATGCAGCACCAACTTTAGGAAAGCACTCAGCACTGCCCAAGGTGAGTGAGGGTAGTATCAGCTAACCTATCAGTATTAGAAAACAACAAAAGGTCAAAATTTCTGAATCTGAATTTGTCTTTCAGAAAAACAGATTTTACACAGACACATCAAGAAAAGAAGAAGCTGCATATCTGAGGCAAGGATGGTGCACAGTATAAGACAGTTGTTTTACTGGCAGAGGCCCTTTGAAGGCTGGTCAAATGTAGAGATGTTATTTTAGAGACATTAACAAGTTTAGAAACTTAAATCAACTTAAAAAACCCCATGACACCAGTTTAATGGCACACTGTCCTTTCCTTCAACCTTATATTCCAAAATCTGTAAATTACTTCTGTCCCTAGCCAAAAATCACCTTACCACTTGATTCCTCCATGAACAAACCTCTACTCTACAAGTATCAGATACTTTTCAGATTCACTGGCTGATAATTTAGTGAATAATCTTAGAGCAATAACCTTAACTCAAACTTAGGTTTTCAGTTTGGTAGGTCTACTTCTGAGTTGAAGAAAAGCTTGTGTGCATGAAAGTCAGTGTACTTTTCCAACCATAATGGTTGCTTTCATGAAAGATTTTATTACTACTTACACACCTTGTCTTGCCAGTTATTAGACAACCATGTCACTATGAACTTTTAATTATGAACATTTAATTACTGGTATGAGTAAATAAAGGTACTTTCAAGTATATATGTCATGTATCTGGTTAGCAATACTAGCCAAGAGAGGAAGATACCTGTAGTATAAAAGCATTTTTTTCCACAGTGTCTCAGAAAACTTTCCAAAGTACTGATGGCAAATCTTTTTAATGTCTAAGGATAAATTTATTTTAACTATCTTTTTATTGTCTCAGCTGGACAAGGGCTCTACTGATGCTGAACCTGCAATGAAAACTACCGATTTACCATCACTGCCTTAAAATTAGACATCCTGCTACAGAAAGGGACAAAACAGACCTTTAAAGTCATTTGATAAACTTTTTCTAAACCAGTTGGAATTTACATAAGGCAAAATGGTTCCCTTAATTTTTGAGGTTTTTGAAGTTATCCCCTTGTACAACCTTTTGACTACAAATCCCCTTCAATTTAATGTTGATAATGAGTATCGAAACTCAAAGGCATTGAATGAATTGTTGTCAGTTGTGCCATTGCACAGATATATGCAAAATTATTAATTATGTGAAATACAGATTTACTGATACAGTAAGTAAGCTCTTAATGGCAAGGATATAGGTGACTTGGGTGCTAATAAACTTATGCACCCTGCATGATTAAAAACTGGAGTGAAAGGAAGATGACAACAATATGTTCCATTACTATTAACAATTTTGTACTTACTCATGATGATGCAACTGAGATTGGTGTAGCTGGAAGCATGACATATACTTCCAGGAACTAAGGCCAGAGAAGGTGTTTTAACCAAGGACATACCAGGCAAGTAAGCCTCAATCTGCACTACAAATTGGACAGAGTAAAGAATCAATGAGCTAGTAGTGGCTTTGACTGACATAGACACTAACTTTGTGGAACTTAATGACTTTCCTATCGTATAGTTATAACACTGAACTTCATTACCCTGCCAAACAGCTCCAGTGTAATTCATTCAAGGCAAAGAAGAATGATGCTTCAAAGCAGAAATTTGAAGTTGCACAGTTAAAACTCAGGAAATGCATACACCTAATTCCTGTCACACCATGAAATTCTAGTTCTGCATGTATATCTTCTTTAGGTCTGATTTTTTATCAAAAATTACATAATTTTGACACTAATTTCTATTAAAATGTGCATCATAAACCACAGCAGATGCATGCAGACAATTAACATATTGTATTACCTTCTGCATTTTGTATTCTTTATTGAATACTCTGTATTGCATTAACACTATTTTGCGTTTTCTTTGTTTTCCTTTCACTACCATAAAAATAATTTGGTTTTACTAATGTTATTCTAAATCGTTTCAACTGGATCAATTCCCTTCTCATTGGTGTGAAGAACTGAGGAGGGGTCAGCACGTACCTTAGCTGCTGAAGTCAATTTTCTGCTAGACTGAGTCAAGAGAGCAACACTGCATCTGTTTGTATTGTTCTGTATCGGTAAATGAAACTTTCCTTCTTTTTTTTCCCCCCCCCCAAAAAAGCTTGGTATTTGCAAAAGCTGTAAGACTGTGGAGACCATAATCTAAAATCATGAGAGCCACAATTTTTATGACTACAATCTTCTTTTCCTGGTGTTCAGGCAGTGGTTTTGGGGTGGATTGCGCTGCATGCGTTCTGATGAGACATTTACAATCTCCTTTATGCAAATTACCCCAGCAGCTGTTTAAGAGCTGTGGTTGTCAGACCAGGCAAGGAGAATGTGATTTGGTATGTCACAAATGGGGCAGGGCTTTATTAGGCTCTGCTAGAAAGTTTTAGCAGATGCCTTAGCACAGATTCAGTGTGATCCTGTAACCCCATTATAACTTTATTGCTTAAGGAAAGGAAAACACAAAAAGCTCCCAAATACTGTGGAGATTCTCAAAAAATCACTTCACACAATACCTATTGCTGAATTAAGTGTAAATAATAAATGTAATCCTATCATTCATAGTGGAAAACCTGCAGTTTTCCTTAACGAAATCACATGCAGCTGAAGAAGTTTTCCTGAGGAAAAACCCAGTGATAACACCTTTAAGACTGTGAAAAAATGTTACGGGTAACCAATAAAGACTGTTTTTTGTCTTTAAGAATGACTCATCATTAAGCAAGTGCTACCATTTACAGGTATAAACATTAAGATACTTTGATAAGACTGCCCAATGAAAATGGTACATCTGGAATAACACTAGACATCCTGTGGTCAGGAGATAGATTAAAAGATCCACAGAGGATTCTTCTAGGACTGAAAGAGAGGCCCATCTCATTGACTCACAATCACAGGGAAGTGAAATAAATGTATTACAGGTTTGCTTTTTATTAATATTCATCTCATGGTGGTTTCTTGTTCTTCTTACTCTTGCCATCACACAGGTCCAGAACCTCACTCGTGTAATGGGTAGCAAGAATTACAGCCCCTTTACAACCTTCTGACACTCAATATATACATTTGAGGCCATTTTGCATCATTCTGCTTTTGACAACATTGTCCAACTCACTTTCTTACCCAGTATTTGTTTCCTGACACATTTCTAGAGACCAATCCTATCCTCTCACCTTCTGCTTGACTTGGCTACATAAACTAAACTCTCTTAATCTCCTCTTGAAAAACGATGATGATCAGAAGAATGGGGAAGCTGTACTTTAGCAGCTTGGATTAATCTTTTTTGAACATAGTTAACCAGAAATGTATATGGCATTTCAGATGAGGTCTTATTATATTACCTGTATAACTGCATCAATAATTTCCTGTCTCTTTGAGAAAAACAGGTAGCCTGATAGCATTTGTCTTTTACACAGCTCATCAATTTAGAGGCTCTAAGATGTTGTGACACACTTTCATCCTGTTATCAAACTTTGTGGGGAACTAAAAAACACATTCCCTTTTTCTTCTGCTCTATCAACCAGTAGTTTACCAGTTAATGCCTCACCTGGCTGGGTGGACAGAAATCACTAATATTGCCACCTAGTGACAATTTATAACACAAAACTGTACTCAGAGGGAAACTATTTTTGAGGTTTTAAGCTTCTGTAAAAATGTCTCAGAATACTCCAGACTTAGTTTGTTTAAATGCCATTAAGGTGCAACTTCCAAGTCCTCAGAAGAGTAATGCAACCAGTACTTATTTGAGTCTATTTAAGGACTGAGTTGGTAGAATTTGAGTTTTACACAAACATTAAAATAAAAATAGAATATAAATATATCTAATAATTCATTTGAGTCCGTAAACATGACTACAGTTGTCTGCTATTCATCTAATGCTAGTTTCAGCTTTCCTTTTAAGTTTGGGTTAAGAACAATCTGTGTTAAGAACAAGAGTCCAAAGGAGAAGACTTGGAGTGAAGGACTAGTGAACACAGTTGTTTGTAACAGAAGTTGAATTCTGACCTCAATTACATTATTTGCTATGGCAAATATTACAACACGTATAGCAGGCATCATGAAAAAACAGTTGCCATTTGCAAGTGTTACAACAGTAAACTACATATGAGGGAATTAGGCAAAGGATAAAATTTTATAACAGAACAATTTTAAACTAAACCTCAGTAGAGTAAGTATGTAATCCTCAACATATCTATGTTGCTTAGAAGGATATACTACATTCTTTCAAGACTGAAGGTCCATTCTTTGAAAATGCTACCCCCAAAAGACAAGTGAAAAGTAAAGTATGAGAGAACTTGAATCCCCTTCCCCTGTGTGCAAACACATAGCAGAGTCCTCCTAAAACCTGGTTGCCAAGCAAACACATTAGATGGATGGTTGGCTTTAGGACATTGACCACTGAGGAGAATCACAAAAATAAGCACTAGAATTGAAATTTTTTTTTCAGAATGTTGATTTTTTCCATGAGAAAACTAGAAGTAAATGCCCCAAAGGGCTTCAAGACAGTATCATTAAAACCAGCAAAATGCAAGAAGTTAGAGTTTTACCTTTTCATCTGAGAGTATGATCAGAATAAACTTCTTACATTAGCTCAAAACTGTGTGGGGATACAAAAGATCTATTAAATCTCCTTTACAAACTACAACGTAAACATTTTTTCCCAAAGGACACCTTTCTTCCACTCCTCTTGTATAATAACCTCTTCAATTATTTCATCTGATCCCCCAGAAATGCTGACTTCCCACTTACAGCAAAGTCTGGAATGGTTTGTGCCAGCCTTATATAGGGGGCTGTCTATTACCGATTTAGTGTATGTCTGAATTGAAACTGCCCACCATTTTCTGGGATTATGTTTCTTTAGTCACGATTCTTTTTGTTCAGCATTTGTCTGAATCTGGCTTGTTAACTTTGTATAAGTGGCCGAGCATAAAGAACTACCATCTTCAAATGACCATTATAACAAAATGTTGTATCAAGCTTTGCAACCCACTGTAAGGGCTTCCCAAATCAGTTTTCTGGATGCACAAACAAAGTTGCTTTCCCCTATGCAGCATCTTACCAGCTAGAAGCAATGGAACTGGCTGGGCAGTCATTTAAGCATAATGGAAGTGTCTGGGTAGTCATTTAAGCATATATTTCAATCTGAAAAAAAATCTCAGTCTTTCTTCAAGCCTAGTTCAGTGAAGGTAGTCCCTTCTTCATTCACACTGATACTACTTCCTCACTCTCTCCTCAGATTTATCCACTGTACCAGAAGCTATCATGTCCCTCTACCCTTGCCTCTTTAGTAAGTTTTCTCTTCTGTGCCTTCTGCCACTTGAAATATTCTTGTCCTCCCTGAGGCCTAGTAACTAAGCTGTGTCCACACCTCAGACTTTGTCCTGCCCTCTTCTTTCTGTCTTTTTTGAAAAATACCAAGTTACTGGCATCTTTAAAACCAGCCGGGTAAGACAGCTGGTCAGAAAGACATCATACCACTGAACCAGAATCAAATTTAAACTTTTGTTAAAATGATGAGTGAGAAAGAACTCAGGTTGTCTGAAATATTTTCACAAGTCAAGAGTCTACTTGAATGGGCAGGGAAAGCATAATAGCCCTGCTTGGCACAATAAAAGGTTCTGCAGACAGCCTTCCTTCCAGCTGGTCCCTCGGACCAGATGTCCCACCACTTCCCCTGCTCACCTCTGGCAAGGTCTGGCAGAGGCAGGGCATTGGGAGTGCTGGGGGCTACCACAGACTGGTCACAGGTGCCTATATGAGGAGTTTTTGTCAGCCCAACTGTGTTGGCTCCACCTCCGTCAACACCAACTGTGGTACCTGAACAGCAATCGCCACTGTGTTGTTTTTTGCGAAAAGGTGGTTGCATCACTGAAAAGGCCAGAAGGGTCAGGGAGGAACAGCAGCAAGGACGTGTTCCCAACTGGAAGTGTGTACACTGTCTTTCCCAACATGGGCTGTGGTTTTCGCTGCAGACTGCTGATCCCTGTTTCTCAGGGTCCTCTCTGAGGTTTGTTTTGGCTTTATGAGTTAATCATGTCAGGAGAAGTCATTTTAACTCACATGCCTTTAGGAGTAATTATACATTTAAATGATTAAACAAATCAGGAAGAAAACATATCTACTGCAGAACGAAAGCAGTTAACACTGAAATCCTTTTTTATATTAGTATCACAAGTCGTTTGTAAATAACATGCTCATTTTAGATATGTAAGGAGTTCTGCCATGCCCTGCAAAATAAATTATATTTTATTGGTGCCCGGGTGTTTCATAACTTCTATTTATTTGCTGCAAGAGTGGAGAATTAAGATAGAGTAGTTTATTTCACCAAAAGACTGACAAATGGCTCATTAGACACTTATGGAGCTGAAGCTAATTGTACGATTTTTTGTTGTATTAATTGTCACTGCCTGCTTAACTGGCTAACATTGGTCATCAATACAGAGCTTTTTCCTTTCAATCTCCAAAAGAGAGGTGTAAAAAAAAAAAAAAAAAAAGGAATTTTAAAATAAACAGAACAGTATTTATTTCCTAATATAAACAAAAATACTATTTGGATTGGAGGAGCATGAGGGAGGAGTAAGAGAGGATTAATGTGCTGGCTGTTCCCCACTGGGGCCACCAATAACAATCAATCCCAAACAGCAGTCACCTCACATCATCTAACAGCTTGAATCGCAGATATTCAAAGATTCTCTCCCCCTTTTTTTGGTTCAGATTAAATATCATTTACATTGCATACTTTTTTTTTATTTGTCGGAGACATAAGGTCAGAATTGATTGAATATGTACTACCTGCATATAATGATTTCCAGTTTTTTACAATCATGTGCTAATGCTGCACAGTAATGGCCTATGGATGAAGAGACAGATGTACTACCAGTCATTCGCTACACATTTGCATTAACAAATCATCATTTAATTGAAGCCCATCCAACAAGTTTATGCTACTTAAATAAAGTTCCTTTCAATAAAAGATGCCACAATGACACATGGTTGTTAACTGCAAGGTAAATAAAAAGTAGTATTTATTTTCTTGTCATTGGTTTAGGTAAGTATTAAAATGTACACTTATTAATTTGTATTTTGCTCAGAAATAAACCACCTGACATTTAACATAGCAATCCAAGCTAGTACTACTATGAGACGAGATAATTCACTTTTAGAAATAATCGTTTTGTAACACCACAATTTCATGCTTTACAGATTTTTATTTCCCCCCAAAATATATAATAGAACATAGCTTATATAAAGGCTATACATGAGTTGTGTGTTAATACTTTTAGGCAAGCTCTAATAATACAAACCTCAAACCCTGCTGTTATCAACATGGGCTACAATTTTTTTTATGTCTCATTGTTGACTACAAACATTGGCACCACACTTAGAAATCTAGTTGCCTCCCTCTACAATTTAGATATTACTGCTTTCCTTTTAATACTGTCTAGGGAACAATTCAGGTAGGTTGTGATGCCCTTACATGTTTCAGATATAGAAAACCACTATCTATTCATTTCTTCTTTCAGAACGTGTTGCAAAATATTAAAATCTGAGAAGAAAGCATGTCATAAAATGAGGAACCTATAAAACCAATTTTCTCTTCTTCTAGAGATGGTTTAACAGTACTTTCAGCATATTCATTTCATGGTACATTTTTGCATCTGCAAAGAAGAAGAACGATATTTTGGTGCTGTCTGTTAAACAGACAAACAATACTTCGAAGCTAACATGCAGGGACAAGGAGATATATTTTTAATTGTGTTTTTGGCTTAAATCTACATTTTCTAGAAACCAGAATCTTTTAGGATGAAAGCACTATATAAATGAAAGATGGTATTAGTAATAATAGTTGACATCCCTTACTATGCTGGTATTGGCTTACATCTAAACACATCATTGCAATCTTTTATTTACCTAAATACAAAAATAATCAGCTATTTCCCTTTTCATGACGATACACTGAAAATAAAATATTTATTAAAAAACTCCCTGTATCTTAGGAAAACTAGAAAATACATTCTGAGTGGGAGAAGGCAGTGTTTTTCTAACCAGAGAAAGCAGACTTTTAAAGATAAACAGATATCTTGTCCTTCCCTTCAGGACTATGTGGGGATGTGAGGAGACAGAGGAGTCTCCAGGTTGTCCTTTTGTTACTGATGTTTGAAAACAGAAAAAAATTTCACCACACCAAGACTGAAACTACAATGTGAAATTCAGAAATATATCTTAAAGCACACTGTGGCACTCAAGAAGAGATAAAACTGAAGATTTACTTCCTCAGACAAGAAGCACTGTATAAAAGCTACAAAATGCAAAATGTGTTCCCATACAAAATGCAGATATACAAAAAAACCCCTACTGTGATTTTCCTGCATGTTCTTCAAGCTTTCTTTATATGCTAACTCAGAACAGTAATTACAGATTTTGCAAGTTGACTTCTGTTTTCTAGAACCATGAGTTGTACGTAAAACATGCCTTTTCATCGAAACAATTACCATTAATCAAAGCAGTGAAAGCTAATACCACTCAAATCCAACCTACTGCTGTGCCCAGCAATATATCAAACTGTCTGTTGTCAAACACACTAAACAAACTTCAACAGACTGTTTTCACGACAAATAAGAGAAAACATGCTTGCTAAGTATATTTTGGTCAAATTGCAACCTCAGTAACCCATTCTGTCACTGGATTTTAATTTGAAGTAGTCAGTCAGAGTTTCAGACAGATCCGTATTTGACTAGAGAGGTAACTCACTGGGACTAACAAATGAGTACCTGCAAATGACTACTATAGCCTCAAATTTGTTTAAGGATTTATATCTAAGTACTCGGGTTTCTTCCTTTATACCATCAACTTCTTTCAAGTATAAGATTTTGAATTTAAAAGAAAGAAGAAAAATTAAAGCTATGTTCTACTTTTCATCATTACTGTCCTAGGAACACTTATACCTCTATCAAGTTTACTAATACTGTATTTTCTTCCATGTTCATAACCATTTAAACTATTACTAGTATGTTTTGAAATCTTCATTACAAAGAAGCTGCTACCTTAGAATTTGTTCATACATTACCAAAAACCTATCTCCAGCAAGTCAAATTCATATTAAACAGAGATCTCATCCACGATGACATATGATAAATAGTTAACGAAAATAGATATACTTACACTTCTCATGGCACCTCCCCTGCCCTACCTAAGAGTCATAACTATTTTCTTAATAAAGAAATACGGCATTTGGTATCTGACAGAAAAAACAGTTTACCAGTGAAGTCAGTCTTTTTTGCAATCGGTAATCAATGCAGAAACTGAAGTTTTATGTAAAAAAAAGAGATACAGAAGGACAGGAATATTGGAGTTTAACAAACAGATCAGGCCTTTATTACCAGCAAGCTCCATTATGGATTTGTGAGCTTTGTAAGCCAAGCTCCCCCAAGTGTAATTAAATTTTTATTTATAATGTGTTTGTGACTGTTAACTTCGTGTTGCCTCTGCTTGTTCCCCCCTCAAACCCAATGCGAAATAGTATTCCACATTTACTGCTGCAGAGCGCAGCGCTTTATTCAGTTGCTGAATTCATCTGTACCCTTATAAGAGATGAGAAGTACAAATAAACATATTGTGTATTATTTATACACAAACACCCGTGTCTTTAAGCATAGATATATACATATACACTCCTGCATGCAGACGCTTTAAGCCAAAACTGAGGACAAAAGAAGTACATGTCAGTTAAAATTGAACACATGTGAGCAAGCATCACTTTCTTCTACCAAGAGCACTATTTATCACATATTTATATTGTGGAGAGACAGGAAAGCTTCAGTAAGACAGGGCGATGCAGCACTGCAGAGTACATTTTATGCTGCAAGCCATGTCTGAGATTAGTGTAAATGTACCAGGAAAAGGTTCTAAACTCCAACAAAGCCGGCATCTACGCTTTATCTTTTTGTTCATTTATGAAGAGGACTTCATGAAAAAAGCCCTCTGACTCCAAGAATATATTTTTTATTTTTTGTATTAACTCTATTCCCTCTTTCATTCAGGTATTACCCTCTGGTACCAATAGTTATATAAAAAAAAAAAAAAAAAAAGCTTAATATAAGTAACCACAGGAGGATCTCTTCTCCCCTTGAAAAACTGCAAATAAAGATGTCAGCTATTGAGTATATTTGTGGCGTCTCCAGCAGCTGCTGTTAAATACCAGCTGGTCTAGCTGATTAAAATTACCTCCGAGTTGGTATTATAAAGATGCCTGGGCAGCGTTGCTGTATTAATGGATTATTGAGTGAGCGATGAAAACCTTGGCCAGCTGATGCGTTTTATTACAGATAGGCTTTATGATGTGTAATCACTGTAATTTTTATAACTAGAGGAAACAGGAAAAAAAGAAGAACCTTCTTTTCCCTCTTACTCATACCAGAATCAGTTAAACTAGATATTTTTTTTTTTCCCCAGTCTGTTACTTAGGAGTTAGCTAAACAATTTGGGGTTTAATAGTTTCTGCATATGTAGGACTTTATCCACACCTACACACAGACAAAGAATGAGACATCCTACGTTTATAGCTACATCGTATTTACCTATTTTACATATGTTTAGGTTTACACATTAGGTATTTATTTCATCCTTTGACTACTTGGTGAGCACTGCAACTGGCCATGTGAGATAAACCTTTGCACATTATTTAATGACTAAACTCCACTGCAAACACACCTTATATTCTCCAGGTTTAGCAATTCAAGCAGTGAGGTCTCCATCTCTTCTCTCCCACATTCTCCTCCCCTTCTTGCCCAAACCTTCACACAGTATGTCCTTTAACAGTCTCTCAAACTTTTCCCCCCCTTGCTAATTACATATTTAGCACATTGTCTTGTTTTCTAAGGGTAGTTTGTTTTGCTCCCAAACTTACTGTGGTAGCTACGAATATTATGTAACTGTTACCAGTTTTAGAGATTTAAGAATAAATAAATGACAGGGCACTTGGAAGATTCAGATACATCAGTAAAACATTTTATTACAGATTACTTCTCTCGTGAGGTGATTCAGCAGCCAACACAAAGCTACCTCTGTCCGAATGCCATTTACTGAAAACACCTCAAGAAAAAATACTGCAATTTTCTCAGGAATGGACACACACCAAGAGCCAACTAACAACATCTGAGATTTTTCAGTGGAATAGGAACCGCTGAAATGTAAAAACAAAGTAAAATTAAAAAAAGTTTTTTATCAGTAACCTTAACTTTAACCAATCAAATATCTCTTAAGTAAATGTAGCATTGCTCATCTCTGTTCAGAATAAATAATTGATATTAACTCCTCCACAAAGTTTAGAAAATAATTCTCTATAATGTTCAAAGCCTGGAACAAACTACAGAATTTTATAAGACTATGAAATATGGCTGGGTATTATTCTAGCCCATAAAGTATAGAGTTGAATTTTTGGGAGATGCTATTAAACTATGCTACTACCCAACTCTGGCTGGTGGAATTTACACAAAGTACAGCAGACAGATCATTTAAACCATTTGTCAGAAGAAAAACTTGCTCTAAGCCCAGCATTTAATAGATCAAAAGTTAATTTAGATCAAAGATTCATCCAAAAATAGATCATTTAATAGATGAGGTTAGGATTTTACAGTGGACAAACTTTTTTTGATTTAAAGTTGAGTCTTAGAAATAAGTTTTGGTCCACCCAAGAGTAAAATCACTTAGGCACTCCTCCTTTCTTCATACCAGGAGAACCTAAGCTGTCTTATGGTACAAATGTGTGTTTCCAAATCCAACATCTGATAATGTATGTGAAATATATCTCTGATGAATAACCTGGCTGTTCTGAAACACTTCTGCACTGCCATGACTAGCTGTTGGAATGATGCTGGTTGTCTGCAAAAGGAAGGAGAAAAGCATGTTTCACCAGGTAGGGATGTCATGGATGAAGAAGGGCTTTTCTACTCTTCCTAACGTCTCCATTTTCTTTCCACAGAACATCTAAGCAGGGCTAAGGGAAATGGGCAAAACCATTAGGGCAGGTCAGGAAGGAATGTGTAAGGTGAAACTACACCATGCAGTGAAGCCACACAGCTCCCTGCGGTATATAATAACAGTTGTGCTAGTTCAAAATACCTCAGCTGATGGCCGTGCCAAGCGCAGAAGGCAGAAGCCACAGTCGGCTGCTCACAGGAGCACCGCCATCCGGCACCTGCTATGACTCCATTTTATGTCTGGAGCCCAAGTGGATTCTGCAGTCAAAAAGCTCTTCTGGGAGAGAGGTATTTGTTTTCATATTTGTTCCGATAAAAAATAAAATTAAAAAATAAAAAAATGCTGTGTTTTGTTCGCTAACACCCCACAGTTCCTATTTTCTCAAACCAGGTGACGTTCATGCCTCTGTCTGGAGTCACCCAAGTCATTCTGCAGGCAGGAGTGAAAGCTAAGCCATTTTTTTACCGACTGCGATAAAGGCTCCCTGTCCCAACTGCTCCCCGTTTCTTCCTCGGGTGCCTTCCACGCACAGTTTCAGAGGCGGGTACCCTGTGGGCGCCGCTCCCGGCCCAGCGGAGCCGCAGGCCGCCGCCGCCGCCGGCCGGGCGGGCTTCC
>NW_020799095.1:14267710-14370239 GCF_003259725.1 Athene cunicularia | reverse complement strand
TAAACCATTTGTCAGAAGAAAAACGTGTATAAGAGACAGGGCTTCAGGCGGCGGCTGCGGAGAGGCCCCGGCACCCGGGTTCAAATCCCCCAAAGGCACCGGGAAAAGGCGGCCTCCCCGGGCTCCCGGCAGCGTACGTATGCTTCACGCGTTTACTGAATTTCCATCTGGAGCAACCTCCCTAAGAATAAGCGCTAAATCCATCCTGAATCCCGGAGCGCCACGAGGTTGCGTGCCTATTGCCCTGCCCAGGCCCGTTTAAGGTACAGCACAGAGAGGCGTTTCCCTTGGATCCCGCTACGGATGGGCCAAGCAGCCCTGAAGAATAAACAGTGTTACAGCTGGAAAAAAAAAAACAAAACAACAAACATCTTCCTGAAGATGAAGACTTAGTGATAGTTGAGATATAGTGCAAACATGAAATACTCCAAGTTTCCCCCAGAAGGACTACTTGAAGTAAGATTTAAATCAATGTCACCCGTGGGGATTCACACAAAGATAGCCAACTGGAAGCGCTGCGCAAGTAAATTATGTTACCCGAGAAGGAAAAATTAAAGGAAGGCATTTCCTAAATGCTAAAATTATTACAATATGCTAAACAAATATCTTTGCATTTGTAGTAAATACATATACATCGATATGCTCTGAATTAATGGTCAATTTAACATGCATGCTAAATTTTACGCAAAACAAGATTCTTAATTCACTTGGGTTAATAAACATAAAATTCTGATAATTACAGATACAATAATGTCATATGAGCACTTTAAACATATGCTGTGGGAATTAAATCCTGGCTATTCCTGCCCACTGAGGACCAGTTTTTAATCTTCGATGCATGATATGTAGTAATGGATTTTACGAGTTGACTTTTTTAAATTTGATGATCAGGTTAATGAAATTTATAATGATATTTTTCACACCAAGTTCAAAATAGTACTTAACTCCTTGGCAGAGGAATTCAGATTGGACATGTAATGGATGTACCAGCAACTGCTGGTGTGAAAGGATTAATCATCATTTTAGACTTTTATTAAATTAGATAAAATGGGATAGGCATGAATCAGAATATATAACAATTAATCACTGGACTTTATTGAGTCTTTTAAAAATCTTATTTGCTCCTGAGTTGATAACTAATCTAGGCCATTCTGTACCGGTTTGATAAACTCTCCAGATAATGACTGTGACAAGAACATTAATAATGTCATTTAACAACAAGATATTTATTCTCTACGTGAATTAGTTTTTTAACATTTGCAGGTGCTAAAGGAAATACCTCCATCTTAATTCACCCCAGAACCTTGTAATTAATCTCATTCTTTGCTACTAAAATCTTTTGTTTTTATATATTTGCTTGTTTTTTGAAATTTAGGTAACAGATACACCGGTGTGCAGAGTTGACCAAAGTTTTTGGTATATCCAGCTAGCATTTAATGTAAATTGTTACAGCTATACACACCGGACTTGGTAGAAATATTACTAAACTTTTGAAGTTTATTTATTGATCACTGAGAACCACCCCAGTTAAATTACCATAAACCTCAACATCACAACAACTACTAATCCAGCTAATAGGAATTAAGGGAGATGGAAGATACATAATAAGCATCTGGGGGATATGGAATTTATCCCATGAGTGTAGTAAAGAACTCATAATTTAAGAGTGCCAAAACCCAAGTGCATCATGAAGGTCTTTCCTCACAAGTGACATTAATTGCATATCCCACAGATGCTTATTACATATTCTATTTATACCTCCAAGAAGAAAAATATTCGTTTAAAGTTTAAAGGTTTAGTACTGCTTAAACACAATGTAACACAGCTGTCTCATGATGTCACAGGGAATATCAAAGGCTGCAGCACAGAGTCATAAAGTAAGAAATAGTTTAGACAGAAGATAAATCAGAGAATGTGTTTTGGCGGGAGAGTCCCAGAGCTCAGATGTACAGTAAAGCAGGATGTATAACTAAGTACTTTGATTGGATATGGGATTACACCATTAAAAAGGTTTTTCTGATTACAGTTATTAAAGTAAGAAAAAGAATTAAATGTTTCTTTCTTCCCCCCCCTCAATATATGTAACATGTTAAACCACTAATATATATGAAATGCTAAGGTCAAAGGTGCCACCATCTTTTCTACTGTTCAATCTATACAAATATAAATGTGTCATCATTAACGTTTCTAGATATCAAGCACTCTGGCATGTTGCAAACTGTGAGAATTATTTATTTACTTCTATTGCCTGATTACTTCTTTTGTGATTTCTCTCATAGATAAGTAGGACAATGAGGAGAATTCTTTGATTCAAGATGTCCCATATATGTCTAGTTAACTGTATGTGCATTATTAAAAAAAACCCCAAACCTGATATTGCCAATTTTGCATGTCATTCCCACACATACTTGTCAGGAGAAATAGAATAAACCATAAGGCTCAAGCTCACACAACAGTTATTGATATAAGCTGTAAACAGCTAAGGACTGTGTTTAGATGTTGCCTGGAATTTTGAGTTAAGCACTGTGAGGATATTTAATAACATGCAACATATTACACAGTTCTTTTGTTGCTACACTGCACATGTGGGTATGCGTATAGATTCATACAAAGTATCAAAATAATTTTTACAAACTTCTCCACCTCTGCTAATAGAAATCTGGTAGCATTATTGGGAGGAGTAACAGCAATCAGAAGCAGGGGAGTTTCATTATATTTTATTACACTATATTGTAATATGAACTTAAAGAACAGAAAATATGAAATTTCTTTTCTCTCTCCCCTTTCTCAAAACCAAGGGCAAAATAAAATATATTGCCTGTGTGGCATTCAAAGATCCCTGTATTGGACACTTTTTCAGACTTCAAGGACAAGAAAATATTATACAAAAGTAATCAGAGAAGGCATGCTAACATGGTCCTAATATCAAATAAGGTTGTAAGAAGTAAAGCAGATCATTAAAAATTACTGATGACAGTGTAAAGGTCTATGAAAAGAGATACTCTCTCGTTGACTTCCCAAGCTGATGTTATATTGGGTGATGTTTTGCTTCTCTGAAATTTGGGAAGAATTATTGTCTTGTTGTCAATACATTCAATACTGAATAGCAAGCTCTAGGTGAATCCACTGCCTTCTTTCCTATAAACAGTGCTATCTGGAAATTCAAGGAATTCATCAACAGCAGTCGATATCAAGCTGCAAATGGTATGTTAAGAGCATTTTCAGAGGAAGAAAATAGAAGAGTAGCACCCTTGGCTTTCTGTAGGAATTCAAGTGTGACTCATTCATTGGTTTCAAAACATGTATTTGAAATCAGCTCCTCCTCTTGTCTGCTTTCATTCTTTTTCACTAGGCAATTCTCTTTTGCAGTGTTGTGCACAGATTTTCTCTTCTTGCTAAAATGTGTGGGACCTTCATGCAAAGTTATATAAGTTAACCCTTTAGGGCCTTGTGCTAGTACATTCAGTAAAAGGGGTGATGAAACATTCTCTTTTTACAGTATTAGTTTGGTAAAATAACTAATTTTAGAAATGTTTGTCAAACAATTTCTCATTCTTTATCTAGACTAAAATATTGTGAATTCATACAATATGCAAAAGTTACACAAAACTGTGCACTCTAATTAACAGCGCTACTCTTGAGCAACCTATGCCTGTGACCTGAGTTAATGGATTTTATTCTTCAGACACGGCTGGCTTGCTTTAATATTTCATAGGACACTTTTAAAAATTCTTGCTCAAAACCACATCAGAACCAGAAGAGATAATAAAGGCATGCACCTATCTGGAGCAAGATTTTTTTTTTTGTTTTAAATTGTTGAAGCTTCTGCAGGATGTTGAAAAGAGGTTCACAAGGTCATGGAGAACTACTACTCAGCTCACCCATTTAGGACAGTCAGCTGTATTATTTTTAGGGCAGGACCTTTTCCTGCTGCACACACTGCCAATGCTGCCATGTATTTACCCAACTCAAGAACTCCCAACAAAACAACTGTCAGAGAAGACTCAGAACATATAATCTGAATAATATAGGTTGTCTACAGAGCTCTCCACCTTTTTGTAACATTTAGTTAGACTGAAGGGGAAGAGAGCATATAGGGGTAGAAATGGCTATCCAAGAACTATGCTTGGTATCTGATGTGGAAACAAGAGGTGGACTGAAGTGACTACCTGGCGAACTATTACTTTTGTGGGGAGTAAAAGCAAAAAGGAAGCATTCTTCTCAATGCTGACACTATACTGCCTTTCATTTTCCAGATTAACTGCATTCTACTGGGCAACCAGACACCTCTAGAGAAAATGCAGACTGGCCATATTCTTACAGAGTTACTATTTCACTAATTTTCAACAACATTTTCATTAGGGATGAACTGTGGTTTCAGGATATAATTTTCTGCTAAAACTAAGGATGGAAATGAAAACGACCCTGAAGAGCTAGATTATTAACATGTCCTCCTAAGCTGATGGAGACTCAGACTGAAGACTGTGCTATCCCTGTAGTTGACATCCCACCCCTTAAGGTAGTTCACTAACTACTGTTCTTTTCTAGAATGCAATTCCCCGTCATTCTTCTCCCCAGCCATGAAAATCCAAAATGGACTAGTTTGTTATGACATGGAAGAATAACAAAATATCAAAAAAAATTAGTATTTTATGTAATCTAACTACTGTGCTTCCAACAGGCCTACACTGTGCATTTAAGTATTTCATGATCATTTATTTAAAGATTTCAAACAAAATTCTCTTATCTGCACTACCCACTTGATCCCAATTGTGTTTAAAGATTACAGCATAACTTTTAAATTTTACAATTTAGTCACTGCATTGTGTTTACTATGTCCTGCCATTGTTCCTGTTGAGGGTCCTCTTTGTATTCTAGCAGAGGCTCCTGTTTGGATGGCTTTCTTTTATGTGCATCGGGATGATGCAAAAGAACCAAAAGATTCTCAGCATGAAATTCCCTGTATTAGTCCTCGACTATCTTTGGGTATTGGCTTTTATTTTAAGGACTGATGACAGGATGATCTTTCCCTGCTGGGTGGTCCACATGGTTCTCTTCATTACTTTATTATCATCTCTAAACGTATTGCCTTCACAGGAAAATAAAGGGCATGCTAGCAACTTATTTTTTCATGCCCATACTAACTTGAGTCAGATAGATGAGGCAAGAATAAGCAGTGAGGATGAAAGACTGGTTAACCAAAACACGAATTATCCACAGGCCTCAATTCTATGGGAAATGCTTTGGTTGCTAGCAAGTGCTTAAGTCCCAAGTGCTGTAATTTGCCTGCTAAGCTCATATTAACGTGGGCATGTTAGTACAGTTTAATTTTTTTAGGCATATGTTAATTGCCTTCTGCAACAGTTACTTGACCTACCTATTGCCTTTTCTGCACCAATTTCCAACATGAGATTCTAGACTAAGTTCTAGGTCATTCAAAGAAACAACATGACGTACTAAATTAAACAGTACTGGTTAACCTGAACAGCTGATGTGATTTAAGTATAAAGAAAGCCAAGAAGAAGTAAATAATTGATATATACGGCACCTTAAATTCCTTACTAGAGTAGAACTTCTTCATTCATTGTCCAGCTTTTATAGTCAATAAATTGACTACAAAAGTACAAGGAAAAGAAAAGACAAAGATAGCTGTTCAAACACCTGTATATATTCCTACTAAATTCATCAAAGGTTTCAGAAGATATTTATTCTACTCAAATCCACTGGTCTCTAAATCTACTTATGTTTAATATCACCAGATGTTCTGGGTTTTTTTAAGGGTATATGACAAAAGTCAAAATGGAAGCTTTCTTGCTTGTTTCTTTCCCAGATAAAGATAATTCCCTGTACTTCATACGGGAAGAACATCACCTGCATCAAGGAGCAACATAATGACAAATCTGCATTCCATCCTCACAGTCATCCAGTAGTACTCATTATCATCTCAGCACATAATTATGCGGCAGGAGAGTAAAACTCAGATGAACACTTTTGGCACCTCAACGAATCCTTCATTCTGTTTACAGAGTGGGCTTTTACATTATGTATCCGTTAAAATCTTAAGTCCAAGGCAAGACTAAAATACTATTTGAGACAGTTGGGAAAAAAGGATAAAATCAAAAGTTCATCACACTGTAATTTTCAACCTAATACACAAGGAGCAGCATAAAATGAAATAACGTGTTTTTTCAATCAACAACCCAGAAAGCTTTTTGGAGAAACTCAAAAATGAGCAACAGATATGTATCATTTAAAAACATGAAAGGGTGAGTAGCCTCGTTTCAAAACTGAGGAAAAGCAGCTTCTAGAATTCGGTAGGATTTGCTTGTTGCCTGAAAGTAAGATACCTACCCTGATGCTTCAAGAATTGTCCACATTTATTTGCAAAGAGCCAATTCTTTGAGTTAGTAAACCATTGCAATACAACTGGTGTGTCAACAGTGGGTGAAGCAATCCCTCTCTCCATCAAAATATATTGTAGCTTTCTAAATTAGCTTCGGATGTGTTTTCTTCTGTCACCTAACTTTGAGCTTACAGGTTTCTTACAATATTTTTTTCACTATGCACGATAGAATTCATAGTAGTCTTCAGATGTCTTGAGTCAGGCCCCAAAAGCTTTATCTAAAAATGCAGTAGACTCTATCTCTTCTTAATCTGTGGGACCAGCAATGGATGATAACCTTTCTTAGAAAGGTCTGTTCATCTGGCATTAAATACTTAACAAGCCCTCTACTGACAGACAAGCTAGGATTTATATTCTATTAAAATCTGCTTTATATTGTAAGGCTTTCAGTCAAGCAGAAGATAATTACTGGAAGTCAACAGCAATACCAGTTACTAAATTCGGGATTAATTTTGTCCTGGACATTCAAATAAGAATTATTACTTTGTTCAGTAAGACTTTGTATTGACTTAAGTCTTAGCCATTGCTAGATACTCATTTATTTTAATAGCAAGGTCAGATTTTGGTGGTTCCCCTACTACATGCAAAATAGCTCAAAGTTACTTTCATTGTAATTGCTGCCCAATTAATCGATGACACTGGATTAAAAACTACAGAGGAACTGTAATTGGTTTGGAGCATGCCATATAATATCTATCTCAATTTTTTGGTGAAGTATGAGAATTCAAAATAAACCCAGGCATCCTGGATGATCTGTAAAGTTCTGTTTAGCAAGCTTGATCTTTGATCTACTTTTTCTGGAGATCATGAAGATTTCTTATTCTGATGACTAGTGGGAATTTGTTATTTTTTCCCTGGATACGATGAGTATGATTTATGTTCCTCTACTGCACAGGTAAAATCCTTTGAATTCTCCCTCCAGAGACCAGTATGGTTATGGAAAAGAATACTGCCTGGTACCATAATGGCATGGGAGAGAAACTAAAACAGGTGGATGCCCCACAGCAGTGCTCACAGCAAAGCAACTAAGAATAGTAATAGTAGAGCAGCACATCTGCTGTTGACTTTGCTATAACATAACCTTTCTAATGCTATCTTCAAATCTACACTTGTGCTTAGTTACCCCCTAACTTAGTTTGCATCCTTCTCTTATTTTTTTTTTTCTTTGCTTCATAAGATGGGCTTCTTCTTGAATTATAATTGTGGTATCAGCCTAAAGGGCTGAAACTGCATCTTGAACCGCAGTAGGCAGTATGTCTATCTGATTGATCATCATAAAGCAGAGTGGCAGCAGGAGGCAACGTCATCGGCACTGAATGTTCTAAGAAGGCCTTTTTGTACTGAGATTAAGCCATCATGAAATATTTACACTCACTTCTGCATGTGCTTTGTTGGATATGTGCTTAGAAAGAATTTGCTTAACCAATATAATATTGCCCTCCATGTTATGATGCAGAAGCTAGTGAGTTTATGCTAACAGTTTATTTTTGTTCTTAAATAAAGCTTTTTACACTTATGCCTTGTCATTATCTTTGTGTGCATTTCTATAAAACCATATCATATATACTTACATGATCTGGCTGTACTTATTGCATGCAGTTCTATGAGAATTTCATTTGATGCAATATAATTCACTTTGAAACCCTCAGTACATAAAATAAAGTAGTAATAATGACATTATGTGGGACTTTTCCAATTGATTCATCTTTTCAATGAAATGTAAAATAAATACTCTACTACAAATTACTATAAATGGAAGAAAATGTCCTAAAATACAGATATATGAAGACTTTCCTCAAACCTTGTCCTTTCTCAAGCAGAGTGCACAACCTGCTTAATTTGCCACTGCAAACACTGGCCACTGCAGAAACTGCAGAAATTTTGCAATAATTATTTTGTACTTTAACATGAATTAGAAGTAAGGGTCACAGAAATTAACACTAAAATACCATTTAATCTGAGACATTAATCACTGTTAACTCATCTAATTTTACAATTATACTGAATATTCAATCTGTCAGTCCTTCAGAGTATTCAATCTTTTTGTTAAATCTTAGCATATTTTTGATTTTATTTAGAGAAAAGTTTATTATCAGGAAGCATGCCACTGAACTGTTCACGTAATCAATTCCATTTTATTTTCAAACCATTCTTGTGCTTTACTTTACAAAGTACAAAATCAGATATGATATAGATAATTATTATATAATTATTCTTAGGACTGTACACAATTTGCAGTGCTACCAGGAATGTGAAACAATGTTATTCTGCAAAACATTATCTTAGGGTCTAAAAACAAGCTAGAGACATGGCAAATAAAGAAGACTGAAGAATGATAACACACAAAGCCTTTATCTCTGTTTTGCTGGTTCCATTTTGGCTGATATTAATAGCAGCTGAATAATTATCACAGGGATACGTGGCGGCTGACTGCAAGTGAATGAATGTGCGGTCTCGCAAAATATCCAGCTACAGAAATTCCTGTGCTAAGGCTGCTACTGTATATGACACCAACGTGAAGATCAGAGAGGGCAAGTATGGTATAGATCCAGGACCCTAGTATACCTTGCTATACCTAACAGGGTTATCTTTCTGATCAGCAATGAACTGAGACAGACAGGTAATGCAGTCTGTTCACTGATGCCCTCCAGAAGATAAAGAAATCCACTCCCTTGAGCTAAAACTTCACAAAATGTAAACTACCCAGATTTATTCTAAACTTGAAGCCCCTCCCAGCATGCAGCCTGGCATGCCAGGCTGAGGCTAGTAACATACCTGTTTGCAGAGGACTAACTATTGAAGAACAAATAGAGCCTTTTCACATTGATATGATAAACTTTATAATGAGTATACTCTTTTACAAAACCAGCATACAACCTCTGCACTGCTGGACAGCCACCAAAATTAATGTGTCATACCACATGTACTGAAATGCCTTTCAAATTACTTACAACTCTGAAATGTCTTGTAAGCAGGTAAGCATAATTTCAAGAAGTGTGTAACCACATTTTATTTTAAAGGACAGTTTCTGAACATGGAAATGTACAACAGGCTATGGTACCTGACCTCCCAGCAGAAGTGCTTGAAAAATGAAAGAACTATTTGTCCTTTGACTATAAGCATCAAAGATTGAAATCAACTGTATGAAAATACAAACAGTAAGTAAGAATTGTTTCTGCCTTGCCTCAGAAGGTTATGGAAGGATGCAAAATATAAAATACTGTATTTTTAAAAAAGAAAACTGTAAAACTTGTTTGGGGTAAGGGGAGACTGCCACCAAATACAAGCTCTTTGTACTGATACTTTTCCCCAGGAATACCGTACTATCTTTTGATGGACGTTCCCAGTTTTCTTTCTATCACTTGTATATTTTTGAGTGATACCAAGGCTGACAGATGAATATTTATTGTTGGCAAACCCAACAAACTTCAGCAAAACAATAAACTTCAATAAAAAGCTCACATGAATTCTGTACTTGGGTTAGGTTTAGCAATTATTAATAACATATTCTGTTTAAGAAATGCTGTTTCTAGTTCAAGAAATGTTAAATACAGAAAAAGAGCCAGCATCTGAGACTGTCAGCTTGCTCGCTACGGGAAATAACTATTCTGAAGAGTTCACACATCATTAAAGGTGAGAATAATACAACACAGTCATGTTCCTTTCCCTTTCTTTTTCTCCTGTCCTCTGTATTAAATCAGAAATCAGAGAAGGATATGACCTCACAGGCAACCTACTTTCCTCTTCTGCCAATGCAGACTCATTTTCTACGATATTATCCATTTCCGAGAGCTTTTCAAAGCCTGTCTTTAAAATATTCTGATGGTTTTTCCTTTGTTAATTTTGATATATTATTTTACAGTCTAACAGCTCCCTGTTAGTAACGTTTTCCTGATAGTCAGCCTGAAGCTCTCTCTCATAATTCATTCCCTTAACTGTAAATTTCTTTATTCAGATTCAGTTCTATTTATGCCACACCAGACTGCACTGTTCTTCTGTTATTATAATGTTATGTTTTGAGCTAAAGTCTAATTTTTTTGTTCAATTATTTCTCTTCCTGAAAGGCAAAATCTTATACTGAAGCAAATACCTACAGTACAAATTAGTTTTGCCCCAGAATATCTGTTTGCAAATTTCTGAGGTTTATCTTATTTTCTGTGTTTTCATAAGCCTTCATAAAGAAGAAACTCTGTCTTTTTGTTTTCCTTGATATTTATACTGCCTACTTATTCATTACTATCCCTGAAGTTTATTAAGGATGCTTGCTTTCTCTTCCAGACCAGTTAAGATATTAAGAAAATACATAACTCTATACTACGCAAAAAATACTGTAATAGGACAATCTGTCCTCTTCATACTTTTAATACCTTGAGTTTACTTGGCTTAATATTCCTCTCACTGTAACCCATTCCTATCAAAACTATTTAAATAGTAGAATTACATTTATCTTCCTAATATATGTTATTTGTAAATTTGGGACTGCTACCTAGTCTTAGTTCAACTCTTCTTGAGGGTATACTATGTCTCAGCATTTTTCCATTTTACGCTAACATCAAATTAGACTTTAATGTTAAGTATTGAAGTTATGGCCTGACATTTACACAGTCAACTTCTGCCTCCCTTTCTACATTTTCTATTGAGTCATTATATGTAATTCACAATTGCATTTGGAAATTCACACCTATAAACGAAACTTTTTTTTTTTTTTTTCATTTAAGGCAAAGCCAAACTTATTTTAAATCATTGCAAAAAGTAAAAAAAAATAAATTAAAAGTCTCATCTTGCTCTCTCTGCAGCTGCACACATAGTTTGCCAACTCTTTAAGGAATAATTGAAATTAATCAATTGTCTAGAATTCCAGATGATGAAGGCAGAATTCTTCCTCAAAACCACAGTCAATTCACAGTTACTAATGGTTCATCCAAGTTGCATGCTCTGTATTGACCAAGACTGACTATAACAGCCATAACCGCTTTAGATGCAACCCTGTGCAAACATGTGGACAATGCCACATCCAAAGTTGCACCTGGCCCAATAAGCTCCCTGTGGAACAGGGGCACACAATACACAACCAGCTGAATGGATCTGAGCCAGCTTAATGGAAAAAGAACTACCTGGGCCGATTCCATATACAGACGCTTTATTATCTCCATACCGTAACTTTTAACATGCCCCACCACACCTGTATTACTGCTATCCAAAATCCCATTATTGCAACAGGGGAAAGTTCACTGATACCAAAATGGTGATAAAATTAGGTAAATAAACCATACAATGTTAGCAATCTTACCCTTTTCCCCTTCTTTATGTCCTATTATCCCATCTTTTCTTATAGGAAAACCACAGTAGAATATGTACTTGATTCAGTATGTATTTCATCACTGCACTGGGAGTCTTCGTCAAGTTCTCTAATATGTAGTTGAATGGACTTTATCTGCACTGGGAATGCCACTATCACAAATACAACAACAGGGTGTCATTTACTGTAATGCTGCCAATTGAGTAAGTTCCAAGAGATAAGAAGCACTTCTTTTTAGCCCCATTTCTCTAATCCTAAATTTAAGAAAAAAAATGTCATAAGGAATTGAATTAAATAATGTTCTGCAAACACTTACAGTCCATAAATCTGTGGAGCAATTTCCAGTCGGTTCAGATGCATGTACAGCTCAATATCATGTTTCTTTAGCAGATGATCCTGAATTTGGTTTACCTTTGCTACAATAGCAATGGATGGGCCTAAGTCCTGTGGCCTTGCAAACGGCATAGGTGTAATCATCACATCTTTCTCCTGCAGCCACAGAAAAAAGGGGGAAAAAAAAAACCAACAAACATCCTATGAAACTTATTATCTAAAGCGATTGTCTACAAGAGATTTGTTTTGTAATTACTGGCTTCTAAATAAACATAAAAACTAATAACTTGTTACTTTTCCAGCTAAAGAGGAATCTCAAGTATCCACTTCTGTGGAAGGTATTGTGGGATTCCCCTTCCCAGGCATGCCAAGGTTCATCCCCTCATTCTGCACATTGATTTTTACATGCGTGCTTTACTCTTCATGCTCTGACAAAGTGTTGACAGCTTTATTTTAGAGTTAGTATCAGCAGTCTCAGTCAGTCCAGAGCAAAGCAGATGAATGGTAACTTAGCAGAGAATATATACCCTCAGAGGACAATAAATTGCATACCAAATAGGAAATTATTTTCAAACAATCCTTTCTAAACTTCCTAAGCTTCACTTGCTCAGAAAACTTTTAAAGAAAAAACAAATAGTACAGTGAGATGAACCTGTTGGTTAGAAGGTAGCTGGTTAGACCTAAAGGTTGTGCAAACCAAGTCATGATCTAGAACATGACACACACCAAGTAAAAACAGAGGGAGAAAATTACTGGAGTATTAGAATCCTTGAACCTAATACTGCTTTAAATTTGTTCTTGCAAAAGAATGAAGCATTACTGGAAAAGAGACAGAATACTAGAAAGAAATGCAGGAAGTAATGAACTACATTGAATAGGAATCATGTAAAAAGGAGGATGAGAAATAAAAACGAACCAGTCAAACCTATTAAGAGAAAGATTGGGGAAAGGGAAATGGAGAATTAAGCTGTCAGGAACAATGTTAAAGTTATAAAAGAGGGAAAATTGGAACAGTAAGAAGAGGAGATTTTGCAATGACTTTGTTGCAATCTGTCGTCATGGCTCTCTGACCTGAAAGCTTCACTTTAAAAAATAGTTACTGCTTTTCTACCCTTTTGCTCAGTGTACTGATAGAGAAGCATCATCAAGGTCAAAGGGTTAATAATTTCAGAAGACTTCATTGCAGCTTAAACTGTTGAAAGACAAATTCACTTAATTTGATACAGTGAAAAGCACATTATTTTTAACATTCAATGACAAAGAAAGGGTTTTTTTGTTGTATAAACTATCCCCGAGATTGTTTCCTATGGTTATAGTCTCTCTTCAACCCCATTCTCTCTGTATCAGTATTTTAAGAGGAAGGATGAGAAGTACCCGTATTTTACAATGATTTACAACCTGGTTTAACATTCAAGTGGGCAGTGAACATCTAATAATTTCTACCAAAATGCCTATTTTTATGTTGATCTCCTTTGCCTGAAGTACTTTTTTTCTTCATTATTCCATTTCTGTACTGTAGAAAATATGGTATGATGCTGAACAGTGATTTCAGGTAAAATGATTCTATTTAAGGAGCTGATTGATTATAAATTCTATCTCAAATCTGCTTAATTGTTGCTTTGCTATGGCAATTGCAGCAAAGGGACTGATCTGTCTATTACAGTGCTCTGGTTTTGCCATGCTATTGTGGTACCAACACATATTAATTTAAGATGGCCCAGCAAATCACTTTATTAAAGCTCCCTCAGACTGTCAAATAAAGCTCACTGAAATGGCATCCTTTCATTCAAAATCTTTTCTGTTCTAGCCTTCTTTTTACTCTGATTTTTCTTTCTCCATTGTATGGCTATTTCCTATTGTTGTTTCAGACCCATTTCATTATTTTCTTGGTCACATGCTAGAATGCAAGATACTGAAAAAGGGTATCCATTAATCTTTATCTATTAAAAAAACCACTCTTAAAGTATGATATGATAATGTTTGCATAAACCTATCAATTTATCTTTGAAACTAATAATAAAAGTCTGTAACTCTACATATTCAGAGGCTGCGCATGTTCCGTCAGCTGGCACACATCTGAGGGATGAACTTTATTCCGGTTTATTCAAGTTAACTTCAGATTGACCACTGCATGCACTCATAAATCTGATGACTCAAAAGATCTGTATTTTTAAACTTTTCTCAGTTATAGGCATAGGAATATAAACATTAGAATCTTTCTACTTATTTGATCTTACAATATGAAAAGACTAGCTAGTTAGTCAGATTAGCCTTTACATCATTGGTTGTCTGCAGGTTTAAAGTCATCTTTACAAATTGGAAGATAGACTTAAACACTGGCTCAAGTGTCAAAAGATTCTGAATATCAAAACTAATGCAAGCTTCCTCCTACAGAGGAGTGCCAAAACTGGAGTTATTTGTCACTTGCAGCATTTGTGCACCTTGGCATAACGCAGCACTGACACACTGCTGACTGTCAGAGTGACTATCAACATGGCTAAGCACATCAAATAATATATGCTGGCTTGCCATTTTTAAAAGCATGAGATAAGTAAATGGTATCCATCAAAATCATAGATTCATAGAATCATTTAGGTTGGAAAAGACCTTTAGGATCATTGAGTCCAACCATCACCTAGCATTGCCAAGTCCACCACTAAACCATGTCTCTAAGCACCACATCTACATGTGTTTTAAATACCTCCAGAGATGGTGACTCAACCACTGCCCTGGGCAGCCCGTTCCAGTGCTTGACAACCCTTTCAGTGAATAGTTTTTTCCTAGTATCCAATCTAAATGTCCCCTAGCACAACTTGAGGCTGCTTCCTCTTGTCCTATCACTTGTTACTTGGGAGAAGAGACCAACACCCACATTCCTTTCCAGTAGAGGGTGATGAGGTCTCCCCTCAGCCTCCTGTCCTCCAGGCCAAACAGCCCCAGTTCCCTCAGCCACTCCTCATAAAACTTATGCTCTAGACCCTTCACCAGCTTCATTGCTCTTCTTTGGACATGCTACAGCACCTCAGTGTCTGTCTTTTAGTGAGGGGTCCAAAACTGAACACAGTATTCAAGGTGTGGCCTCACCAGTGCTGAGTACAGGGGAACGATCACTTGATCACTTCCCTGTCCCTGCTGGCCAGACTAATTCCAATACAAGTCAGGATGCCATTGGCTGCCTTGGCCACCTGGGCCCACTGCTGGCTCATATTCCACTGGCTGTCCACCAACACTCCCAGGTTCTTTTCAGCTGGGCAGCTTCCCAGCCACTCTTCCCAAACCTGCAGCATTGCACAAGGTTGTTGTGACCCAGGTGCAGGACCTGGCATTGACTCTTCTTGAATCTCATACAAATGGCCTTGGCCCATTGTTCCAGCCTGTCCAGTTCCCCCTGTAAAGCCTTTATGCCCTCAAGCAGATCAACACCCCTGTCCAACTTGGTGTCTGCAAACTTACTGAGGGTTCATTCGATCCCCTCGTCCAGATCACTGATGAAGACATTAACCAGAACTGGCCCCAGTTCTGAGACCTGGGGAGCACCACTTGTGACCGGCCACCAACTGGACTCAACTCCATTCACCACAACCCTTTGGGCCCAACCATCCAGCCAGTTTTTTATCCAGCAAAGAGAGCACCCATCCAGGCCATGAGCAGTTATTAGCATTTCAGAAATTAACCCCATTAAGAGAAATCTTCAAAGCATGACAGAATCTGTGGGGACAGCAGTTGCTATCAATAATTAATGCCTTGACTGTCCATATCTCCTGATTTGCTGCACTCCACCAAGAAGCTCAGTGGATGACTAGGGTGCATATGATATGTCTGTTGTCTTCTCCCATGCAATTTGGTTGAAATATGACAATACAGTCGGTTGAAATTGCTCCTAAATATCACCTCAACTGGTGTGAAAGAAACAGCCCAAACAGAAACATGCTCAAATAAACGAATACAACCAAGTCGCCAAAATGTTTAACTAGACATGACTCACAGTGCATGTGCCCAAAGTGCAGAAGCCAAACAAACATGATACTGTGCCCCTGCCCATACTCACTATCTATTAAGTTGCCACATGAGACAAAACACCTGTTTTCTTTTTGTGAGCTTCTAAGTCTTGGAAAAAAATTGAGTGCATGGGTTTAGTCATCTACTGCTAACACAAAATACAAATGATCAATCCCAAAAGGATGCAGTTCACAACAAAAAGACAAAAAGAGGGATGGCTCTGACATGTGCTACACTGTTTACAGGAGAGCATCAGATTCACCTCTAAGAACAGTTAAAATATGACTACCAGTGAGATGCAGCTGAAAAATTTAGATGAAGTATTAGGAATATAGTCACCAAATCCTGCCACAAAACATTACCTACCACAACACAAACTGGCTGGCAGTCGATACTAATACAATTTGTATATTCATGCATTTAGGAAACAAATGCTACAGCAATAAAGAGAGGCTAGGACATAGTACAAATATAAACTGTGGACAGATTTCTTTCATTAACCACTAAGGAATGGAGTAGCTGGAGAAGCTCCTCTAATAGCAATCGGGAGTAATGGAACCAACTGTTAGAGGCTATAAAATGTAACATGTCTCTCAGCACATGCTTTCATTGCTTCCTTTGTGAAGATTCAGACTTTATTATGTAGCTAACCCTCAAAGTCATGATTGTAAAAGGCATACGTACAAGAAAGGATTATTAAAGATTATACATGTTTGCAAAGAACAAGAACAAACAACTAGATATTAATCCATGCGCTTTGCATTGTTAATTTTTTATGCCACGAAAGGACTGGAAAGGGCAATATAAACTTTCACCTTCTACCCAAGCACTACAAATCTGTAAGCAGACCTAGTTATTTCCCAGAATAAAATTCAACCACAGACTTTACCATCTCTGTTGCAGAAATTGGAACAAATACATTTGAATACACTGAATTCTGAAAAGCTACACTCAGAGAAACATGTCTCACAGCTTTGTTGTTGGAATAAAAGTGACTATGTAATAAGTTCATAAAATTTGTATCTCGTATGCTTTATCCTTTGCTACTGAGAATTATTGAAAACCCCAAATCCAAACAGTAATTTACAACTGTTGATAGCTTAAGTCAAGATGCCAATGCTCCATGTCTCGTAAAATATATACACGAATACATTTAAACATTTAAAGATGATAGAAGCTTTTATGTGAGTCTTGGGTGAACATCTTTTTCTTCAACAGACAGGGAAAACTACCTCTCAAACCAGCACTCCCTAATTCCACATGTGGACATGCAAATCTGACCAAATTCTCATTAATTTTTTGTTAACTCTAGATACTCAGCCCATGGTCTATGTGAAAAATGCTGAAGTGAATCAAGGTGGAACACAGTCTGGAGGAAAACTCTTTTAGGATATAAAACATTGAAAGTCTTGACAAATACCTGTAATACTGCTGTGTTTTGCTAGAACCTTCTTCATATACTCTATCGCACAAATAATTTTTCAGAATTAAAACCAGAGAGAAATGTAAACAGGGAAAGAGACAGGAGAAAAGTATTCAAAGGAAATCTTGTGCAAACTGATTGTGGGAATTGTTCCTCATGTTGTGCATGAAAACGGTTACAGGGAAGGACTAGATGGTCCAAAGAAGAGTTCTGTAGAACTAAACTCAGAACACAGAAAAAGCTTTTCTGTGAAAAGAAGTAACATAGTAAAGACAGTGGTGTCTGTACACAGGAGATCTGAGGGCACAGACATTTTCTCTGAATACCCTGAGGTAAAAATGAAAAAAGTAAGGAAATGGAGTGATGAAGTCAGGGATAGATGCACCCTGACCTTTGCTGGACAGTCTATGATTAAAGCTTTGGTTTTACAGCAAATTGTTTATATTGTAAACAGTTGCAAACAATTCAAGCCTCAATACATTAAACACTGTCTGTATGCATGACATTTGCACAGATTTTGGGCACAAAGATGTGCCTATAACAGGCAATTTTTTGAATGCCACACAAGAGCATCACTCATAGGAGAATCTGTGTTTGCACGTTTGGTTTGATTAACAAGTGATCTTTCAACAGATAGGAATTCTCAACTGGAAGACTTTCCACAAGCACCTGTGACCGAATTCTGAAGAACCTCTAAGGATTGTAAACCTGGTTGAGCCTGCTTTAACCAAGTTGTTTAAGAGAAGATGACTTATTAGCTTCAAATTATCTGAATTATATTAAAAATGACATTTACTTAAAAATACAATAAATACATTTTAGAGCAATATTTACCTTCTGACTGTCATGTTCAAAAGTTGAAAACCAATGTTCTGCAGTTTTCATAAGATGTGTGAACATTGCACTGAAGAGGAAAAACCCAGAAACCTGGTGTTAAATAATGTATTACAAATAACAGCAAATTAAATGTAAAGGAAGTTGTTAAAACTTACTAGGCATCATGTTCCAGATATTCAGGATTCAAAAGAACTTTCATTTCCTCGCTGAAAAAGGAAACAGTGAACAATCCAAATGTGAATGTTTATTTTTGGTCAGCATTCTGCATGTACTATTATGTATTTATAAGCCAACTTTCATATAAAGTGCAAATGAGAAAACTAGCCTTTTTAATTAAAAAGAGCAACTCCATTGAACAAATGAAGTCTTTCCTTTTCATAAAGATCAAAACCAAATTAGCTGCCTTGTCTGCACTACAATGAAGTAACCATCTAATTATTCCAAATAACAAATTACTGAATGTCACAATGTATTATTTGAATATGCTTGATCTAGAATAATTGATTGCTGCACAATCTATCACTGTTTGTCCCAAACAAAAAAAAATATGGTTACTGGTCAAATATGCAGTATATCAAAACATTAATTTATTTTGTTTTAATAGCCTGTATTTTTATTGTACTTTAACAGCAATTAATCAGTGACAGCACCTCTTTTCCGTCTACTTTGCTGCTTAGCTCTACTCTTTCATTGGGGTTGGAACAGAATGCTGTGCATAACACATGGTTATTTTAAGTTACTTAGCACTGGAGAGCATCTTCTAGGTAATTTCAGGATATCTAAGGACAGACATTGAATAAAACCACACACTTGTAAATAATCTCCATCCTTTCCATCCTTATGCTTAACTGCCTTTGAACAATCACGTTAAGGGGTGCTAACAGAAGTTATCTAGTACACATAATTAAATTGGTTTTATTCACTGCTGGACTCTAAAAGAGAGTGTAAAAAGACAAATGAAAAGAAATGACGATACAAAAAAGGCAAGTAGGTTGGTTTTTTTTTTTTCTTCTCTAAAATAATGCTTTACATATAGCACAAGAAAAAAGATATCTGAATTTGATTAACAGACCATCATATGTGATGTAATATTTTATATATGTTATGATTACATGCACACACACGGAGTTTGAATAAAATGGAGAATGAATACCTAAACTTAATGTTACTACCAAGTCAAAGGGTAGTCAGATATTGCAGCTACAACATTGCAGGTGATGAATAAAATATCAATCACAACAGTTTGTCTACATTGATTTTTTTTCTCTTTTAAGGTATGAGCAAAGAGAGTTGGTAACATGTCTGTTCTATGGCTGCAGTTCTCTAATCTGCCTCCTCTCTGCAATGACAAAACCTAAACCATTTCTGGCAATAAGAATTAAGTGAAACAGCAGGTATGTACATAAGCTCTTTGATTAAGGTTTTCCCTAGGTGTCTTGTCTCCCCTTTTTTCACCAACTACTATCTGTGAAGGGGCCAATGCCTACACTTTTAATCCCCCTTTCAGAAGCTATAGTAGGGAAGATGAAATAAGGACACCCCCATCAAAGCATGAAAATGCAACAATTTCTGATATCAATTTATCAATTATAAAAAAAGAATTAAGAAGAGAATGTTTGTAAGTTCTAGTCCAGTCAACTTATTTATATTTTAAGAAAGCAAATTTTTAATACTACACAAATAAAACAAAATGCTTGCCTTGGTTGTGCAGCTTCACTGGCATGTGAAAAAGCTTGGTGGTCACAATGCAGGATAAAGACAATGGGAGCTAAAAGTTCATGCATGCCCTAAACATAAAAGGAAGCAAAAGTATAATAAGGTTTTCCAGTCATATAACAGTTCCTAATGCATAGCATCAGGCAGCCAGCAATATTACACAGAGACTAACTAAAAGCATGAACATCTACATTTTTTACAGAATGGCTTCACAATCAATGGCTTTTATCTTAAATTCTGATTAAATCCAAGTGTTTATTCTTCTATAATATACAGAAGCAAGTTATTCTCCCTTTTTCTAACACAACAGACAACAACTTGGCAATGGTAGTCAACCCTGCACCTGGCAGTTTACTCCAAGATCTATGTTCATAAATATGAATTTTATTTATGATAATTACAATCATGATCCACAGAACAAAGATCTGCAATAGGCACAAATTACAAAATTTAGAATTATTTTTTATTTGATAATGTTCCAAAACCAGCAGAGCAGTAGCCTTTATAGGAGACAAGGGCAGCTATTAGGGAAATCAGAAAATTAAACTTACAGTCCCATGGATACGAGAAATAAATTGGTTCTTTTGCCTTTTTTATTTTTAAAGTCATTATGTCAATATTAAAAATGAACTCACTAGAACACAATACATAGGAAACCTGGTACTATTCCATTACAAACTATTACTTACATGTGCAATCTATATTAAGGCACAGAAAAAATACAGAAACATGAAGGATCAGAAGAGAAAAAATTGGTGAATAGTTGAGGACTTAGGCCAGCATTAGAAGCATAGCTGGGCCACCCAGGCCAGCCATCAGTGCTTTTACCCAGAGCTGACTAGGAACAAACCAGGAGTCTTGATTTGCCTTGATTCACCTGGGGCTTGTCAATTTGTTATCAGAAGCAGAAGCAGAAGCAACCGCTTCAGGAAAGAAGCAGTCCAGTTAGGAAGCAGCAATGTGCTGCAGGTAAAACTATTCCTTGCAGAATGAAACCTCATCTCCAGTAGATATTCAGCTCCTTCCCTCAGATTAGATCAGGGAAAAAGAGGATTTGTGGTGTCATAACTGGGGAAATTGGTTATGTCAGGGGAGTTGGGCTCCCAGTGGTGGGCTAGGATGGCAGGTAGCAAGCTACAGGCTGGGGTGGGGGTCAGCCATACAAAAGAAGAGAGAGGAGTGCTTCGGTGATAGAAGAGATGTGGGATGAAGGGTTGAGACCTGTCTGGCTGCCTCTGGACACAGGGATCACTCTAAGGGAAGAGAATTCCTGACCTCAGCCCAAAACCAGCAGCTACAGCTGGGGATTGATGCCAGGCAGCCAGGCTAGCCCTGCTGAGTCTTGCTCTGGGTCGAATCCTTGCTTGGATCTAAGAGGAAGAGTGTGCTGCCAACAGTGCTCCATTTCAAAAGTGCGACTACTTCATCAAGTTGAGCCTCAGTCCCCCAACTCCAGGTGAGTGCTCTGGGCAGACAGGGGTGCCAAGAAGACCATCTTGTCTATCCTGTTATCGGAAAGAGCGCTGGGGCTGGCCCATCAAGCTCACTGGCATTTCAGGCTGCTCTCAGGATTCAGATGATGTGTCCCCAGACAGGAGCTGTTTTACTTTTATGCTTGCAGTTTCAAGCTAGGAAGCCTCTACACTTGCTTTTCCAGCCCTTTCAGTGGTAGACAGATGTGAGCAATGAAAGAGTTACACGCTTGTGCAGCTACCCTGTTGCATTGCTGGTATATCCCCCGATATTCCATGTAGCATTTGAGGAGTATTCAATATCAGTGAGTTAGTGTATCAGCTTCATATGTATCAAACAGATCCATTAACTACTAAAACCCTTTAACTTTTATTGGAAATAATGGGGATTTTCCTTAAGTAGTCCAAACTGAGCAGAGAGGTAGATGTGGAAGCCCTCTCTAGACCATTATGTGTTTTGAGTGTGCTTGGATGCATGTTAGTGAATCTTATCTGTTTGTAAGAAGACATTCTAATACCTAGCAGTGTTGAAGGAAAAAAAAAAAAAAAAGAGGTTTGGAAATTTCTCTGTGTGCTATCAACTGAAATCCTAGGAAATTTAATTTTAATTTCTTCAGGACTGAGATGACTGTTACAGTCTCAACTGTAGGGTTGCAGCAATAGCAGTCAGTTATTTGGGCAAAGCTAAAGACAGCAAAACTACTGAAGTTTGGAAGTTTTCTTTCTCTTCCTATTTCTGAACCTTTAGGGATTACTTCAAAAGATGAAGGCTAAATAGAAATCGTTAGGGGGAAAAAAAAAATTAAACCCAATGTAGCCACTTGATTTCAGGAGCTGATGTAAAATTCCCAAACAACAATATGGGTTAGATTACAAATTGACAACTTCAGATTTCTGAAAGTCTTATGGTCATACCAAAAGGAGGAATAGGAGAGACAGGGAGATAGGTTCAAGATTAGACAATAAATATGTGTGGCAAAAATATTTAAATAAACTGTAGGTAACTTGAGTTGTACTTTCATACATACACACAGCCCTTAGTTAATTATCAGCTCCATGTCTAATCTTTTATTCATCCAGATACGGTAACGTGAAATAAGAGAAATGGAAATGCCAAAAAACTTGACTATCTAATAAAACTACCACCTAAGCTGTAAACATATAAGCTGAAGTAAAAGAAAGAGGACATAAAATAAGAATTGTTATAAAAGATAAAAGCACATCATACATTCTTCCAACATAATAATATACCAAGTTTATAATAAAGTAGAATCATAATGTGGCTGCCCACATACAACAGAAACAAAACAAACAGACGATGAAATACCAGGATTTCAAAAAGATACCTCTGATCTTTCAGTTACAAAAGTACTTCAAATGTTTAAAGATTTTTAGCTTGGCAAGAAAAGCTACCAGTGTAATATGCATACACATATTTTTCAATGCTGCAGTTTACTAAAACTCTTTAGTGTTAGAAATAACAGAGCTCAGATAATTTTATGACACTTTCCAGCTACAACAAAATATTGATTTCGTAATATAGTCTATGGTTTAGAAGGAAAACCAGAAATATAGCATTTCTACAATGAAAAGTGAATCAGTGCATTTCAAAACTATATTGACTTCTCTAAGGGCAATCAAATCATGAGTGAACAATAGTTAGCCTAGTGATTTAGCTTAATTGTCACTATTTCTTTTCAGTGTAACTAGGACCAGAATTTTGGCACCAGTCTTACAGAAGAATGCTAAGAGTAATTTTTACATATTCTTAAGTACAATATACTATTCTCTTTAGATTTTATATTTACAGCTGCTATTTAAAAATTCAACAAACCCAGTGAGGATTCTGTCTTTAAAATCTGTAATAGAGCTTCACAACATTCTACTCCATTTGACTAGGGACAGATGTATCTTTTTCCTCATCAAATAAAATGTTACTTCATGCTGGTCAAAAAACCACAAACCATCTACAAAGAAAACTTTCATGCATATATGCATATTAAACATTATTGATTGCTTCTTGTAAGACGATATGCTGATGCCCCATAATAGTTTCAGTAAAATGTTGTGAACTTCAGATACACTTTATGTACATTTATAAGTTTGTAAATTTTCAAGGAACTAGAACTTTTTTTCAAATATTTTGAAAGAGAAACATCAGGTCCTGTACAGATGCTGACAGACAGAGGTATAAGTTTTCATTTATTGGCCAAGTGTTACAATTCTAATAGCAAATATAGCTCTTGTATGTGGTCATATAAATGAAACGGAGGAATTCACATCCAGAACAAAAGGACCAGCAAGCAATTTTCCAGTACCTAAAGGGGCCCTCCAAGAAAGCTGAAGAGGGACTTTTTACAAGGGTGTGTAGTCATAGGATAAGGGGTAGTGGCTTTAAACTGAAAGAGGATAGATTTACATTAGACATAAGGAAGAAATTCTTCACTATGAGACTGATGAAGCACTGGCACAGGTTTCCCAGAGAAGCTGTGGCTGCCCCCTCCCTGGCAGTGTTCAAGGCCAGGCTGGACAGGGCTTTGAGCAACCTGGGCTAGTGGAAGGTGTCCCTGCCCAGGGCAGGGGGGGGCTGGAACAAGGTGATCTTTAAGGTCCATTCCAACCCAAACCATTCTATGGCTCTATGACCAGTCCCATGTTGTATACTGAATATGAAGGCAATCTTAATTTGGGCTTTGTATTCAGGTTACTGTGGAGAGAGCAGCTTGGAGGTGTTCTGTTATTGATGGTAACCCTCATTATTTTCAAGAAAATGATAGGCTTTGATGTAGTGGAAGCTATTGTGGCAAGTGGTACTTGAGTCAATGGTAAAAACAGAACCAATAAAAATAGTAGGACAGGAGGATTGACTGCAACATGGGTATTTGCTAAAAGAGGGAAAAAATATGTCCTGTCACCACCACCACTAACTCTCCTTCCTATTAGGTAATTCAGAGAAGGGTACTGATGGACATAAAAGAAATGTTATCTAAAAGGAAAGGGACACAGGGACAAAAAAGCAGGATTGCTACTAATAAGGTAACAGGAGCATTAATTAAAAAAATCCCAATCAAACAAAACACCCTTTTCAAATGAGGTAAGAAAAAAGAAAAGCTCCTAATAAAAGTGACACATGTCCACAACAGAGAGGAAAACCACAATCATTTGCTATTTTGTGGAATTGGCACAGCACCATGAGACTTGGGTGATATACTGCACATACTTCAGAGAGATTAAATCAACAGTTTTTCACAATCCAAATTTATTTAATTTTCTGCACTTCACCTCTCCCCTTAGTCCCGTAGCAACCCCTTCATGGAATTACTGCACTACTGATGCACACCAGTTGAAAACAGAGGTAAAGAAGTTTTCTTTGTCAACAGCCTGTAGGCTCGCAAAATTGAACCTGTTCTTTTATCTGCCTATGTTCATTTAGCCCACCAAGCAGTCTTTATTAAAGCTGAGGCATCAGGCAGTCAAAGTTCATTAATACCATTTATATAATCTCTGCAGTTTCAATTAACTCAGCAAGACATTCTACTACATGATAACAGTCTCATTAATTCAATAAAATCCCATAACTATTAACAATATGGTCTATGTTAAACGGGGTGTCACCTAGTAGAAAATAATAGCTTTAACAGCTTGTGATGAAACTCAGGGCTTTTTTTTTTTTTTTTTTTTAAATTTGATCTGGCTAAATATTCCATCCTTAAGTAGAAAGGTATTATTTCTTGGTAAGGAATCAAGAAGATTTTATATATGAGCAGAGGGTAATTAAGTCCTTTTAAGTCATATCAAAGAGTAAAATAATACTTCTTGTTCAATAAATGATAGACTAAATTAGCCGGAATGTGTTTCTCCATTTTTTCCCATCATCAGTACTCTGGCCTATATTCACTAGAAGGGGACGCAGAATACTGCTGAAATGTTTTCTTTATCAGTGCCCTTCAAAATATAGCTCAGAAATCTAATTTTTTCTTGTTCTCATGCAAGACTATTCTTTGTTCACAGTCAGTCAAACATGAGAAATAACCAGCTGATAGAGATTTCATAAGTTTGATAACTATGTATTTGATTTTTGATATAATCTGTAGTAACTGTTCCTTCAACTTATATGTGGTTTTTTTTGGTTTTTTTTTGTTTTTTTTCTTCTTCACAAAACATCAATAATTTCCTGATTTGAGGACAGGGTGGTCACAGATCATGCCTGAAAGCATAAAGTGCCTTATAAAAATCTTCACATTTACTCAAGTTCTGCATTTTTTTTCATAAAAAATTTTGTCTACCTAAAGTTTGCTGCTCTACAGTTTGTCCTTCATCCATGCACACAGAGTATCCCTCAGTTTGTCAGTCTCTATTCACCCTACAGTTAACAACCTGAAGAAAAAAAGTACAGTTATGACAATACTCTGCATATTGGTCTTACTATATTAATTTAGCATCAAGTTTATACTCACTTTAAAACCTTCAGAACAAATGTTAAATTAATTTAGCCTGCATCCCATAAGGATGCATAGTTAGTGCAGGTTTAAGACTTAATTTACCATTTCATAAAAAATGGTTTGAGCAGACTCTCCTTCAGGTAACACTGTAGAAGTGGTATTTGTAGCACCCTTGCCCTTGAGTTGAGGTATTAGTCAGCTGCATTGTATTTGGATGCTACAGGGTTAGATAAAGGATCTATTCACTAAAGCACCACATGGCTTTAACGCTTTGAGGAGGAACTTAAAATACTACGTCAAACTTAAAATAGTAAACTTTGCCTAAATTTCAGAAGTCACTGGTTATGGCTTTTGTTTATTTGGTACCATTTTTAATCCTGCTACATATTTTCTTTCTTTAGCTAAGCAGAGAAAGTCCTTTTTTTCTCTTTCTTAACCAACACTGAAGAAAAAGATGTTGTTTATGAAGAAATTTGAAGTTAGACAACTTAGCAACCTGAAAGAAAACAATTTGAGGGACTGTGTTATGAGGAAAAAGCATATGTTATTCAATGAGCTTACTTTTCTTACTATCCTGCTGACAAGCATCACTTTGATTACTTTAGCATTATGATACTTCAGATACAATAGAACTACATTATTGTCAAACCGTATAGAAAATGTTGAGTCAAAGAATGCCACCTGTACAGTATTTTCATTACCTGTTTATAAAGCAACTGCTCATTTTCTCTGGCGTAGCAGAACAGAACATCTGTAAGAATTTTCCTCACATTCTCTTGTTGGAAATACTGCATTTCAGGAAAGCTGAAAATAAAGAAATACAGCAAAAGTAAACAACACAGCACACAGAACCTCAGTTGCTGGTCTTCTAGAAATGGTTTAGGTAAGACAGCACTTCCCTTGTCTACTTTCCCACTGTTCCCACTTTTCCATTGTGGGTGCTGCTAGAGTAAGAATACTTCTAAAGACTTGTTACATTTATTTTGCAACAAAATTCTGAACCATGTTTTTTAATAAACATCAGTCTGCTAAATATATACAATGATATCACCAGTTATATTTAAATAAGTAATCCCTTTTAATATTATAAAAAGTAGCGATCTGCAAGAATGAAATAAAATGGCAGATTGTTTTAACTGTCAACTTCTTACAAACAGCCAATCAACTGAAAACGAATGACTTAGAGAATCTAACTAAATCCAAATGATGTATCATATATGTTCCTGCCTAAAGAATCAGGTTCTTTTTTTCCTCCATGTCATGAAAACAGGTTGATTTAAAGCAGAATGAAAGGAGATAGAATGAGAGGCAATGACTGAATCAAAGATCTATCCTTTCCTTCCAGCACACAGACTCTTACTGCCAAACACAGCAGCCCACAAGACCATTCTGGTCCTACATCGCACAGCATCCCAAGAGTAACTTAACTCCAAGACTGTGCTCCACTGATTGTGTCCTTCACCAATGAATCTAAAACTTGCTAACAAAAAATTTAAGCAGATACTTCTCCCCTCAAAAAAACAAGTCAGTTAAAACTAGAACTGTGGCAAACAGTTATCTACTGATTAATTTGATTCAGGTACTAGAAAAATAAGCACCAAAGATCAAATCTTCATAGATAAAAATCATACTTTATATGACACACTCCATTTTTTTAATCTGTGTTAGGTTGTCGACTGTAACTGGATCATCAGTCTACTCTGTAGTTTCACAAATAGTGCTTAGCCCTGCTCTTTCTTTTTCTCAAGATAAAAGTTGGGCTAAGGAAGAGTAAAAGAGCTACAATATATTAAGGAAGTTTGTAAAATTTCCAGTTCTAAACTGGAATAAAATGGAAGAAAGAAGAGTATGTCAGAAGAAGCATATACACAAACATTCAATATTTCATGAACATCTGAAAAATAATTAGAATTTAATGATAAGATTATTAAAATATCTCATAATTGACATGAAAACCAGTATTCTAAGCTCCAATATACTTACTGGCATCTTTTGTGATGCAACATAATTAGCCATTTCACTGTCTTTAGAAGCTGTCTCAAATTTTACGATTATGAAATCATTTGATACTCTGGCAGGGCACATATAGTTTAAGTGAAATAGAATCAAGTGGACCTAGTGTGAGAACAAGAGAAAAAAAGCTTCTGGGAAAATCCTGTTATCTGCTTATAATCCAGGAAAACATAAATATTTTCAACCTGCAACTATTCTCCAGAAGCAACTTTTACCTGTGCATCCTGCTCCTTGACTGCCGGAGGTAGGACTGCTGGTGTACTTTAATGAATAAGTGTGCAAACAGAAGTGTTTTCATGCTTACTGAAGAAGTATATAGATGGCAAAAAATGTTTCATAAAGCAACGACCCCAAACCACATCCAGCTATATGGAGCAGTAACAAATAAAACAAAAATATTTGGAAAGGTAGAATACTAAAAAGAAAGGAAAAAATCAGACAAACTAAAACCAGAATACTTAAAAAGACAACAACAGTAGGCCTCGGGCTAGATTGCTAAAATAAAGGCTATAGTACTGTCAGTTTTGAAATGGAATCGCATGGATTGTAGATAAGTTTTCTTCTGGTGAATGTTTTCTCTGCTTCCCAAGTCTGAGCTACAATGCTAAACTATAGACAAGTCATATTAAGGCTGTTGTAAAGCCTGTCATAGAGAAACAATATAGAGAATCATAATAAATTACTTCAGATAAAACTATTAGTATTGATAATTACTGTGGTCATCTCACAGAGGTGATAACAGGTAAGCACAGAAAGATAACTAATAAAGGCTAGAAAGGTGCGTTGAATTCCTTGGATGAAGGACGTGAATGAAGAACCAAGGCAGAGGAGACACCGTTGGCTTAAATACAGCCTAAGTCCTGAGAAAGGCATTGGGATGAGGGGTTTAATGTTTTCCTGGCACCTGGTAGGAAGAATGGTAGACCAACATTTGGAAACTTGTATGCACTTGTACTAATCATATTACTGTAAAGGAAGGACACAGCTGAGACCAAAAGTGCATTACAACAGATGGCAATCGACATAATTTAGGGCTTTGAAGAGATTATTTCTGAAGGACTGTTATTCAGGCCTGCCCTATGAAGTTTAGGAAGAGAAGACTAATAAAGAAAACTCAAAAATACACAGAGATATCTGTGAGGATCTAGTAATACCAGAGATTGTGACAGAAAGAATAATAATGATCTCAGGAATAAGCTGGCTGAAGTATTAATTATAGTAAATGTAAATACAAGAGATCACAAGGGAACTATCAGTTCAGGATGGAATTTTATGGAGAATGTCATTTTATGATTAAAGCACTGTTTTAAAAATATCCTCAATTTAGAAGTGTCCTCAAATAGGGCAAGGTAAGAATACTTTTCATGAACACTAGAGTATTACATTTCTTTACATTTCTGAGAATGACTGCATAAGGACATGGAATTTTGCTAGACTGTTTTACCACAGCTGCTACAATTAAACAACGGTGCAGTCAAGTCCCTGCTTTCTGAAACTGAAGACCAGCATGAGTTATCATTTTTTAAAGCACTGCCTGAGCCCATTTAGGGGTCCCTATACCAGAGGCAGCCAAACTTTGACACAGAAGAAACTTAGGCTGGCAACCAAATGACAGGATGCACAAAAACTTTATAAAACAAATTTGGTGCCAGACAGGAATGACGCTCTTGACCACAGTTACGGAGTCATCATCTTTTCAACAGATACCATCCCCTGCTATTCCCCAACCCTGTTACTCAGCTGGAGAAATGGAGATCCAGAAGAAATGGAAGATCCTCTTGCAACTGCAAAGGTTTGGTAAAGAATAATAATAACTGCCCCCCTGTAGCTCACTTTTTTCTTGAGAATAAATAAATTGGTGTATAAAGGTAGCTCTTCCTTCCAGCAGTCCCTCCTCTTACATAGAAGCTAGATTTCATCTCCTATGTTCATACTCAATGTATTATTGTTTCTTCCAATCTCTTCTATATACTTAGGAAATGTAGCTGCCTAATTGTTTCTCCATTATCTTTTTAATGGGCTGTTAGGGTTTTTTTGTTATCTGAGAGATGGAGAGTTTGAAATGGCAGCACCCACCCTACTCATCTTCACAGTTTCCATTTCCCTAAACTGTGATTACTACTCCTAAGGCAGAAACTAGGTAGACCAATATATAAAAACGCTACTTAAAAATAAATCCAGTCTACTGGGAATGCACCCTAAGCATTTTGTTTTCTTAAAATACTGAAGAGAGGAAGAGGGTAATCAGATCTAGCCATTTACTACCCTAGGTGTACAAGGTGATGCCAGCAAGTAGACTGGCATTTTGATTTGACTCGCAGCTAGATGCTCTTGCATCTGCCAGTCTGCTGACTACCATTTCTGCAAAATATTTTTAAAAATTCTTCTTTATTGCTTACCTTCTTAAACATCACAAAATAAATCAGCATTTGTCCTTGCTACATCTTTTGAATGACAGTAATTAGTCACTGCATTCTTATATCTGTTACGAGTTACTATGGTGCCAACTCATACACGCCTTCCTTTCTTAGTAGAATAATAGAAGGTAGTATTATAGTCATAACTTGTTTGGTACTGCTATCTACATTTAAAGTAAGGCTTTACTCGCATTATAACAAACCTCCTTTATCCTCCCCTTCCCACACTCATTTTTAGAAGCTTCTCACTTGGTATAGAAAAAGATGATGTTTGGTACACACTTCTAGACAGCTGAAGGAAAATCCATTCTGGATGTCTCAACTACCATAAAAAATAAGTCAGGTGATTAATTAGAAATGCTGATCCCTAATGAGTTAGGACTAACATAACAAAATCCTTCCCTACTTCCCTTGTAAATATTGAAAGTTCTTACTATGCAACAGGCAAAAAAATTGTATTTAGACATTATGGCTTGGATTACTCTCACCTGACTTTAGGTGACTACAGGTTAGTTAGGTACAGCTGAGCTAGAAGCCTTTTATAATGACTGCAGAAAACCATACTTCTCACAAGCATGATTCATCAGATCTATACTAGACATTTACTTTAGAAGAGATGATTTCATCTCTTCTAAAGAATTCTTCAGGTATGTATACTCTAAAGGATGACTAGCCTAGCTGTGAGCATCTGTATTTTACAAATCTAATTATTAGGTGAGATAAAGATTCACAAAACACATATGAACACACACACACACACACACACACACACACACACACACAAACTTTACCGCAGTTCCCCTTAGGTAGCGAAATCCTGAAATTTAAAACAATTTAAACCAATACCAATTTTAAAAACATATTTCTACCCACTTTCCCCATCTATTATTTCTACACTTCAGGTAATTCTAATAAAAACATTACTGAGTAAATTTTTTACTGCTCTGATAGGTGAGACTTTCATTTGCTACTCTGTGAGCAGTTAGAACTCTACAGCATTATTAATGCTGTTGGATGATGGAGTACTGAACTGGATGAAAAAGAATATAAAAATATTCATTAAATAAGAAACAGAAGTGAGAGGGTAGTGATTATGGTAACAATGTAATGCTAAATTTTTTTCACCTTTAATAAAAAGCATTTTAGAGTAATGACAAATTGTAACTCCAGGTATTTATTTAAATAATGGAAATGAAAGGGACAACGTTAAAGAGAGGCTACTTACATTCCAAAGCCAAGGAGTGCAGAATTTACTGATTCGTGTAAGAATGATGTGTATACATGTGTGTGTTTTATGTATATCCTATATTTATGATTAGGCAAACAAAAAAATGCATTTAGTTTATCTAATAAATGCATTATTTTGATAAATTTTGCTCCTTCATTGATTGACTTTTTTGATACTGATAACACAATGTATTCTGCTATTTTTTCAAGTGGACATAATTTTGTATAAATACATAAACGGAAATTTCTGTAGTCCCTGTTACTGATATTAGTGAATATTACTCACTCTGTCATTTGCCGGAGTGAAAGCCTGGACTTTTTGTATATATATATATATATATATATATATATGTATGTATGTTTTTTTTTTTTTAACTGTCTTACATCCAACATAACCTCCACACAACTTTTCATTCTCCAATTATAGTTTAGATACGTATATATTTTAATCTTAGAACATCCTGAACTGTTTCCTTTAACAAACAAAAAATACCATCTGTTGTGAGAATGCACATGAAAGCATACTCAGATTTTAATTATACATCTCATGGCAAAATGCATTCAAGAATGGGTCTAGGGACGGACATATAAAATATTCCAAAAACAGACAGCAATGATTTCTTCTGCATGACTTTGTTTCTGTAAATGAAAATGTGTGAGCTTGGGATTTGTAAAATCTATGACTATCACCACTTTTTTCAAGTTATAACGAAAAATATTTGCAATACAGTAAAATTTCACATGGTAGCAAACCAGTAATTGAATTTAATTAGATTTACACATCAGTCAATGCTTCCACTCTGAAAAGAAATGTTTTCAGGAACTGAGTGTTTTAACTCAAACAACATTCCTAAACAGCAATGACCTAAGGGCCAAGAAGATGAAAACATAATCACAGTAATATTAGGACAAATTTTAAAAGGCATATGTGACAAATAACACTAGGAAAGTGATAAATAAAAATACAAATGCTTAACTTCTCTAGATGAGTGATATTTTCCTTACTAATTACAAACTGTTTTTTTAATTACTGATTGAATAAGTGTTAAAGAAAGTCATCTGTTCAATCTTTCATTATGATCATAATTTTGTTAAAAGACCTTTCAGTTTCTCTTACCTTCTCTTTACTTCATATGGAAAACTACTTTAAATTTCATATAGTAATACATTTCCTAATATCTTAATTTAGAACAGCTTTTCTTCAATGATACCAATAAATCTCCAGAGTTTAACGTTTAACTCGATTTTCTTGGTTTTCACTCTAAGAAAGCTGTATTTTCATACATTTAATGTATGTTTCTACACATTCATGTTCAACAATCCTGACATTTATACTAACCAAAGTCAAGAAAACACAATATAATGCATACCACATAAAAACACAGACTCTAGATTTATATATAGACATTTCTTTAAAGATCTACATACGTCCTTGTCACATCTTGTTCAATCATTGCTCGAAGCTCTTTATCCTGGAAAAATTTATTCCAAAGACTCTGAAACAAGGAAAAATAATTATATGAAACAGGGACTTCTACTAATACTTAAAGCTTATATACTACATCAGCAAAGTACTGTATAAATATTAATTAATTAATCCTCAATATTCCCTGGTAGACAGGTATATCAGTATTTATGGGTGAAAAAGAATGTTGGTGACCAGCCCAATATATCTGAGAAATTCATTTAGATCAGAGATTAAAACATTCAAGTTCCTGGATCCTTGTTCTAGGCTCACCCCATTTGCTCACTGGATGGCTACAGGTCTGTGTTACTTGTAAGGAGTCTCTGAAGAATATTCAGAAAGTCAAAATAAATTCAAAATTACCAGAACCAGCAGCTCAACTGAAAAAAAATTCAGTACTTCACTTACTGAAAAAGGTCTGTATCACAATACTGTACTACATTTCTCCTATGAATATACAGAATTTGACTGGCGGGTGCTACAATTTCCATACTCAAGAAATTGTTTGGAAGTGAGTTAGTTTTTCTTAGCAGAGGCAAAATCGAATAAGGAATATGATGATCAAATACCTATTATAAAAATGACATCATTCTAATGGTACATATACAGATGAAGACTGGCCATTTAAAAAAAGTTCCAACAGGGAAACCCAGGCTAATTAAAGCTCACGGTCAACATGAAAAAAATAAATAAAAGAGTATGAAGTAGGTTTAACTTCTATATCTGTGCTTATGACCATTTCCATTCTCTTTCTTTGGTTTCCATGCCTTGTTTACCAATATTTCGCAAAAGCTAACCTGAAAGAAGTCAGTAAATGTTGTTGTTTGCATGCTCCAGGAAACATATTGTAAAGCCTATTCTTTATTGTAAAGGGATGGTAGCTTGGCCATATTATCAAACTACAGAAGGAACAAAATCTACAGTAGCCTTGTCATGCAGGTTTGTTTTCAGATAGCAGCAGCACCAGTGAATGAAATACTGTACAAAGATGGTGGCTACAATACTTCCAGAACTTCTAGCTCCCCTGTAAACAATTAATTGCCATGGCGGCCTATGCTTCACAGAAAGAAAAGAAAATTAATGTTATGTAGCAGAGGAAGGTAAAATAACAAAAAAAGAATTACAATTAGCTTCTATATTTCTGTTACAAACAATGAAAAAAACTTCAAACTTTAAAAGTATTTAGATCCTTGACAATGTGTTATGTAAAACTAGTATCTTTTTAACTTGTATCTCTTCTCATGCAGCTTGATCACATTTTGAAACTCTCCTGTGCCTGCTCCTACCCCCATCCATCAGAGCAAAGGATGAAGGAAACATAATCTGCATTGTGAAAAGGAAGTAAAACTCAGGACACTGAAAGAGTAAAACATTAAGCCACTGCAGAGGCTCAAAGGCACTTTATTCCTATGCCTCATTTGGCCTGTGGCTCTGTTTTATAGATTAATGCCCTGTCCCATACTCTGACATGTTAACCTTTCTCTTGTATCTCCTAAACACATCAGAAACAGAAAGAAGTTTGTGCCACTGTGTAGAATCCCAAACTACAGCAGAAACACTTTAAATCTTTTCCAATTGATGTAACTTTCTGTCCAGCTGCATGCGAGAATGGTTTGATGGCATGCATAGTCATACTGGCTGCAGAGCCACCACTGTGTCTGTGATCAATACATGTTTCAACAAGCAATTCCCTCTCTCCTTCTACATTAAATATGAAGCAGAGTACCACACCAAATGCACATAATATATGGGCTTCCGTTTGTGAACAAAAGGGAAGTACAAGTAGTAACACCAAAGAAATCTGTGACAGTCTTTCTGGGTGTAAATCTCTTAAATGCAGCATAACAAATTTTTTAAATGGTATTATTTGGAAAATTTGATAAAAAAGAATATTCAAAAATGGTAATATAATTAACAGAAAAGCTTAAAGATCTGTGCTATAAAATCCTAAGAGCTTCTCAGGTATAACAAAATGCAGTAGAAAAACAGGGTATAAAAAAAGTTGCCTAAAATTAAGCTCCCAAATCTGCAACATGTAAGCCCTCCTCAAAGTGTCAGGACTTCGAAAATACAAAGCTACCAGGAGGTCCTATTAATTTCAATGAGAACTGTATGCTCGGCACTTAATGACAGGCCAAATACTTTTACCACATTTTCAGTATTTCTTTAAAATCTGGATCTTTCATTTTGCAGCTGTTTGCTTTCTGATTAGAAAAGAAACTTTTGTTTCTTTTAACTATAAAGAAAAAGAATTAAAAACCTTAGAAGAATTGCCTATCTTACAGCCTGGTACTTTACACATTAACTCAGCACGTATGCAATTCAGACATACAACAATTCTATTTTTGCTTGTGAAAATCTTCCAAAGCTGAACAGTCTTCCAGAGGAGGGTTCTTCAGTATTTGCTGTTAACAGTGTTCCCTTCATATTGACTGTTTAAACACTCACTCCTTCAACTAGAACCATTTTAAGTATAAAATGAAAACACACAGTGCTGAAAAAGTGTATCAGTTAAAGAAAGGATACGCTGTGAAACTGGACTTATAGTCTTTTGTTCATCACAACCTTCCCTGTGATAAGCCCTGAAAAATCAGTATATTAACCTAGAAATGAGTGTTTCTGATTGTTCAGCAGAGCCTGTGAAACAATTGTTAGCATAAGTCAGTTTGGAAATTTAGGAGGGAGATTTTAGCACCTGCAATTCTGTCTTCTTCAGCAAGACGTCATTTGTGTCAGTATGATGATGAAGATAATTTTAGTAGCACATGTGTTGATAGAACCAACTTACCCCCTCGTCCTGAGAGAGTGGGTTGTTGATTATCAGATCTTGCTGTCCTGCTTTCCGAGGGTTTGTAATATGCTGGGTAAAAACAGAAAAAGATCAAATCCTCTTCTGTTATACTGTAAGTATTGTTATCTGTGTCAAAGCATGAGAGTAGAGAACCTATTCTGTACCAACTTACAATTTCTTTGATCTTACTGTATGAAGTTCTTAAGTCTGAGGTGGTTTTAATCCATTGACTTCTGTCTTGGGGTAGAACCTCCAGAAATAACTGTCAACAAAACAAAAGAAATTTAACATAACTTTTCATATAAATCTATCAGACAGCATAAATAATCTCAGAAAGGAGGAGCAAGTACCCTACACATAAGAAGAAAGCAAAGACCTAGAAAATACTCCTGGCTTTACTACTTTCCCATCAATAAATAAGAATCCAGAAAGAATAGCAGTCCTTCATACAAAATAAAGCATTAAAAATATCTGAAGCCACAAACTCAAGCTTTATAAACTGTCACAACTTCAGCAAAGTTGATTGAGACTTCTAAGGCAGAAACAAAATGCAAAGAGATGAAACTAAATATACAAAACTAAGCTATTTACATAACACTGTTGAGCTAATGAAACATGCTTAAAATCAAACATGAATGCACAGCAGAAACTAAGCAGAGATATACTCTACCTAAGAAGTGTGGAAAGGGAAAATCTTAATCTATAGAAAAGCAACATGTTCTAGAATACTGCAAGACAGTTTAAAGAGTCAATTTTTCAAGAAGTCCTTGAGAATGCCTACATCTCAGTTCTCCCACATTTCTCTTAAAAAGGGTTAGAAAGAATCACCTGTTGGAAAATTATATTTAACTGCATATAAAATAAGGAAAAAAGAGTATTTTTTTTCTTTTTAAATGTTTTTATTTACACATTACAGAGTTAAGAAATAGTGAATAGTCAAACAAAAAACATTCTCAAATTATTAAAAATACTTAAATATCTCATAACTCAACAAAAACATAGATAATGTTCTTAAAACAGGCAGTCTAAACCAGAACCCTGATCAATATCTGGACATGCAAATAGAACCAGTCTTAGTTCTAAAATAAAGCCACTCCTTGATTTAATTAGTGGACAATAAGAGACTTGATGCTTTTGTTAGTTCAGGGTTTTGAGTTATGGCCTCCTAATTCAGAGGCTTGAAGGAGCATCAGACTGGTAAGACAATGCTTGTGGCATATATTCATCTGCCTTTCTGAAGAAAGTATTGCCATTAACTATAAATTTGTTCAATGCTAAAAACTTTTCAAATTTCAATTTCCAAATTTCTTTCATTCATATACAAAGAATATTTTCATTTACTTTTTATAGGTCTTTGTGCCAATGTGAAGCTTGAGAAATTCCAAGTGAGCTAATTTAAATTACCAGTGCTAATATATAGCAACTCTGCCAGGGAAAATGTTCCCTACTATCATAGTGTAGAACAGAAGACCTGATGTCAGTGCAACAAAATTCTTTGGGACTTTATATAGCATCTCAATATAATTTTCATTTCGTTCTCTCTCCCTTCCCCTGCAACTTCAAAACTACAGTAAGAGACCTCCGAGGACCGGCTATGTTTTAAGACTGGAAGACCTGGCTTCCCTCTCTATCCAGCCATTACAAGAAGGATTGGTCTTCATTTTCTCATTTCACTGGGAAAAGATACTAGCAGAAGCATCAGGCTGATTTTAAAGGAGTCCCAAGTTCCACAAAAAATAAATTGTGAGACAAAATTTCCTTTTTATTTCTGGTGCATGACTTCACTGCACACAGACTGAGAGATGGCTGTGTGGCACTCAATTCTAAACAGACCACCCAGCACAAAGATGTTCTTTCCTAGGAATCTTTTGCTATCACCCACAATTCAGCTTTAAGGCAACTAAATATGATTAGCAAATGTCCTATGAATTATAAAAATGAGTAGGAAAACATTGGGATGAAGTCTCTTGGAAAATTCATGATTCTTTGCATCAATAATCTTCCAGCGCATCAGGTAATGTGTTGATATATTGCAACCACAAACTGTAAATAAATATTTTCTCTTCTTACCTTCCAGCAAACACTACGGAACCTGCTGCTTCTCAGCTGCCCATTAATCCCCTTCAGCCGTATAGTTGCCAAGTAATTGTTGTTTACAAATAGTTCTTCCCATTCTTTACTGCGTGCAAAAGCAAAAGGAATGTACATTTAAACAAAAAAAAAAAAAAAAAAAAAAGCCTTCGCTGATTTAAGGACTATATGACACTACACAATTTTGGATAAGCAGAGAAAAGGAACTTTTTTTAATGTATATATTTAGTTGTGTACCATTTCTAAACGCATGGCTGTCTTTTTGGACACATTTCTTCTTTGGATTTAATGAATATGTAGATCGCTATAATTATGCCAGCTACTGAAATTCATAATGTCTATGGAGGCTATTCCATTTCCTCTAAAATGTTGGTACTGCAGTTCAGTGAATAAACAAGAAAAATGAATATTAATATAAGCACATTCATGTTTCAGCTGTAGACAAAGAAGTACCTATTCCAAAAATATGCAACAGAAAAGTATACTGTTGACTGTATTAGCTCCTCACATGATGTATTTGTTTAAATGAACCCTCTTTTCTTCTTAATGTCAAGCTGGGCAGTTAAGCATAATAGAAGATGACTTTCTTTAACATTTAGTGCTATTTACTATTGAAATCACTCCTACTTCTTTCTACATGATCAGTTTTAAAATTTTAACAGGTGCTAGCAAATTTAAAAAAACATCAAAAAATTAAAAAGCCTCACTGTATAAACTGTTAAAGGCAAGCTTGAGTACCTTGCAGTACCTATGGCTGACTAGATAAACAACCTAAATATGCCTCCCAGGCATGCAGGCACCAGGGGCCTAACACCTGTGCCTCATTAATATACAAGTAAATCTGCTCTACTGGGAAACAATTGGAAATTAATTGTCCCAAACCATCTACTGAGTTTGAATAAAAGAATTAAATCTATATTTCCTGCACCTTCTACTGAAACGCATCTCAAGAACATTATAAGCCATTTCATGATCTTAGTAGCCCAAGACTTGCTCACAGACTTTCTGCACTCTAAAATCCAAAGGATAATTTCAGTGTAAAGAGCTGGGTTATGTGCAAGGAAATGCGTTTCAGATTTATTTTCAATGCATGTCCTTAAGGTGAACATCTCCTTCTCCCACTGTCACATGGGAGACTATTACTTCTCCCTGGGAGACCAAATGAAACCAGAAAGAGGGAAACTACTATTGTGACTCCAGGGTAAGATCTCGCCAGATTTCCTTTGCTAAGGAGGGTCACAGAGTAGGTTATACTAAATACCAGCAAACTCTGGTTTTGCAAGCTGCCCTAAATATATGCAAGCTAAAGTTAGATAGTTTTCAGCCTTTTAAGCTGAGCTGTGAGTTTTTTAACCTTGGTTTAGATAAAACTTGTTCAGTTTCAGGACAGAATTATATGATACATTTGCTGGGAATAGCTGGGGAATGGATTTAGCAAGCCAGGAAATTATGGTCCTGTTCCTCTGAGATGGGAGCGAGCTCACGATCCATGCAGAGACCAGAAACATTGTGTTTGTGAATGCATCACTTTTCAGATAGGATCGTTTTGTAAAAAAATGCACGTTTACTTCTGGGCCTTGATTATTAATTGCTTTGAAAACCAAAGGAATTCTGGATAAGAGCAAAGATGACTAAAGCAGTGTTAGCCTGTAGGGGTAAAGGCTGGTTTAGCTTCTGCCAACTGCCAGTATTCCTAACTGACCAAAACAACAGCAAATAAATCCAATGGTGTGGGGCAGCTTCCTTCCCTCCTGCCACATTCCCTATTCTGTAAGTCAGAAAGACTACCTGGTCATTTCACTGGCTCCCTGTCTCCCCTATATCCTCATTTTTTGCAGCAAGCTGCCTATGATTGTTTACCACGATTCTGTCTCCTTTAAATACAACGTATGGTATATAACACACACAGCTTGAGAAAAATCTGGCTCTTTCTTTCACAGTCATTTATATTTCAGTAACTACAGTATATTATGCCTATCTAAATAACCCTCCTGTTTCTATCATGTACAATATTCTTCATTTGCCATTGTAAATTTTGTAGCATCATTGGCCATTATAACTCCTACCAAGCTACCTCACTAAGGTAGTGATGCTTCAAGAGTGACACATTACCCTGCGCACACAACAGGTCAGACTCTGAAGCTATTCACATTGTTGTGAATGTGGATGACATTCCCACAATGTCTTTGAAAATGCTGGTATTGTCCGCTGAGTTAGCAAAAGGTCTCAACCAGTTTAACAGTGAATAGCAAGAACAGAGAGGAAAGAAACTCTTCAGGTTATCTTTTTCACCAACTGCTGGGAGTGATTGCTACGTAGTAAGAGAGTAACTTTGATGCTTAAATTGTATTAGTGCAGATACTATGCCTTTTAAAAAAATATTTTAATTTGTAATGCAATTCCAAACATGTTTTGAACAAAATTACATTTAAAATAGCCCAAAGAAATTTGGCAAGATCCTATCTCCTCTGCATCCCCCCTTGACTGCTGGGATCATTAAAAAGAAAAGTTACAAGCAACTGAAAAAAGAAAGTCTTGGAAGCTGGAATCTGTTTCAGTTTTAGTAGAGCTGAATGATATCTAAAATCCTTTCAGAACAGCATTCACTAATTAATTTCTCAAGTATTTTGAATGAAGGCTAATAAATTAAGCCTTACAGTTCTAGAGGCTGTTTCAATAATGCTAACACTGTGTAATATCAACAGGCTACCAATTCTAAAAGGATAATTTAAAAAATGATATAGCCTTACTTTGTAAACTAATATCTATGAGCCTTGTTAACCCAGGCTTTCAGAAAACTCATCGGTCAAAGTGAAATGAGCAATGAAGATTGGAACTCAAGTCTACCACATCCCATTTGCTTCACTGAAGTGAAAGACTTCAAGAGCCAATTGGAACCACTTAAACTATGAATAAGCACATGCAATTGTTTTTAATCGAACTAGAAAATTAAATGCATAATCATGTGTTAATACCACTTTTAGGTTGTACAATTAAAACAAAAGCAAGTGCCAATGTTAATGTTTTCTTGTTATTTTTAAGTATTTTTCATTTCATATTCTTATTTAAATATCCTGTCTAATATACTATCATAGGTATTGTAAAGTCTTCATAATATAAGACCTGCACGAGGAAAAAGTAATTGGATTAATGTTTCTTTAAGAATCTTAATTTCACATGCTGCATCTATGCAGTAACCACCCAGTGTAAAATATTTATTGGCATAAGTTAGGGACAGTTGCATTACTTTGAAGTGGGAAAAGTGTTCAATATGTATGAATGAAAAAGCAAGCAAATCAATGGAAGGGATGAAGGTTGCAGATTCATTCTTCAAGGTTTGTTCTTAGCTCTCATCTGTTCCTTTCCATCTTTTGAAACATGCATTTATGTCGTAACTAAAAGAGTTTGAATCTGTCTGCAAAAGAATTTTATACTGGGGTCTGCTCTAATACACACACTTTCTTCCTTGTAAGAAATGAGGTTGATGTCCTAGCAAATCATTTATAAGCCTATTTATTATTCTCTTTCTTTCCAACAGGACATGCTTTGAGGATCTGACACTTGTTAAGACAATTACAAACATTAGATTTTTCAGAGATAAAAGTCCAAAGATTTGGAAGAGAAATGTCTCTCTCTGTCAACACACTGAAAGGAAGGGAGCACAATGAGCAGGACTTTACATCAGGAAGTCGAAGTAAAACTTTAAATGCACTCAAATACTATTTTGGAAAAGTTATTTAAATTGCCATGGTCTAGGGTCTTAGTGAAAGACATTGGAATGCCACCATTGACCAGCTACAGAGGAGTAAGCAACTAAAAACTCTTTAGAATGAGTGACACCAATAATGTAACAAGATGCCTGGAAAATAATTCTGGAATTCACATAGTAGTTCCCAGAGTTATACTGAGCAAACAATGAGCGTGATAGTGTTGGGAAGAGGTAACAAAGACCTTCTTCCACTGACAGCCAGTAGTGGAACATCAGTCTGCTGCTAAATTTCGATCTGTAGCATAATGGCAAAACCAATGCATTGAGAGTACATCCGCAGAAGAATGCAATGGTACCTTACCTAATTTCATTACAAAATAAATACTCAGTTCAGAAGAAGAAAAAAACTGAGGAAGAGTGGTATAGCACAAGCAGTAATCACTGCTAGTTAACATGCATTTACAGGATAAAGTTGCTGATGTGTACAAATTCAGATCCTTCCACAGTTTAATGCTGGTGTAAGAAGCATTTTTGTACTATGGTGTTCAGACATCAGACTCTGTGGAAGACACTAAACCCCGTTGAAATGTAAAAATATGAATAGCCACATCAAACTACAATCTATGTCACTGAAACGGGACAAAGGTTCAGTTTGGGGACTGCAGGGGCTCAGACCTACCCGCTAACTATAACTGTCCATAATTGGCTTTCAGTTGAAACTGCTGGTAACAAGGAAATCAGTATCTATTAATAAGTCATTAGATAGTGTGTACTGTTATTTTGTCTCATGCATTTAAAAAAAATTCTATGCCAAGTTTTGCAATCCCTTTTTTTGTGTCCATGATGAAACAAGACTGATTTAATATTTACAACATTTAGATAAAAAAGAATATTTTTTAGTTAATGGAAGAATACTGCAATACTACTGAAAGGTGTGAACATTTGCATACATATTTAAGATTTCAATCTAAATCTCAAGCTTATTCCACCCTCTAGACCAATACTGAAGGATAAAATGGATAGTCTCATAGAGATCCAAAGAAAACTCTTGAGCAGTGCTGCTAGTATTGGCAAAATCATCTTAAAACAAAATAGTGTGCATGCTCCCAGAAAAGCCAATTTCACTTTTTTTATACTGCTTTTTGTTCATCTTCAGAATGTGCTTTTTAAAATGTTGAAACCCAAACTCAGCTCCCTAGAGGCACTCGAGGAAGCAACAGGCTACTGAACAGGCCGTCAGAAAGAAAACAAATTCTTGAATTAGTGTGTCATATGTTTTGCAATATGAGGTCTTTATTGATAGGAACATCAATAAGTGAATGTAGTATCTATATTTAAATAGAGGCAACAGTTATTTTTGAACATACTGCATAAATCCAAGAAACATGCATAGTTTGTATTATTTATTATGCCATAAAATCAACAGTTGAGAAAAAAGTGAGGCAACAGCCAGGAATGTAATAAAAACAGAGTTAATTCTATGAAAATGTGGAAAAAACAATTGAAAGGTAGTATCACGTAATAAGCAGTAAGTTTCTAAAACAAAACCATTTCTGCAACACACAGATTTTTATTTGCTACCATGAAAATCCACTTGACAGCCTTAGCAGGATGCCTTATCAATCTGCTTGGAAATTACATGTATTTTCCTCTGTTTCCCCAACTCTTGACTCAGGATATGAGGCAGAGCTAACAGCCATGTAAGTGTGAATATGCATGGCTGCACTGCTGCAAGGTTCAACATTCAAAGGGCAGATTTTTCTAAACAGTTCAGTTTTCATCTATTTTTGGCTGACACACAGTTAAAAAGGTCTGTGTGAAGAAAGGTAAAATCACTTTCTTAAGGTAAACATTCCAGCAAAACTTTAAGGTTATTCGCTAGCTATGCTCTTTAAGCAACCGGTGTGTACATAGTACAGTTTGGGAAACTGAAGCAGGACTCTTTGCCAGCACTTCTCCTAACAACACTGGATCTGACGCAGAACCCCAAGATAACTTTCTCCATACTCCAAATTGTCCACTTCACCTTGGTCCTTCTCAGCCAAAGAGCCAGGTTTGGCCCTGGGACAGCACTTCACTTCCAACCCTGTAATTGTTTGACTTTTGTAGAAGAATTCAGGTTACAACATTAAAAAAACTAAATTTCATCAGCTTGTTCTCCTCTACTCATTACTTGATGCACACATTTGAAGAATGGTGAAACAAGGATATTATGTTCAATTATTTTTATTTTTATATTAAAACTCATTTGCTAGTTGCAGAGTCAAGTCCTTCTAGTTTAAATCCCCCCAACACCACTGAAATCTTTTAAATGTACATGTAGAACGTTTACTTTCTAGTTCTCCTGATTAGAGTTCCCTTCTGCTATTTTAGCCTTCTGCTAACTCATACTCACAGATAACCAGAGCTCTATGAATTCTGTATGTTCACATGCAGGCAGCCTTGTTATATGAACAGACATGAATTCTTTAAGAGGAAAGTTAAGAGCTTCCTGTAGTACATAGCAGAAGTTAAAAGCTACGGCTGTACGAGTCATCAAACTAAAAAATGGATCTCATAGGGAGAGGGGAAACACTTTTTGCAGGAATATGTCCCAAAATGCCACCCACACTGCTTACTCACACCTGACTAGCTAGAGCAGGTCTAGAACTGCCATAATCATGACAGTATGTAAAAATATGCACTCAATTTTATGATGTGCAGGGTGACAACTGTAAAATTCTAGTTAATATTGTTAATTCCATTTTAACTTTGTAAATCTGCCCATTTTGCATGCAATGACATAAGAAAATGAGTGATTTCATGATATAGCTTTAATCTTTTGAACTAACTAGGTTTTATTACCATAATTAAAGCTCATGTAGTTTCACTAAAAGCAAGTCTTTGCTCTTTAGATTTATTTCAGTTGTACATTATTTTGAGAAACCTTTTGTCTGCCAGCTTCTTTGGATTAAAAACTGTAATTCCTCAAACCTGCTATCTTACATTCAAGTTTTACATAGAGTTCTAGGTCATGGTGTTTTGTTTGCTCTTTTTTGAACCAAAATGAAATAACTCATCAGATGTATTTTTAGCAGAGTATAGGAGAATCAAAATATCTGGTTTAACCTTCAGTGCTGTTACAGAGGTGTAGTACACAACTCTTCGATCCAAAATCCCACTGAACTAGTGGGAGCACTGTGGTAGTATTTTCCCCAACACTGGACACTTTTAGGATTCAGCTGGACAGGGTGCTGGGCCATCTTGTCTAGACTGTGCTTTTGCCAAGGGAAATTGGACCAGATGTCCCTTGAGGTAATTTCGAACCTGGCATTCTATGATTCTATGATGCTCAGCAAAGAATCAATCCTCTCCAGGTTCTCTTGATGCTAAACCCAGCCAACAACTCACTCCCAGTTCTGAGGCAGATGTTCTTGCTTTTATGCCACTGTGCATCTCATGCACTAGAAGCTAATGTCAACATGAGCAAGATCTTAAAAAACGCACTTTAGCATCAGGAAAAATAATGCCATTCGCTTGTCAGTGTTATGTTCCTGCAAAGACAATGTGAGTTCTGAGTTTTAAGTGAATAACAATGATGAAGTTCACTGCACCCACCAACCTTCAGAAATTTTAATAAATATTTCAAATTCACTATTGCCAGATTTTGTCTTAGAAGGAAGAATTGTAAAAGATTTTGGGGCCAAAATGAAAATCACAAGAGCAATTCTGTCGAGTTCCTTTCTTTTCTTTCAAGTTTACTAAGAGACTACCAGGGCTTACAAAATAGGAAAATCTTAATTAAAAAAAAAAAAAAAAAAAAAAAAAAAAAAACTGAAATTTTTCCAACCTTGTAGTACTTCCAAGGAGGAGGATGTCTCATCCTCCCCAGGAAACCTGTGCCAGTGCTCTGTCACTGTCACTGTAAAAAAGTGTTTCTTGATATTCAGATGAAACTTCAAGTGTTTCAGTTTGTGCCCGTTGCCATTGGTCTTGTTGCTGGATACCACTGAAAAGAGCCTGGCTCTGTCTCCTTTATATCCTCCATTCAGATACTTCTACACTTTGGTAAGAGTCCCTCTGAGCCTTCTCTTCTCCAGGCTGAACAGTCCCAGCTCTCTCAGCCTTCCTCATAGGAGGGAGAGATGCTCCAGTCCCTTCACCATCTTGGTGGCCTCTTCCTGGACTCTCTCTAGTATGCCCATGGCTCTCTTGTATTGGAGAGGCCAGAACTGGACACAGGACTCCAGATATGGAGTACAGGGGAAGGATCACCTACTCTGACCTGCTGAGAACACTCCTAATGCAGTACAGAATACTATTAGCCTTCTTTGCTACAAGGGTGCATTGCTGGCTCATGTTCAATTTGACATCCACCAGGACCCCCAGGTCCTTTTCTGCCAATCAACTTTACAGCCCCCAGCGTATACTCAGGGTGCCTGGGGGTCTTCTTCCCCAGGTGCAGGACTCTGCAGTTCTCCTTGATGAACTCCACAAAGTTCCTGTCAGCACAATTCCCCAACCTGTCAAGGTCTCTGGATGGCAGCACAACCATCTGGTATACAAGTCACCTCTCTCTCAGTTTTTGTGTCACCTGCAAACTTGCTGAGAGTACATTCTGCTCCGTTATTGAATTCATTAATGAAGATGTTAAACATGACTGGACCTAGTATTGACACCTGGGGTACACTGCTAGTTACTAGACTAGACTTTGTGCCACTGATCACAATCCTCTGAGCCAGTTTTCAACCCACTTCACCTTGCTTATCCAGCCCATACATCAACAGCTTGTCTATGAGGATCTTATGGCAGTGTCAAAGGCTTTCCTGAAGTCCAGGTAGACAACATCCACTGCTCTCCCCTCATCTGCCAGGACAGTCGTTTTGTCATAGAAAGTTATCAAGCTGGTCAAGCAGCACTTCCTCTTGGTGCATCCATGATGACCACTCCTGATGAACCTTCTTGCTCGCTCTTCATGTGCCTGGAAATAGCCCAGGATTAGCTGCTTCATGAGCTTCCCAGGGATCAAGGTGAGGCTGACTGGCTTAGTTCTCTGTGTCCTCCTTCTTAACCTTCTTGAAGATAGGAGTGACATTTGCTTCTCTCCAGTCCTCAATCACCTCTCCCAATTGCCATGATAGTTGAAAGATTATTGATGGGGAAAAGTAAAGGAAATTCATAATGAAAAACACATTAAACATTAGTAAGGGAAAATATGGCATCAGCTCAATATGGTGTCAGTGGTATACGTGCTAATTTTCACATGCAACAGAACAAATTAGGAATAAGCCAAGACTTTCACTCTCTTTGCATGGATGTTAGAAAGAAACTACCATTCTCTCTTCCATGGCCTCTCTTCACATTCTAAGTCTTTTTGCTACCAACCCAACAAAAAGCAATTCTTGCCAATAAAAGATGTTGTTCCTCTGTCCTTCCTTTCTGATTCTCTGCTGAAAGTATCTCAGGCTTTAAGTAAATTTGTTAAATTTGCTATTCCCTATTTTTTAAGAGATCACACTGCATACAAACAGAAAGTAAGCCTATATTACCATTTCTACCTTTTTAGAAAGAAACATAATTTTTACAGGAATAGTTCAAAAAATCCACAATTTCTATTTGTTGAAATATTTGGTTCTTAGGAAAAATATACTGCATATAGGGTTTCAGTTCCTTAATGACAACTTATTCTTCCTTGTCTTATGACACCCTTCAGAAATTCCTTAGGACACCAGGCAAGGAGTGCAGAGTGGATCAGCTGTGGAAGGAAGAAGTCAATAAAAGAAGTTTGACAAGACGGAGCTGAGAATTATATAAGGGTCCTTGAACAGGAAAAGAAAGGAAAGTAATTTTGAAAGAATTCAGAGAAAATCAGAAATATTCTAAGCTCTCAGTGGGTATGACAGTGATCTTGGATTTGGCGAAAAAAGCTGTTTAGCAAACCTGTGATTAGTGCAAATAGTCACTTTCTCTTGCTGGAAATATGAGATTTGCAAGATAGCATTGCTAATGTCTTCACAAACACGGACAAAATGAAAGTGCTGGCACAGACTACTACATCCAGAGAAAGACTGTTAGCGCATTCAGAACGTAATCTTTCAGAAGAATCACAAAATTCAAGGAGAGAATTTATAGGCTCTCAGACAAAATTAGTTTGTACTGAAAAGGCCTCTTTGCACATAAATGGCACCAAACAGAATGGCATCTAGTAAATGGTTCTAGGTAAGACAAAACAAACATAGATGCCAGTTTCACTACTTCATTGTGGAAAGAGAGGAAGGATGCAAGCACTGAGAATTCTCCTTACAGAGCAGAGGTGCAGTGCCACTTCACTGCTTCACCTTCTTTTTTGTATCTCAGAATACTTGAAAAACCCAACAGAAGCAAACTTGTCCTTTACAGCTCTTGATTATGTGTGGACACATAGTGGACACAGTTAGGAAAAATAGGTTATAATTGCACAGGGGTCAGTTAGAAGTAAAACGATAAAGAAACATCACCTGTGTGTGAACAAGAGTAAACAGGTTTGTGTAGATGGAAAGGGACTGCTTCCTAATAGATTAAAACAAGAGTTTTCCACAAGGTGGAGGTATGTAAGTTGCCTACATCTTCACACTTTGTTTAACATATAAGGACAGAGGCTATGTAGCCGTTTCTGGCTTGGCTTCCAAGAAAAGCCACAGGTCAAAGAGGACTCAAACTAGTTTCACTACCCACTTCTGGAAGGGGGCAGAAACAGGGAGGAACAGCTTGCACCTCTTGCCGACTTTCTTCTGTATGCTCAGTATCAGTCCTACGGTTGTTGGCTGGCACACAAGAAACATGCCTCAGCCAGCAGGACCACATTGCCTTTTTGCAGTAAGAAAGAAAACATCTGGTAAGCAGAATGTCTAAGAAGTCGGGGAAGAAAACAGAATATGAAAGTCTTTCTTATACTAGACCTTCAGTCTGTTTGAAATATCAGCACAAGGAGGAATATACATTGTCTATATAACCCACAACTTGAGCAGTCATCACTTGGCATGGAGTTACAGCCACATAGGAAAGGATTTTATCTTAATACATAGGGTAGAAATTAAACCTATATACAAGAGCAGAGATGTATTAAGAAACGATTCAGCATAGTGGTCATGGCTCTCTGATTCATAAAGTAAGTTAATAACATAAGCATGAAAAGTGAGCTTTTTTTAGGCTATATATTTATTAAAAGCAGTATTAATGTATGAATCCACCTTGGAAGAAAATAAGTGTCCTTGAGATGTTAGATTTTATCAGCCAAATTGAATGTCTGCATCAATGGCTCTCCCTAAAAGTCATAATTAGGTCATTAAAATATATTTAGAAAAATAGCCTGTAAAATAAAGTTAAAAAATACTCACCTTCATTTTATTTCATAGGTCACTGTTATACCATCTAATAAGATAATTAAAAACATGCAAGCAGCTGGTACTGAGGCTAAACAGATTAATGTAATAGTCTGTAGTCATATGTGCTGGCAAGGGGTTCACCTCTTTGGCGAGGAGAAGGTCAGCTGCCCTTGGGAAGGCAGGAGAAAGACAGTATTTCTACTTTCCAGTGGCACTGCATTGCAGACACTGAAACTAGAGACCCTCACCTATTTTTCTTTTCCTTTTGGTGAAGTCCGGCCAATTTGTACATCCAGAAAAGGCTTTAACCATAGCAATAAAACAGTACAGTAGAGTAAGGCTCAAATATTTTCCTCAAGTTTCTTATGTTTTAGAGATGAAAGCTACTATATGTCCAAATCCTTGTTCCAATTTTTCTAATAGTGAATTTTGATGACATTTTCATAATTTCTTATTAGTAAAAATATTCCCAAGTACACAAAAATACTTCCATCAGAGCCTGAAGACCAACTAGAAAATTCTCTGTGACCTGACAGGACTCACTCACAAACACAGAATATTTAGAAATATGTGCCAGTCACATGTGCTTTTCACTTACATTACTTAGAAACTTTATGACCTAAAGGGAAATGCTCACTAGCTGAAAATAAGCAGCATTAAATCTGTGCCGTGATCAACACAGTCACAAACTCTAGAGTGACACCATCATATTAAAAATAAACCCATACAAACAGTCCTGGAGCATCATAAATATATCAAAGGATAATGATCAGACATCCTTTATACATATACTCATACTCAGAGTCTTGTACCGGATAGTGTAAAATTGTCCTTCAATGTAGAAAGTGTTGGAATCAAGGCACACCCTCCTTGCCATGTTTTTTGTTTGTTTGTTTGATTTGTTTTGTTTTGTTTTAATTGTGGTAAAACCAATATGCTCTTAAGAGCACTTTAATAGCAAAACATATCCACATTCAAATATTTTTAAACATTTGGAGTTGTCTCTTCTCCTAAATAAATTGTAAAGAGACTGTTATTGTTAAAACATAAAGCAGCTTTTGTTTTAGTAAAAATTTCCAGTAGAATTTTGTATGTATTAGCCTTCTGCAAGCATGACATCTACTGTGATCCAAAGATGCCTTCGCCTCTTTTAGGGCAAAAAATCACTATTCAGTCTTATTTAAATACAACAGACTGAAACACATTGGGTAAACAAGACTATCATTCAGTTTTATCAAATTACTCCCTTACTGAAACAATATTCATTGACAGAATCCTAAGTCCAAATCTTTAATGAGTCCTTAAAGAAATAACAACCATTTACCATCGTTACCTTTCAAGGTAGTTTAGGATTCACTTCTCGTCTTACTACATACAGTATTAGCTGCTCATTTTTACTTCACATGCAGTCCAAAACTATAACTATCAACACAGTATTCAACGCAACCAGCAAATTTACAACCAGACTCGTTATATGATGGGAGTTACTTGCCACTAAACAGAAAATATTCATTTCGCACTTTAAACACTGTAATACTACTTAATAACAGCACTAGCTTGTCAACTATTAAAAGTCAGAGGTTTCTTTCATATATATGTGTGTATGTATATATATACACATAGCCACACACACATAGATACACTCTACTATCTTGCTTTATCATCTTGCTTGTAATTATAACAACAATAATATGCTGACAATGGTATATAGGATTTCTTTTAAAATATTAATTAACTTCAGTTTTGTAAGTTGGGCTGTAATCCTCTGACAAAATACGATTATTATTCACTGGAAGTCATACCCAATGTCATATTTTTTATATGCACTTTGCACTAAGGAATATGGAGATACAAAGACCAGCTTTAATCTCCACTCATTAGTGGAGCATTAAAGATGGTTGAGGAGTCAATGTGGTTGAGGTTGATTTAAGTGAATGGTACCATGCACTGTCCTCTCACTTCTAGCTGCCTATGCTAGCTACTTTTCTTGCACTGGCACCGATACCCACCCGAACCTTTGGCAGGTGGACACTGTGAACCAAGCAATCATTAAGCTGTCTCTACAAAGAACAAACTGGTTGGGCTAGGTTAGCTCCTAGGGCTGGCTCCCTGAGAGATGAGTGCTACTGGATGAGTGGAGAAGGGGTGTCATGTGCTGTGACAAGGGGTAGGAAGAAAGGGTTGGACCCCAGCCCCACAGCTTACACTCTTGTGGAACCAGAGCCTAGCTGAAGCTGGCATGTTCTTCTTCAAGTGTTACACCTTGGCAGGTTGAGGCTCTGGAGTTACCAACTTTCAGGAATAAGTGTCCCAGAATTAATGGCAGAGAGAGCTCTCAACTCCTTTCTTTCACTGAACTGACTAAATTCTCTCGCCTGTTTTTCAGAGACTACTTCATGGTCTTGGTATCTACATATGTTTCTCACCCAAAACCCACGAAGATTATTCTGGGTGGTATTTTTGAGCCCTTCTTTTGACTTAGTATGTTGCATGCATTAGAGAACACAACTATGACAAGAAATCAAGTCAGGCAGAAACCTGAAACAGATTTGCTAACGTATTTTTCTCAAAGTGAACATGCTAACTACCCTCTCCAAGGGTTTTGCATCATCACAAAGTAGGTTTCAATAGAACAGACTTACTAGAATACAGAAAATTGGAAGGATTTGTAAATAAAACCTCCCCTGTCCCCTGCAGGCACACCCTTTTTTCCAACCTTGCACTCAGTCCAGAAGCCTCCTCTGGGTATTTGAATCTCAGCAAACTCTTTGCTGATCCTTCTAGGTCCTTATGAAAAGCCTTTCTTTTCAACATCCTCAAGACCAGGCTGTTTGCTCCCTGCTCTCCTCAGCCACCTCTCAGTCTCCAGCCTGCAACAGGTTCTTCAGGCATTGTGTCCCTCCCTGCCACCGCGCACCTGAAGGCTCCTCATGCCCAGCACAGCTCACTGCCTGCAAGATGGTGTGATATTCCTCACTCACTCAGCCAGCTGAAACTGGGGCAAGGAAAACAGGCAGGTTCCTCCTGCCTGACTACACCTCTTTGAATTACAGACACTAGTAGACTATGAACAAAAAAAAAATGAAGATGTTATCCATCATAGTTCACTAAATTAATCCAAAATAATCATATGGTAAGCTGGCTTTATTTTATCATATTTAAGCATCAAAATCAGATGCAGTCATTCTGGCTAGCATGAATCTTACTATATTAATTTACCAGTCACAAGGACAAAGATTTAGCATTTGTAGCAGAGGCAGTATTTTGCTGGCTGAAAGATGAAACTACGTATCTGCTGATTACCCTTCTGTGCTTTCAAGTACAAGACACCCTCTGGTATGTACCCAAGCAAGACTCAAGCTCAGTGCCTGTGCTGCAGAAAGTTGCTCAGCATCATATTTCTTTAACTGTTGTTTAATACTGACAGAATTGAAATATTATTTTCCTGTCAGAAAACCTCAAATTTAACAAATCCTGACTTTGGTGTTTGACATGGAATAATGAGCAAATAGAGTTCCATGTGGTCCATAGATCCAGCTACTTTGGAAAAGATCAGAAAGGTGATCGATCCTTGGTGAGTTAAATGTTTCAACATTTAGCTTAGCTGCTATGAGTTTAGGTGAGAATTTCCACTTTATTGCATATTTTGGAGAAAACAAACAAACAAACCCCCTTAAAAATATTTGGGTTTACAAGTGTCCTGTACTTTCATTAGTTAAGCATTTTGAACAGGTTTATCAAGAAAATAGTCCAGAAAACAACTTTTTAGATCATTCCTTAATTAAGTCCTTCATGTTTAGTCTACTCACTGTACAATTTAGATTGTATCATACTCCTAAAGCACATGGACTTGTTCTTTTGATTTACAAAGATTATGCTGCTTATTCCGTTAATTTTTAAAATTAGAAAATAAATATAAAAAATTACCAACCTGTAAGAAATAAATGTTCCATCAGAATCTGAGGTGTGGTGTGTGCTTCCATTTTCATTTGATCCTCCTAATACAAAAATAAATCACATTTGTTATAAGACAAACCCTGACAATAAATAACACAGTATCTGTGTGAATTGAAACTGATTTTACCCTGTATGGTAACTTTAGTTTATGACAAAACTTACATAGAAAAGCCTCAACTTTACATCTTCAAATTCTTACAGCTGGAAAGAGGGACAACTAGCCTTCATGTTCAATTTGGAATCTGAATGTTCTGAAAATCTGAGATTTAATTTCAGTTAAATTTTTGATTGAGGTTCTTCTCAACTTATTAAACACAATTTTAGTAGTGTGAGGTTACAGAGGAATACCATATAAATAGATGTTTGATTTTACTAAAATTAAGCCAACGAATGTAAAAGTTCATCTATCTTGTAAATAGTTTAGAATTGACTGTATGATACTAGATATTTTTTTGTTATAGCACACATTCAAAGCTTCTCTGAAACTACCTAAGGAACATGTTTACAAAACCTCTTGCTTTACATCCTGTGAGCTGTTTATACGTAGAACAGTGATGTTCATAGAAACCAAGGATTACAAGGAAACCTTCACCTATAATAACTACTTCTACTGAAGAACTGTTAAAATCCAGAAAGAATAATCTCTTTTTCAAAGCAAATTTATTCATGTCCTGTTTTATACTATTCATTCTTGCTCAACCTGTCATTTAGCTTGATAATTCTTCTATGTTCATGTGTATTTCCTTAATTCATTTACAGATATCATCACACACCTTTGTGTCCTCTATTCTGCTTACTGAAATCAAGTTCTTTGAGGCTTTTTCATGAATAAGACTCCTTATCCCCTGTTTTGTTTAAATAATTCCTTCTTACACATGGAAAAGAAGGGAGAGGAGCTGTAGACCACATACTAAAAGTTTAATCAGTTGATTCTTTCAACAGTAGTTTTCTTCTCTACCTAGAAAATCTTGCTCAATACAGTCTATTGTCACGCCACACCATTTTGCAGTTTTACAGCCATATTTAATCAACACTCCTACGTGTTTACTCTCCATTGTTATTTACAAAAAGAAGTTTGCAGTTTACATTAAAATTTCTTGCTAGTACAATACTGTATTTCACACCATTCTGTTTCTAGTCCTCTTTTCCTCAGGAAGGACCAGTCCTACCTGAATACTCTATTTGTGCTTGCACTGGATACTACCCTCTAATATTTTTTCTTCACAAAGTCCAACAGCGCAGTCTCTCACTTTATGGCAAGACAACAAATGAAAATATTGGAAAAGACCAGTTCCACCACAAACTCCACTAAAAAAAAATTATTTCATTAAAATCTGCATTTCTCTATTCATCTTATAATTACTACGCTTCACTAAGCCTCATCCTTTCTATTTCATAACATCTCCTGGGGCACTACATTAGATGGTTTACTCAGGTCCAGATAGACAAAGTATTTCGTTAATGTATATTTTGAAAGGCCAGCAGGTTAGCAGGGCACAATCTCCCATTCAACAAAAAACCCACACTAAAAGTTAAGCCATTCGCTTTTTGTTTCTCTTGTACTTCTTCTTCCTTAAAAACTTTTCTAAAGCCCTGCACAGATAATAGCCAACCTATATAACTGCTTTGCTATCACTTTTTTTTTCTCTTAATCTAAGTACAGGTATTATATTTCCTCTCCTTCTTCCCCAGAAAAATTCTATAAATAGTCAATAATATTTTCTTGTTAGTTTAATTCCCTTCTTATGATCTAATCCAACTTAACTTCTGCTAATTGTCACTAAAACCCCACACTTCCAGGAGGTAGCATTCCTTGCAGATCAAACTTTTTTTTTTTTTTTCCTGTTTCGTTCAGGATCTTTGCTTACTCCAGACATTTCCTTAAAAAATATTTAATCATACAGTTTGGCATATAACTTCCCTTCCAAGTGTTTTTTCTCATCTAATTTGTAATGCATTTTATTAACTTTTGCACCTTTGTCTAAAATAAATCCCAAACCTCTACTGCATTTTAGTCTAAAATTGCTCAGTCTCGCTGATTTCACTAATTAGCTTTCTCAATTTATTTAAAAAATGGAAATCCTACTTCATCAATCTGCTTTTTGTTTGCTAAATTTAAATAAATTAACACCACCAGATATTTCATCCAGGAGCTGACCCTCCCATTATTAATAAAGATCTGATCCTTTTTTTCTTATATCTTAGAAAATAGTCTCCCATACTGGGACAACTTTAAGTAATATGCTTTTTCTTATATTACCCACCTCCACATCTGATCCTGAGCATTTGGAGAAATGACTGAATTATGTTCAGTCTCTTTTAAAGCCATATGGCCAGGTGCAGTGATATTGGGAAATTGTTTATAAGGACACAGCACATCAAAACAGATCCTGAATGCACTGCTGCACTTTATTTATACTTCGATAACTCCTAAACATTCACCTATCACACCAGTCAGACTGAAAAAGAAAAATCATTCACAAAGCTAAGTTCATATGCAGGAAAAAATATTTTGGGATTGTTTTCAAGAAGCTTCGCAACACCATCTTCCTTTCTGAAGAATGAAGTTTAAGAATATGTCAAAGAGTGCAAGGCCTTTATCATCTTTCAACTAAACCATTTGTTCTGCTTGAAGAGTCACCAGGACTCCACAAAGAAAATCAGCATCTTAGTGATAAAGGTTGTTCTTTCATCAGGACTGCACAATGACACTTGGTGGGATGCTGGGTGTGCTACATCCATTGAATTGTCCTTCACAAGCTACTCTAAGTGTAGGTTGCTTTATTCTGGAGCACTCTCCCAAAAGACAATAATTTCCTTTATTTAAATGAACTTCACAATACTTTAGCATTCTTAATTGTATACTCAATAAATCTCATATTCACACACATTATTTTTTTGAGAGCTGCTATTTCTGCTTCATCCTATCATTAGCAGCAGCTACCAAAACTGGGTAGGACTAGGTACGTTCAGCTCTCAAAACCAGGATTTAGTGGAGTGAGCATTTCTGTGGTTGTTTTCTTGCTCCATCCCCTCTAAGACGGGTATGTCTGTTATGACATCTTGAAAGATGATTTACATGTCTCTCAGTGAGAGGGATAACACTGATAAAGCAAAGTGCAAAGTATTCATTGACGATACATTTCCTAATTTTTACCTGCTTTGATTCAAAAGACTTTCTAGAAAATCCTGTAAACTTTCATAGTCAGCAATACTTGAGAACAAATGGGACAGGTGCTTCCCTAACTAATGACAATATGCTGTGGAAATCCATGCCCTCGATCACCTCTCCTCAGGCAAGTTCCAGTTTTCCCTCCTTTTGAAAGGTACAGTGAACTCCCAGTAGAACAGATAGATTACTTGTATCTTCTTCTGCGATAATGACACAAATTTTTGGTAAAATTAGGTTGTATACTGAACAGTTATGAATATAAGATTCATGGTAATAGAATTTGTAGTCTCCTTTAAAAATCCTAATTGATTCAGTATTAACATATTATTTAGATCCTTTCTGAAACTCAAAAACAGAGGATGCTCTACCACCCTTGCCACACACCTCCTGAAAAGGTTTCCAAACTTCAAATGCAAAAGCTAGGGAAAAAAAAGTTAAAATAAATATTATCACACTTTCTGAGGAAAGAAAAGGGAAACAATGAAACCATAACAAGCATCAGTACAGCTAAGGTGCTGTAATTTCAGCACTAGAGCAGTCACTGGTTTTATAATAATACAATAATAAATTAGGCAGTATCCTTTCAAAGGGATTGAAAAATCATCTGGTTATCTTTCTTGCTGCTGCTCTAACTGTAGAAACTCGCTCTCCTCGGAATGAATACTTTCTCCTGAAAGAATTCGGTTCTATTGCCCTGTTTTGATAAAGGCTGTTCTTGTGCATGGAGACCAAGGGTTAAAGGGAGCTGGGAGTTGGGTAGCTTGGACCTGGTACTACTGGACACAGCTGGAGGCCATTTCAAGAGAATCTGCATAACCTGAAATTGATGCTTTTACTAACCAGTCAAAAAAACCCCATTTCAAATGCTGGCTTCTTTGAACTTCAGAGACGCATGGAGAAGGATTTGTAAATTGTACATTTACCAGGGTACTAGATTCACCCAGAACGAACAAGCTTGTCACTTCAGGAACTGTTTTCTTGTAAGAACATGTTTGATATTGTAGATGTAGCATAAAATAGATGAACTCACAACAAGGAGGATGCCAGATACACTTTCTGAAGATTATCTGAAAACCATGTGTAGAAATTGTAACAAGGAGAAGCCTAATTTAAATTCACACACTATTTTTGTATTTTTTTTAACAGCTTATTATACTGACAGTATAATACCTTCTCAAATAAGATCTTTTTCAAGGTGCAGTGCACAGTTTCCACTTCAAGCATTAAGAAGAAACTGGATAGCATTTCAGAGCCCCAGTCCAAGAGCGGGAAGATACTCTGGGTATGTACTAGGCACAATGACCACTCTGAGCTTAAGCATGTGTTCAACAAAAGTAAGAAAGAATGTGAACAACGATGTAGGGATCAGACATTTCTCACTCATCTCCTTCATTACCTCTCTAAAACCAGCTATTTTCTGTGAGATGCAAATACTCAGCACAGGAGTTCTTACGGAGAAGTGGTGATATAGTATCATAACCAGCTGCAAGTCTACACAGACAAAAAGCTTGAGCGACAGCCCCTTATTCCTACTCCCTATACTCCTACTTTTAAAACTAATTGAACTCTGTTTTTTTTTTTCCTTTTGAAAATGTTTTGAAGAAATGTCTTTACATACATAAATACATATTTCTGTATGTATGTGCACACACATATGCATGTCTATGTGTGGGCACACATGTATATTTATGTAGTGCTAACTGATTTACCGATCTTGCATTAGCTATAAAAGGGTTTTATGGCTGGCAGTTTAAGAATTTGTGATAAAACTGATCCCACTTAGGAAATCAAACTGTGCATTCCCCTGCTTACAAGTGTCAAAATGGAGACAGATCTCTCTGCTGACAAGTTTGCACCCCGCTTAATATTTTCTTTGTATTCTAATCAAAGGCTAATATGTTAAAAACCAAAATTTATTGAACAGTTGTGAAAATTTAAGTTCAGGTTGATATAAAACACTCAATCATTAATGCAGTGTTTTATGATTAGAGACAAGGAAAATTTTAACAAACACTGCTTGCAGTCTAAGGTTGTCAATTCTTATAACATGACTTCCAAATTCCATGCTATATTCATTTTCAGCATATTTAAAGCTTAATAATTTAATGATTTATCCAATTTTAATTTATACTTTCAAAACCACTTTGAACAATCTGAGGTGCCACTGGAGATCATAACAGTGGTCCTGGTTAAGTCAAATAATAATTATAGCGCTTTCACTTTAAAGATGAGATTATTTTTAATTATTGAGTGAAGTACTTGAGGTACCATACTTATATAATTACGCTACTCATTAAATGGTTATTGAAAGCTGAAATGTAATTTTAATGACAGCCACCTATTTTTCTTTGCACACTTTATAGATGACAGATCAGTCAGGAATTCTAGTTTGCTCAAAAAAATCCTTGCAGCTGCACTAGTTCTTTCAGGTGTAAAACAATTAAGCTGTTCTTTTTTTAAAACTTTAAACATTTTTTTTCCTCAAATGATATTTATATAATATACAGAAACTAGTGAAAACAGAACAATAATGCATGGATATTTTTTCTTCTGCGCAGTAACACCAAATTTCTGGCCCTAAACTATATACATTCCAAACAATATCCCCAAAAAACTAGTGACAATACAAATATGGAAGAATGATTTTAGTCAAAATGTGTTCCTCATATAATGCAAACCAAAAAAAATTGCTTAACAGATTGCAGACCTTTATTGTGAGTATAAAGGGGTAATCAACATACAATAAGCATTTTACTATGCATTAAAACTATATATAATGCCACGAGACTCCTTTGCTTTTTTGTAACACCAAGGTTCACAACTCTTGAAACATAAAATTCCTTCACAGTATTTACTCCACAGATAGATATTCATCAAACTGATTAGGATAAAATTAATTATAATATGTAGGAATCTCTGACAATTGACACCACAGAGTTGTAGTCTCAGAAATGAGCACTTAAAGACTTATGTTCTGCATTTTAATCTCTTATCTGCGATGTTTGAAATTCAGTGTATTTGTCCATTGTTCCAAAGGCCAGTATCTTGTTCAAATTAAGCTTTTCTTTTTCACAATGATAATCAAACAGAAGAGTAAATTTGTTTCATTAACAATATTAAAGCAAAGATTTCTGAGTTCACTATATGGGGAAAAGGCAATAAAGTTTTGAAGAGGGAAAAACTGCTTTGTTCCTTCAATCCCCTAGTTGAAATTAATTATAGCAAATGTTTATGAAAACATCTGTTCCATACAGTTATAAATTCTTAATTTTAGCATGGGCGATTCCAGGCTCCTCTATTATTTTGAGAGAAAGCGGTCTGACAATTGAAAGGTTTACAAAAGAGCAGACTATTTGTATTTCTACAGTACCAAATATGCAGTTTGGAAAGTCTTCAGGATCTCTGCAGAAAGGAAAAAAAAAACAAAACCACAAAACCAAAAAGACCGAGACAACTGAAGCTTTCCGATTTGAGTCCGCTGATAGACCAAAATGGCAGTAGGAGGAGAAAAAATAAAAATAAAAGGAGAACTAATCCCAAAACATACGGAAAATTGAGATTTTACTGCATAAACTAGATCTTTAAAAAGTAAAACACAGCGGAGCCATGGAATCCTCTGTTCTGTATTTTGATAGATTTCGAGGAGCGAGGGAGGGAAGCTGACGGCATTGCCGCATCGTGTCAAGAGAGGGTGCTGCAGAGTTTAAGATGATGCAGCCGCTGCTCCCCTTCTGAAGCTCCATCGTTGGTACCAGCAGCCCCTATGCTGCAGACAATCTTTCGGACTTTTTACATAACACCCTCGCAACTACAGTGTTAAATTCAATGTACACCAAATAAGCTTTTAAAATGATTAAATGGAGCAAGCTCGAAGCAGTGTACAGAAACTGAAAATAATGCCTTCAGCTAAAGAATTAAGTGCACAGCACTTCTGATATTTATTAAATAATTATTAGGCTGGAAAGTTGAAGAACATTTCAAGTTTAAGTTTTCTGAAATAAATATGATGCAACTTTTTTGGTGAGCAATCTTTTAAGTACAAACCTGACTCTCTATCACTTACTTCAAGTTCATTTAGCATCAGATGCATATGTTGAATGCATGCATTGCTTGGTACAGATTTTTGGTAGCGTTTTAGTTACAACAACTGTGCCCTAAAATATATTTTGTTATGAATGAAAAAAAAAATTATACACTATGATAATTACCAATACATGTAGATAAATAACTGTGAGACTTTGCTGTTAAAAGTACAAAAGTCTTACACAGGCTATTTCATTTGTTTATCCTTGAATTTTAATATGAGAAAATATACTAAGCATTAACAGTGTTTTTTTCCCTTTAAGCTTATTTGAGTTAGGAAAGGAACACAGTTGTAAAGACGGTGTGCACACCTATGCTAATCTTGTGATAGTGAAAGCTGGTGACATTTGAAAATAGGTAAGGAATGGTGACACCAAGGTGCAAAATCAAAGCCTGCTTTTCCCCTGCAGAAAGCTGCTGGACAATATAATAGGCAGACACATTCGTTTGTAGATATGAACAAAAACTTCTGGAGATATTAACAGTATCTTGTACTGCACATTGCTCAAACCCAGTCAGTTCCGGAGTCTTCTGGATTGCTGATTTATGACAATCAAGTGGTATCTTCTATGATCTTTGCATATAAAATCACAATTGCACATGTGTATATGCATATATGAGTAAACTCTGCATATTCTCCAGGCAAAATCTGTTTGAAATAATTTTGTCTATGCACTCCAGTTTAAATCAAGACACATAAAAATAAGAAGGTTTCCATTTTAAGTGAAACTGCTTCTGAGTGTTCATAACTCTAAACACTAACCTTGTCATTAGGTTAGCCTGTAAATTAACATATGACTTTTCCACATGTAAAAAGTATGTGTGAAAAAGTGTGGATGGGAGAAGATATACAAAAGTCTAGATGACTGATTTTGAAATTAGAATGTAGTATCTGTGTTTAAGAAATGTAGCCTCTTGAAGCTCAAAATAAACTCAACAATAAGTATGTTCAAAGGGATTTATTCATATTATTTATTTTCCTGATGAAGCCTCTGCTTTTAACAAAACAGGCTGAGCTAGACACTGTACTCTGAAATAAAAACAAGAAAACACATAGAATGAGGAATTTTACTCCAGTACCACTGAACCAATTCATAGGAATGCTTGAGAATTCTCAGGTGATTGCGAGGTACTGAGATCTTAAATAATTTACATTCAGAGGTGTTTTAATATAATCTCTTTGAGCATGATGGGAAGGCCACATTTAACTATGATGCTAATAGTGATTTAAACACTTTTGAAAATGCACTTACATGAAAAAATATTCTGACTTCCCATTTACTGGGAACCACACAACATTAGCTTATATAAGCAATTGTGACTTCCGCTGAACTTGATAAACATTTACTCCAATAATTCCTGGACTGAATGTTACCAGGAACAATAAAACTGGTAAAAGAAAAAAAATCCACAGGATAAGGTAAAATGGGATTCTTCTAACTTTTTTCTCAGTTACTGTTTCTCCTAATGAACCTGACTTTGGTCCATGGTAAGCTATGTCCACTTTTGTTCATATGCTCAATACTACAGCCTTTATCTGCTACTTAACCAGGTTGATCATTTACCATATATAACTTAAACAAGTCCCTAGGTCATCACCAAATGTGACTCAAAAGACTCCAGGAAAAGATACAAACATTTTAATGTAGTCTGATTGAAATGGAAGCTGTATACCTAATAACTAGTATCATCTCTAACTTCAGTAAATTCTTTAAGAGCATACATACTTAACAAAATAAAAAATTAGCAAAATTAGAAAAACAGAGGATAGAGCAATCCAGTATAACTAGGGACAAGTAGCATAATTAGACTTTGCACAGAAAGAAAAAAATCTCAGAAGCCGCCTGGTATCATCGCTAGGAACTTACGTCCCATGATATACAAATGCTGTGTGACTTATCACTCGCATCCAGAAGAATTTAGCTAATTTTAACTTATAAACAGCCTAAAAGGCCTTTGAGCTATAAATTGCAATAATCTAAAGATGGCAAGAGGCAATAAACATGAGTTAATGACTCAGCATCCTCCTGAGATAGCACTGGTCATGCAGCTTTGCTTAATCTTAGACATGCACAATCACTGTAAAAAGGTGGTCTCCAGAGACCATTTACACTGACAATAAGAAAAACGTACCATCTCTTTATACGTTTGAAGGCTACTATTGTCCTTTAATTTACTTCAATTACAGCCTATTTTTAACCACATTTCTATCTTATAGATAGATGCAATCCTTCTGTTTGGGATAATAAATCATATGTAAGTATAGTTAGATTTTCATATTCAAAAGCAGTAATGCATATTCCATTGAGTCTAGGAAAAAACGTAGCCGAAAAAGATTGAGCAGAAGTTTCCTAACATTCTATTGTTTTGCCAAGATTAAATGATAGCAGAAGACAAACGAGAAAGGATTAAGTGCTCTTTTATTGAAATAGAATTGCCCTTTCAACAAGAAGCTAGCTGCTCTTCAACAGAGAAAAACAGGTTTATCAGGAGAAAGGCCAGCCTGGCCAGGAAGCCATGTGGCAGTGATATGCAGCCTCACCTCCTAAAGCTGTAGAGGTGGTCTCATGATAACCAGCACAAGAGGTTAAAAGGAGCGGGAACAATTCTGCTTTGGTTTTTTTGCAGTTTCTCATCAAAGGAAGCTACTACAGCAGGCTGATGACTACTGATGGATGTCAAAGGCTTCTCCTGAAAACAGAATGTACTTTCTTTGACCTTCTTCCTTTAGTGTAAGTATGTTTAAGAACACTTTCTTTTGCCCAGCATGTGCACACAAAGAGATTCAGCCTGAAATCAGAGCACCCATGTGACTACTGTGCCAACACACATGTAACTAGCTACTTGCTTCTCTGGAATGGGGCAACAGACAGCATTTATGGCTAGGAGGCAGCCAAAAAGAATAGAAGAAGCAGTGCCATTGCTGCAAATGGAAACACGGAAATTGAGGCACGCAAGAAATTAGAAGGTAGTGGGGCTACTTGGCATCCCGTGGAGGGGCTGGCACTAATCTTGAGTCAGCAGCTTAACTGTGGGTTTTGGCTCTGAGCAGAGGAAGCAGATGAAAAGCTTGAAGTTAGGAAGCTGTCACAGAGATGCAAGCCTGGGCAATGCCTGGACTTCCCTCAAATGCTACAGTTTTAAAAGCACATAGTAAAAGGTGAAGAAAGTCCCACATGATGCTAGCAACATGGGAGGCAGCCAACTACTAAAACACCCAGGGCCAGGGAAAGGCACTTGGGCACCCAAAGCATCCCTGTCACCCCAGCAAGCTTGGCTCCTCCGGCTCTCTCCAGCTGCAGCCTTCTCCTCCCCTACCACAACTCCTTTTAGCACTGCTGGAAGCAGTCAGATCTGTATGTCCAACAGGCTACTCTGGATTTGTATCAACATAAACTGCAGAGTAACTGTTAAATTAGTTAGAAATATGATCCTGCTCGTATCTATTGAAAATATATGTTTTGAATAATGTAAATATGTAACACATTTTAGCAGCATTACAGACACAAATCCCCTCAAAAGTAGACGGTTTACTAAACTATGAACACAACACCTTAAAGTGGATATGATTTTTACTTCTGTTATCCATCATTCATAACACAACAGAAAAGACATTGTTTTAATTCCTCGACAAACCTATTACGTGAATAATTTTGAAAAAAGCAACTTAGTCTCTTGGTAAAGTTTAAATTATCTGGGTAAAACTTACTGGAGATATTCCATCAGTAGCAGAGTCTAAAGGTAAGACAATTCAGAAACACAGTGTTAAAAAAAATCATGCTAGGATACTGTTAGGTTAGGACAGGGCCATTACCAGGCAAACCTGAGCAAGATGGTCTGACAAAAAACCCCAACAACCTGAAAATAAACACCACTGCCACCTAAATTCAAATACTCAACCCTGAAAAGGACAGTCCTGCTGCCAGTGGAACAGCCCTTATACTAATCAAATTAACTACACCGAAGGAACCTGCACCAGAAAGGGACACCTGAGCTTAAAGCTGCCTAGCTTGGCTTTGTAAGATGAAGTCAGGAAGCCAAAGACTCCTAACTTGAGGCTGTAATGAAGGCTGCTAATTCTCACAATACATTGTGTATCCAGTAGACCCATACTTCAGAGAACAGGAAATGGAGCAGTACCCTACACTCCCTATAAATTTCTCTGATGAAAAAACATGTCACCAAACACTATAAAAGAAGTATTGAGCTAGAGCTTTTTAACTGCCAAATCATGCCAAAGCATAATGAAAACACTAGATTTGAATCAAAAGTCTTTAAAATCAACCCTTATTTAATTTGGAGAGCACCAACTGCGTACTTTGCTGAAACAAAAGCTGATGCATGTTGTGAATGACGGATCTAGAAAAATTTGAAGAGCAAAGGTATATATGCATTAGCAATAAATTCTAGATGTCTAAGAGATGAATGTCCACAGATACATCAGAATATAAAAATATATCAAATTGACAGCCAGAACGACAAAACACCTCTATTTACTGCAGTGCAAGGTAGTTAGTTGAACAATGTCCCCTCTGTTGTAGATAATGACAAAGAACTTCCCACAAAACATTTCTGTGAAGAAGTATGGAATCCATCACAGGACAGATTTCTGTTCTCCACCCTTGTCCTCCTATGAGGAGGATGAGTAGTGTCAATCCCTGGTAGCACTTCAGAACGGAACTAAGGATGAAAGTATGAAGCACTTGGAGATGTAAGAAACAGGAGACTTCAAAAACATCAATTAGACAAGGATGACTAGGTTTTTCTTGTACACAATTATATTGAATTTTCCAAAAGGTTGATGATTTAGTTTATGCAATAAATAATAGGAAAAATGTTAAGAAGTAGTCAATTGTTCTAGACAGCTACTCCAGTTCTCTGAGACAGAAGATATTCACTATCTTTTAGCCAAAAAGAAGACAGTCTGGATGCAAGACAAAAATGTCATCCAGCATCAGAGAGCATCAGCTTTTAGAATTTGTATTTTTTGATCAAGTACCACCTAAGGAAAATGTGAAAAGGCATTTTGCATATGTAATTCATATTAAAACACAAAAATAACCACCTGGAGAGCAAAAGAGCAGTCCTGAGGGACTACAGATTCTAAAGTATTTTCACTTTTTCTTCAGATACCCCCTTTCAAATTCAGGATATGGCCATGATTTGCCATGCTGTATGACAGGTATGGTATGTCTCTGTCCAACTGCAGAGGAGATAAAGCTCTGATCTGGAAGCTTTGACTCTTTCCTACTAGAGCTCTGCATTCTCAGTAGGCTTGACACTGTTCCCTCCAACACTGCATCCAGATGGCACAGATCTCAAGTGATGTGAAAGGAACAGGTCTGCACAAGGTCATTTAGGCATATCTATAGTGTGGTATTAAAAGACTCTGAGGTACAGGTGCAGTATTTACACACATACTGTGGGAGTAAAATTCAAGACAATAGCTGTCTTACTTGAGCACAGGCATTATTTGAAAAGTACTATATGCTGTGACTGCAGGTTGTAAGACAGAGTGAGAAAAGAATATATACGTCTGAACAAGTTTTCTGTTTCCTCTCATTGGAATGACAGTGAATAAAGAAGACGACAATTACAGCATGTGAATACTAGTGTAATTACTGAATAGTTCCCCACATAATTATGCAAAACAGATCAATCCATAAGTTAATGTAGCCATTTTCTTTCTGAAACAGAATTTTCATGCCATCCATCAGTCACCCCAAAACACAAACCTTAAATGACTTAAGTACACAGAATTTACTCATTTGGTCTGTAATATAAGCAATGCATGTGAGTAGAAAAAAAGGTTTAATGAAACAAAATAATGTACTCCACTAGGGAAAACACATTTTGCCCAAAGAAAAAAGTAATGTAAATAAGTGGAGACTTGACTATTTGATAAACATAGCCCCAAAGGTTATATGTTTACCGAAAGAATATAAATATTGTACGTGATGTAGATTTTTTTTTATTTTACTAGAAACATTAATTGCTTTCTAAATACAATAATATTCTTTCCTTTCAAACTGTGAGGTCTCATTTCTTTTACTGCAACACATAACCAATTACCTAACAAAAATGTTTACATTAATCACAATGACTCTATATTTTAGGTTTTATACCACCAATTTTATTTTTGCTTAGAACTGAACTCCCTTGGGCATTCTTTCGTGCCAACTGTTAATTTCTACTAGTGATAAAGTTGCCTTAAGCTTCTTTTAACATCTACTGGACATGACCTCATAAAATTTAATGCCATTCATTAACCCCAAGCACTTAACTTTACACAGTAATGTCAGGCATCTGACTTTTCAGTGCATGAGAAATCCAAGCGGGAACCGTTTGAGAGATATAAATTACAGATCACTTCAGTAGTAGAACGAATGGCAATGAACAATATTAAAGGGTGAATCAAGACTTGAGCAAAAGTAGGGTTCTTGCAATGCCTTCTATCTAGAATTGTATAAACAAGGAGGAGGCTGCAACGTGTTCATTTTGGCTTGTGAGGGGACTGAAATTCAGAGCTGGGGCTGAATGACAGGTTTTTAACTCTATAAAGCAGATATGATGTGCAGTCATGGTTTTTTTGGGTGTCCAGTAGCCTTCAGGCATTTTGGAGGAGCACAGGTGCTCGGAACACCTTATGTTCTGCAAAGGTCACGCACTAGCAAGAGTGGGGCAAGCCAGAAGACGCAGTTTCTTCAAAGTGCTCCTCCCTTTCTTCCCGCAAGAGCCTTGCCTAGTTTTAGCTTTAGAGTGTGGTGGTTGCTCTGATTTTGGTTATGTACCAAAAAAGCTTTCGGAGGGACAGCACTGTTTTTATTTTCCCTGAGATGCACAGATGGGTGATGTCTGCTTAACTCATTTAACCATATTTCCCAGTGGCTTCACACATGTTGGAGAAAATGTGGAAAATTCTAGAGGTGAATGAAAAAAACACTTAGCGACAATTTTCTGGCTTCTCTTGGGCCATTCAAAGACATTCCTTGTGGGGACTGGAAACTGAGTGACAGCCTGTCAAGGCCCTGACTGTAAAAAGGGCACTTTGTTAGGAATTTAAGAAAAAAAAAAAAAAAAAAGTGGTGTATTTTCTATTTCTGTTGGCTCAAGAGATATCTAGGCATCCTCTGTGAAAAAGGACAGTGCTATGCAGCTAGAAACATGGTCCGTCAGAGTTCCTGATAACAATCTGCTTATTCAGCTCTGTTACGCAAAATCCCCTCCCCTAGTCTATATACAGGGCTTGCTTTTTCTTGGTGTCACAGGCTGTTACATTCCGGGGTAAGCAGTTGATGCTGTTGGAGCAGGGATCAGCTTAACATTTCTATACAAATTACACAAGGTAGCTATAAATTGCTTCATGAGAACCCACGTGAGATTTGATGCTGATGTCTCTAAGTGCTACAAGTTTATTTATTTATTTTTAAGCAGCAGAGAGAGACGGCTTTCAGAACTAAGCAGTAGCTCCTGAATTTACTGATCTTAACTAGAAAATATATTCTCTGCTATCCTATAAATCTAAACAGATAGAAGTCATTTTGCTTGAGCTTTATTTCCACAGAAAGGTAACTCTAAGCAAAAGGCAGGTATTACAGAATTGAGGTTTTCACACATGAACAACTGTGATCTCTAATACCAGCCCATCTCCAATTTCTCAGAATGACTATTTTAGCTATAAACCACACTTAACTAAAATCTAGAGTCAATACACCCTTCATACTATTGAAAATGATTTTGCGTCTTGCCTGCCACTGGTCTAAGATCACTTTAGCATAATTACAGTGTGATGCAACATCAGCAAGTGTGCATCAGTTGGAAAAGTTTTTATTGCCTAATAGCAGGGAATGGTAATAAAGCAGATGTACACCAGGCCACATGACAATGGCAACCAATTGGTCTGTACTTGGTAAAGCAAAGTATTAATGTTTTATAAACACAAAGTATGATAGATACTTTTCTAACAATATGGATGTAAATCTCTGCACAGCATAAACACTTGTGCTGATCAAAATAAAGATACTGCTGTGATAGGTACTTTGAAGTTGTAGATAAGAGCTCAAGCTGTAAGATGCCAACAAAAATGGAAGTTTATAAAGAATCACTGCCAGACTCTTAAATGTAGTAGCACTTGTGGGACTTTCTGTAATATAAATAGTAATTACCTTCAATGCAGAATGTATTTGCAAAAATAAATATACCGGTGCATATACCAAAACTGAAAACTCAGTTTTGTACTTGAGAAGGAAACTTTAGAATCTGTAAATTCCAAGTAAAACAAACCCCATAAGAATCTTTTGCTTATCAACCACCTAATATGCAGTGCCCAAGTATGTATACATGTGCATGCACATACACTACTGCTCCAATACACATACGCAAACTCTACAATCTTAGTGTAAGGGCATCTACCCTGTAGACAATTCAATCAATCTCTCAAGTGACACTCCCACGTGCCTGCACACACAAAAGCAGATGTGGCATTAAGATTTACAAAGTTATTGAAACTTTTAACAAGTAAAACGCATCTTTACTTAGCTACACCAGAATGAGGAATAAAGGGGTTTACATATGTTCCAATTCTAAACCTATCAATCAAACCCATGTTATTCCTTTGGGAGCTTATTTACATGCATATTTATCAGCCTCACATGCTAATTCCCTGCTGTTTTATGCCTGCGAGGCATGTTTATGAGTCATAATTGTTGATCTCATTTGATGTATTTCACTGAAGTAAGACATTATTCAGTTATGTGGCCTAATGTCAATGAATTACGATGACCTGATCTTCGAAATGCAACTTGCTCTTTAATTTTTATTAGAGCATAACTTATTCGGAAGAAGAAATACACTAAAATGGAAGATTACATGCTTTTGTAGTCATTTTACTTAAACATCTTATTTTTGAAACACTCCTCCCTACCTCTAGGCAAAGTTTTAAAAGTGCAATTAGTAAACATCAAATAAAAAGAATTTTTGCCTGAAATTAGTACATATTTCTCGGAGTGGGGCCTTTTATAGGTGTTTTTGTTTTAACCAGCCACAGACAGGCCTTTGGAGCACAGACATATGGTTTGTAAAAAGAAAAAAACAGATCCAGTCCAAAGCCTTCAAATTGTGCTTTGCTTTAACTTCATCAAAATTGAAACCAGATACAGACTTAGGAGCAACTGGTAAATGAAAACTACTGAAGTAAAGTCTCAAAACTGACTCATCACCTTAAGTGCAACACGGTGTCAATTTATAAGCAGAAAATCACTTGATGGTCAAAGTAAAGACCTAAATGGGGGAATAATTCCAACTTCACTGCGGTAGCTTGTGCTGAGCCATCAATGGCTATCTAGGTGGCAAGCCAGAAGGGGCACTGGCAGGCAGTTGAACATGGGACTTGCATAATTCTGCTCCTTTCACAAAAAACCATGCTGGTCTTCTAATGCCTCAAATAATCTTTAAAGTTTAAATTACCTTAAAAAAAACCCTGATTAGTAACATTTCTCGATAATCATGCCTTTCTTCCTAATGTGTTTATAGCACGAAGGAATCATAAAGTAACTTATTTTTATTCTCTTGCTGAAAAGACTTGATATTATTATAGTAAGCACCAACGCTGTAGGATCCATGGTGTAAGTTGCTCCTTTTGCTAGGCTAACAGATTATCACTGTACACGTAATTCGATACATGATTTTCAGACATCACCATTTCCTATCTCAAGACTCAGGATTGTTTCAATGCAGTTATTATAATTTTGTTATATGCATAAAAAGTAACCATCAATTGACAACTGATTTCAACTTCACAAAAATCAGAAACATTTGACTTCTGTATTTGAGTTATGACACTGTCAGAGTTAATACAATGTTCTACTTAAATTCACCTATATGTATTAATAAAAAAGCCCAAACCACTTAGGTATTTTCAAAAATTTCGAAGTTGCTGCTCTGAGCTACGGCTTTAGCAGGGAACAGAGTTATATGTAGAAAAATAAAACTGTCTTTAGCCAAGTAATGCAAATGCCAGATACCAAATGCAGGCTCATTTTTCCATAGGAATCTCAAATTGAATCTGACAGATATGAGTAAGTGTCTTTGAAATCGCAGAAAACCTGCAAGTATCTTCCTAAATTTGTAATATCTAGATGACTTGTAGTATCATAAATATCATATTAATTCCAAGATGAAAAATCTGTAGCAGATTTTTCATGTCCAGAATTAAATCTGTGGTTTTCATTTATAGCTGCTTTTTTTAAAAAAAAATATTGTTTTCTTGCAAAAATTAAATATATGAGAAAGAGCCAAAGACCATTTAATACAGGCTTAGTATGCTCTTTAATTTTAAAGAGTACCAAGGAGCATTTAACACAGGGTTTACATGGTATTTTTCCAAATAATAAGTTTGCTTCTGATAGAAGCATCCTACAAAACAGTTTCTTAAAATAATAATAAAAAAGATAAAATCTTCACTTAAACAAGTAGTTATTCTAATAGCACCGTTACAACAGTGTAACTTTAGTTCACAGAAATGCCACAACTAAGACTGTCATGTGTTCATCATAAAGATAAATTTATAAAATACATTAAATTTAACCCTGCAGAAAAATGTCATTTTTAATTCTAGAACTTTTAAAACAGACGTTTTCACTGCTTATAGTCACAAGAATACCAAACCACAGTCTTCCACAGTATAATCTCTGATTTACATTCCTTCTTTCTTTCAAATTCAAATAAGCAAAACACACAAATTTATCTGTCAATGCATTTATTTTTTTTTTTTCAAGAGTAGCAACAATTAATACTATACTTCTTCTGGAAAAAAATCTCAATCTTAGTGTAGCAAATAATGTTGTGGCCACCTAGCTGTGATTATTCAGAACGGAGCTTTGTACACTTTTGCAAATGTGTATTTTCTTTTGTACTTCAGTAAACAATGAACCAATATTGGATCACAGAAGTTTGGAGGTGGCCCTGTGGCTCAATATGCTTCTCTCTTCCATTAAGATAACATCTGTTCTGGCCACCAGTCAGCAAATCAAATTTGATGAGAATTCATCTGAGTGCAAAGTAGAAATGTCCACTAATGGACAGATTTATGTTCTGTTGCTCCACCCTTTAAATATTTCAAATTAAAAGTAAACAAAACCAGCAATAGTATCTTCAAATATTACAATGTATAGAAAACATATCCCACTGTAATGAAACTCAAATATTTTCACATCATTGAAAGAATACTGACACTCATATTACATGAGAACTCTATCCCATCAATTGCACTTTGTACTGAAACACTCTACAGTTCATTTTTCCTAAGGTTAAATCATTGATTCCATTACAAATCCAATTTCTCAGAAGAAAAGAATTATCACCACCATAAAAGCTTTATCTGGATGAAGTTTGTGCCTTTTAACTTCTAGGAAGATCAAGAATAGTAATTTGTAAGGGGATATCAAATTTTTAGTGGATAAATTTGTCATACAGGGCTACTGCTAATATTTTGGTTACATGGTCCCCAGTTGCACTAAACTGAATAGGATTTTTTAAAATATTTGAGTGTGGTCTTCCTACCCCAGAGTTTATGTGTTGCTTATCACTCTAGTATCCAAGCAGAAGCATTTAACTGCCAGCTGTTTGGACAGAATTAATATATTTAATAGAGGCAAATTAGAGCATTAGAGGTTTCTTTTTTTTTTATTGGCCATTATAGTTTACTTATATTAAATCTGATTTTTAACCTTCCCACCTACTTTCCATGAAATATCAGAGAGATATTCCATTTACCTCAACAGTAGCTGCAGGGTAAATATGAAGGAACCACCGTATTCACTGATTTGCAGGTACACTGAGCTATACATCAAGCCAGCTAGTGCCCCCAGTACCTAATAACATAATGAACACTAAAAGTAGTATGTATTGCTTGATTTAAAAAAAATCTTTTAATAAGTTTGAGTGTTTCCCCTCTTCTTAAGACAGGAGCTGGCAATGCTGAAATACAGAACAATGAAGTAAACAAGTACAAACAAATCAACTTTGATAACTATTTCATTAAGTTGGAGTAGTATTCCTTAAATTTGTGGCCAAATCATGTTTTAATAGTAACAGCAACATACATCTGTATTGGGCCACCACTTAACAAAGTTTAGGGTATAGTTTAACATATTCAAAACATTTTAAATTTATTTGATTACTCATAATACCGAAAAGGTGACAGTGATGTCTCTTCTAAAATATTTTTCATTTCGATTACCAAAACTACTTTTAGTTGACATTTCTAAACTGACAAGTGCTTATTTATTTTAAGTTTGTATATAAAACATGAAAATGTTATGTGTGTATTCTGTGTTACTCTTTTTAGTGAATTAACTATCTGCCTCACAAAAAGTGGCTGAATGAAAGCTAGAACTGAAGGACAGCACTGTCACTGTGGCGGTATTCTGGACCTTGAATGATCTGGGTCCAATGCCTGGCCCTGCAATATACTTCTTGTATGAACTAGGCATATCATTTCACCTGCGTCAAATTTCTGTTTGTATGAGAACATAATAGTCATGTGTTCTTCCTATGGCAGTTATGAGAATTAATTTCACAGCTTCTTCGGTATACGACCCCTTCTAATAGGATGAGGTAAGCACACAGATGCAAAACAAACGTCACAAGTCCCAGGTTCCCTTTTTAAACACATCGAGCCATGGAGCACAAACTGCATCACAAGCTTGTGTGATTGTCACAAACAGTGAAAATAAATCTGATTTGCTACATCCTTTTGTGTCATTTGTACTGTAGTTGAAACATTATAGTCACGTGATTACTGATGCAGTGATCCAAACATCTGACATGATCAAAACAGGGATACTTATGAATAACTAATAGATTTTCTAGACCTGATAAGAAGTGTTCAGTCTTGCCATAGTGTGTGTATATATGTTCATCCATATAAATCTCAAGCTTAAAATATTTAGAAACAAAACCCAGCAATAGTTCACTTATACAAAACAAGATTTAAATATATGCTCACATATGTGCATTTGAAACATGATGTTCCTTATCCACTATTGTTTAGACCTGGGTTAGTTTGATATTTTGTTGACTGTGGAGCAAGACAGACAAAAGCAGAAAGGCTATTCACATTTTGTTTGGAGAAAAAGGTGTTCTCCCATTATCCTGTATATTTAGCCTTTTTTGAATTATTGTGTACCTTATGAGTAAAATGAAGACCAGGACTTTTAAGTCAGTTATATGCACTCTGCCTCTACATGGCTAAATCTTGACAACAAATGCTTAAAATCTGAACACAGCCAAAATCAAGGAACTCCAAGTAACTAACCACAATCCAGTACCTTGGTCTAAATTACTGCTTCCCTTAGACAATAAGGGCACTCAGGCTTGTTACCTTTACAGTCAATTGGAATCTAGCCATTAATTTTAATAGGCTCAGGATCAGGTCCCTGACTCTTTAAGAAACATCTTTCACAGTCATGTTGCTATAAATAATTAAAGATGATTAGTAATAATAAGATACCTTAACCAAAAAGGTAAACAGTGGAGACATTTATTATCAAAGTAAGAAAAGAAAATTAAAATAACTTGCAACACTTTTGTATGTGCAATTCATCAGGAAACGTTGTAAAAGAACAAAAACAAATGTTGGCTCATTCCAGAGGTTCTTTGTCATCATTAATGTATTCAGGTTTTCACAGCTGAATTGCTGTACTTTGAAAAGATTTTCATGAAAGGAAACTCAAATTCATTGTTTAAACAAAGCTGTCAGGTTACCAAGATTCATATTTGCTTGTATGTCCAGAAAATGTTTTCTCCTTTTTAAAAAACCCTCTAGGTTAGAAGTATTATTATTCCTTTGCTCTCGATTTGTAAACAACAGTAAATAAGCTTTTGTTAAGCAGCACGTATTTATTTATTTATTTGTTATTGCGAAGCTGAAGCCGACAGTTAGAAATATCTGTTCCAAAGTGGAGGTGAAACTACCTGGTATGGATATTTTACTTCATTACTAGTTCTGTTCCTCAAATTGATACAAATGGCCTCCTTCTGTTTCTGTCTGTCTGCTTGCCTGATCAGTGGAGCTAATTGTCAGAGCTGGGGAGATCTCCTCCACCTAAACAGAAGATACGCAGTTTGTAACCTGCTTAATTTGCCTTATGTCCTGGATGGCCCTCAGTATGTTGTTCATTAAAGTATCAGCTGTTTCGGTTGCAGCAGTGGCAACCTAAGCATAGGCCTATTTTTCTTTGTTAAAAGGCCAGATTGTCAATAAATTATACACATCGTACCAGATAATTTCTTAACACTTAAAATAAGTATGATGGCACTTCATACCTCTCCCCTTTCACACCTCTTAAATTTTGCATGTCCAAAGAGGACAAGGACAGGGGTACCAAGGAGGCTAAAGAATAAGGCTTATTAGTCAATCAGAAGCCTAAAATTGAAGCTTTGCAGTATCACTTGGCACTTAAGTGAAAGTAAGTGTAAGCCTTCCCTTTCTAAAATAAGGAATTCCACTTCTTTATAAATGTCCACATATATGAAAGACAGGAAAGATCCCATCTGTGCTGACATATTTCTGTTATATAGAGCAATCATTTTCTAATACAATCAAATCTGTGGCAGTTAAACTCTTTCAAAATGTTTTAACATTCATTTAATCTCAGATACAGAGGTCTGTAACATCAGCTAGCTGCACACAATTCACAGACTGCTTTGTAAATTACAATCTTCTGTACATCAGGACAGAAGTGAACTCAAAACATTTAATTATTATCCTGTACCAATCGTGCTGGCCTCAGCTAGAATTCTGATTTACTAGTCTTTTATTATACATACACGAGTACAATCAAACTTGTACAGTTCAACTTTTTTAAATTAAGAGAACCTGTCTTTTCCATATGTAGGAGATATAGCCATTTAACATAATTTGATCATTGCCTGGAAACACTTAATATGTGAGGTGTTTACTGGTAGTAACTTTCATATTATATTTCTGTATCAAGTCTGAGTAAAATATTCAAAGAATTGTTCCATTCTCATTGTTAGCTTCTGTAAAACTTCTAATAATGAGCTACTTTCAACATACTCTTAATTACATTTTACAGAGGTCACATTAAAAAAGATTATTCTGTTTTAATTTTGTTGTTCAGTAGGTTACTATACTTAAAATGGAAATTTTTGCTTGGTATTTGAAGCTCCTCTAAGCATGTGAAATTTAGTAAACAAAATCTTTCTTTTTCATTCAACATGCATAATTTCCTTTTATACTGCACGTATTGTACTACAGGTATACCAGGAAGTGAGATGAGAGCCAACTAGTTGAGCTTTAAACTGGATTTGGAAAAAGCCAGGAAAAGAAAAAGAAATGCTGAAATCAGATTTTCCCAAAGTAGAGTCACAAGGACTTATTAGAAGAATGACATGAGGCTGACAAGTGATTTATGTCAGTATTCAGGCAGGACTCTATCTGGAAATAACTGGAAACTCCCAGCTGAGATGACTGAACCAAGGTAGTGTGCCAGTGTCATTAGTGAGAATGGTCTTATTTTCATACACCAATTTAGAGTAAAACTTTCAAAATTAATATCTTAGATTTATTTTAGATCAACAGACATTGCTGTCCAAACGGTCTTCTCTAATACCTGCTTTACCAACCACTGAAGTCAATTTCCCTAAATGATGTTTGTGCCAGTTACCCATGCCACATTATAACCTCCAAACTGGAATTAATGTAATGTGCAACTCACATGAAAGCACACACAAAAAATTAAACTAAAAATGGAGCTACCAATTCTAAGAGGAAAATCCAGTTCTGTAAGCAGGTAAGCCACAAGACTGTGTCAGCTACTCACATTAACTCCCACAGCTGAAGTAATTTAAAATACTCCTGCAGTTCCTAAAATACAAATTTGCAGTAAGGCACTGAAACCAAAGGGCCCACAACTGGCAAATTTCTATGGGCATGTCAACACCTGTAAAAATACAGCTTTTAAAGGAAAAAATATAGTGTGTGTTGACAAATTTCAACTAACTTTATATTAAAAAAAATATTTTTAAACATGCATGGCTCCTGCATTAACTGATTTCTTAATAACAATGTATTTCTAATACAGAAAAGAGAAAATGAAGTCCTGTAGGGAAGGAGCTAGTGACAGGCTGAGTTAGCTCAAGACATACTGTGTTGCTCCAACAGCCTTTGTCACTACAATCTTGTTGCTGCTCAATTAGAAGCAACCTAAACAGTAGTTATTATTAATAAATGAATATTAAAATGCTTGTTAGTTAGCATATGGTGTTTGAAGATGTGAAAACCATTCTTGCTTTTATTCATCCAATACAAAGCAAACCAGACTGAAGACAGCTCTTCAGTGCCTTTAATGGAAAAGCCAAGCCCAGGAGGAGAAGCACAAGGGTTTTGAACGAGGACGACTAGTAACAACTGTGATGGTGGGGCACACTGAAGCTTTCTGCCTGAAGGGTGAGACTTGCCAATGAAGGACACGGGGGGTTCTCAGGGCCTGGTGCTGGCCATAGTGTGAAATCCCAAAGATGTTAAGAGTAATCACAACCCTCAAGTATCTTCTGTTCCAATATAATACAAAGAGGTTCTCTGTTGTAATCTTGTCTTTTAAATGAAAACACAAAGTAGCATGCATATTTAAAAGGATTCTTAAAACCATAATGCTCTACTTCATGTACATGTCCCTCCCTGTAGAGAAGATGAAAGAACACACATTACATGACAAACATGACGTCATACAATACACTACCAAAAATATTTGATAAGAAAGTAGTGAGGCTCCAAGAACTCACTATATTTGCATTCTCAGGTGCTTTTACCTAGGAATGTACTTCTCACACAAAGAGGTCTAGACTTCTGTGGCTGCTTCTTTTAAATGTCATCATGGAAATGATCTCTAAAACCAGAGACAGATAAATGCCATACAGGGCAATCTGCATTAGCGTTGTCTCCCTGACTGAAGGGGGTTGTAAGGGCAAAAACACCCAACTTGTAACACTGAATAGCTACTGATTGATTAGGAGATAATACAATTTTCTGACATCAAAAATTCGCTTAACCCCAGAAGGTGAAAGGATGTACCCAAGACCAAAGCAGTTCCGTATGAATGACACTTAAGATTTGGGGAAATTATTTGATAGCGCATGGGTCCTGTTAGGTCCAGAAAAGGTGACATTTACTTTATTAATTCATTCCCCTCATTTTCTAGATGTTTTCTGTATAACACTGATATAAACCAGGTATCTCAAATTTCATGCAAGGTGTAGTTCTACATGGTAATACTTTCCAGTGATCAGAGTTATGAGGTTAATACCAAACCAGGAAAATTCTCCAAAGAAAAGCAATGGAAACACATAGAATATGATCAAAATGGAAATATGAATGTTCTCTTGCTATCTCTCATATTTTTTTCACTGCAACCTCGACAATGAGGATGGATGCAATGGTAAGTATGAGGTGGGCAACTGATCTATCTTCAACTGGATTACTTTTAGTCACACACTCTGGTAGTTATCTTTGTCCTTCCAGCTACATCAGCCTTCTCTGTCCTCACCAACTGTAGCCTTCGAACATTAAATATATCCCCCCCTCCAACTCCAAATCCAAACCACTCATACCCATTAAACATTTCCCCTTTTCTTCTATTAAGAACAAAGAACACATTACATTTTTCTATGTGAAGTATGCTATTAAGTAATAGCTTGTACACTAATTAAAGCAAATGTAATTGTGAGAACACACTGACATTGTTAAAGTAAATTACCCAATTCGTTAATAGTTTCATTTCAAGTGACCTTAATTGTATTAATTGTGATATCGAGCAAATTAAATTGAAGAGTATTAAATGCATTGTTCCAGCCTGTCCTTAGAGGATCAACTTTCTCATTACATCAATGAAATGGGAATACTACCTACTACACTCTTTACAACTTGTGTCAGAATGTGGTGAATGCTGTAACTCAGAGTAAAAATTTACAGCAGGTCAGAAACAGTTAACCTAGTTATTCCATTTTAATGTAATAGAAACCTCAAGCATCTGGAAACAAACAAAATATTTTGTCAGATGCAATGCAGAAAGAGAAGGCAGAATAACAAAGTTTCTGAAATTTCATATATTCAGGATTTATAAAGTCTCTGCTGGAGATTAAAAAAAGTAAGGTTCATCAGTTTCTCTGATAAAGTTCCCTATTTCAGGGGGAATAATTAAAAAAATTGTTAGAATAAAATGAACAATATCATGAAGATTCTTAGAACAGAAAATGTAGCAAGATACCATTAACTTACTATAGTCAAAAGCAAACAACAATGCACACATACATACATGCATGTAAATTAAAATACAACCAGATCTAAAAGATATAATCCAAACTTAAAATTTCTTAAATGAATTAAATCTTCCATTTGAAGTATCAAAATACAAAAGTAAGAATCTCTGCCACAGATTTCTTACCATTAAGAATGATATTAAAAAAGCATATATAAATACATATACTCAATGCACAATCTTCTATCTTGAAAAAAAATCAGACATAAGGAGAATAGCATAGGCCAAATCAACCATCAGAAAAAGACTGAAACACTATCTTATCTATTTTTTTTTTAATATTTTAAAGGGATAGAAAAAAGATCTTGACTGTCAATTAGTTAACAGCCTCTCCTGAATTTTTAAAACTTGCAAACAAGCACATTCTCATGACTCATCATAACTCAAGATTGAAAGTTCCTCAGTTACACAAAATTTGGAGTGCTATGAACGCCCAGATCTTTCTCCAAATGACACTTACCTCATCTGTAATGCTCTACTTTTGTTTTTTTCAGCTAGGTAATTGTCTCCTGCCTAGCATTCGCAACATTAATCCTTGCAGCTGTTCCTAGCGAACCATATCTCATTCTTCTCAGGCCACTTCTCCAAAATCTCAAGAATACTTTGAACTGTATGTGTGCCCTTCATTGTGCTAAGAGCCCTGTCTCAAATAAACCATGTTTTCTCTATATAGCTTCACTGAGATTTTAATAAAAGCACTGAATACTACTAGACTCAATCAACATATTTCTGGAATCCCATCCAATATATCCTTCCTAGCTGACAGTAAGTGAACAAAAAGTAGTCTATGCATGCAGTTTTCCAACCAGCTATGCCTCACAGCAATCCATGTATTTCTGAGATTTCTTTCATTTTATGAAAATGCCTTCTAAGAGTATTTCAAAATTCGAGCTGGACAGAACATCTCCTGCTTCTCCATCAGCTTTTGGTATCAGCAGCACATACTAAAAATACAATACTTCATGTAGATTAATGAATTTGACTAGGTCTATGATTAAATATTTTATTTCAGCATCCTTATCAGTGATGTTTTATTTTTATTACCCCATCTAAGTGAAGACTTCTATCACTTTGCCTTCAAGATAATACTTTAAGTACACAGCACAGCTTCAAAAAAACAATTCAGATGTCCTGATATTCTATAATATTTCATAGAACATCTCCAACTGATGGATCACCTCTCTTCCATATTCCTAGGATATATGATACAGAAGATACAGATTTTCACCAAGTTGATTCTGTATAATGCCTGAAACTTGAGGTCAAGCTGAAAAACTTTGTCTTGAAATACTTCTGTGAAGACAAGGATGGACAGACTGCATGGACAGGAATGACTGTATACTTTGATGTCCAAAGATGTAACACCATCTAAGTCTATGTTTTATTTAAAATGAAATATTAAAACTTCAAAGATTTGTTTGGGATACATAAAGTTTCAAATTAAAATGCAGTATGTGTTTCACAGTAAAAAATCCTATGGAGATGAAATGGATGCTTTATATAAAATATTTACATAGATAGAACATAAAAAATATACCATAGTTGGTAACCTTTATGACTTGGGGAACCATGTATTTACATATCTTTATCTTCGCATGTGCGTATGTGTGTGTTGTGTATATATTTTTAACAGTTGACAGCTGTTTTAGAGCATACAGAGATGCCAAGCTGAATGAGGGTCTTGATTACTTCAAGATTAGCTATCTAAAGTTTCTATTCATTTTAAGTGTTGTTAGTGCGAAGAGTCATTAGTCACTTCCTTGTCTCATAGAACATCAGCATACATTTACATTGTTAATGAACATTTGGGGTAAATGAATTAATGGCACTTTTAAACATCAATTCAATACTAATAACTTTGTATGTCATAGAACTGTTAAGGTTGGGATAAAAATGAGAAACCTTTTCAGTCAAGGTAACTAATCGCTCTGGGCACAATAAAGGGCAAAATTAATTTAAAGTGTTTTTTTTTTTTTTAAACAGGGTAAAAATCTTGTTTTTTCTTGAAACCAAGTTGAGAGAATTACCAGTATTTTTTAAGGAAAATGATCAGAAGAAAATGCTTATCTTTTTCTTGATTGGAGTTGACTAGAAGCAAGCTATATTTCCTCTGGAAAATGGTTAGTATTTTAGGTTATTGCAAAAGATTATTTTCAAGTTTCTAAAAACATGGACAAAAGTGCATTTAGTTTAGCAAACTAAAATGGCTCCATATTGTTAAGATGTCAAATATAATAGAGGAGTGGCACTGACCTAGAAAAGCTATTTCATTTAATTGTCAGGTTTTAAAATACTTCCCCCTAGATGTTCATTCTCATCTTCTAACATTGAAAAAGCTCTATAAACCAATGCAGAAAAAATTTTAAAAAATTAGCTCAAAGGGACAAGGAACTTTTACTAATATATTTTAAAGCAAAACATCAGCTTCTTATAAACTGAAGTAATAAACACAACTAAACAAAACTTCCCATAGCTTTTTTAATAAGCACTAGTAAACAGAAGATTTATAGACAGATACACCCACACAGACTGGTTGATCTGGGTGAGGGACTTAGGAAATGTGACAAAGTTGTTTCAACTCTAATTTAAAATAAATTTTTTATTTTGCCCTCCTGGTACATGTGTTCAATGACTGGAAAATTACAGGTAGTTAAGGTGCCACTGTGCATAACTGAGTACTTGAGGAATGTTTTCATGACAAGGACGAGCTTTCTCGTTAAGCTTATCACTTTCTTCGAACCAACTATACTGTCACTACTAGCAAATAAGTAGAAAAGACAAGCAACACAGACATTCATTGCATTATGCAAGCAGTTTGTTCTCACTGTTCATTAAAGTCTTCCAAATACTGCATTTAATAAATTTACTTTAGGTTACACAGTAATTTCTACCTTTAGAGCCTGTTCATTCTAACTCAACTTCCAGATTTTTTTTCGAAATAAGAATATAGGTGCTGAGTCAAACAACAAAAAAAGGAAAATCAGCCTTTTTATTTGCATAATCTCAGCCAAAATAACATACTGAACTTTACTGCAGAATTAAAAAAGAAACCAGAAGAAATCCCTAAAACTAAGGCAGTCTAAAACCATGCTTGAGAAAGTAACATGAAACCATGCTGCATTTCAATATTCTTATGCTGAAGTCAGTGTTTGGTTTATGATTAAAAAAGGATGACAGCGCATTAAACATTTGGCTAATGTTTCTGTCTGTAATTGAAAGTTGACTTTTCGTGGTTTTCATTAGTGTCAGAGTGTTCTACACATACTCTGTGAAATGTTCTTTAAGTTGCCCTGTTCAACTTCATTGAGAGAATTAAACAAATTATGACAGCTACAGTTATCATGACACACTTATATAATGTTTATAGGTATAAAGTCAAAACCATACAGAGATACAAAACTCACCTTCACCTGGCTTGTGCAAATAACTCTGCAAGGGATCAATGCCTATTTCTTGTTCCTCTGTTTGCAAAGGGTGACTGGTTTCAGACACAGAATGATACATACTGGCAATAGTAAATTCCAGCTAAAGGGTATTTATCTGGAGAAAAAAAAAAACAAACAGAGAAACAAACACTTCAGTGTTCCTTCAGCTATTTTTTCAATCTCACAAGTCAATATTAAAAATGCTTAAAACGTTTCCTGATTTTCCAAGCATAACATCACCATTAGATGTCTAATAGCAGAACATCAGTGTTTCCATTCAAATTTTTTATTATTTGGAATCCAAAAGAATTGTAGTACCTCCAACTATCATACTGCAAGTAAAAGTCCAAGTGTGGTTTCAACAGACTGTAAAGTGGGGCAGAAACCTCTTTCCTTCCTTTTTCTAACTTACTCAACTCATCTTCAGGTTTGATTCCAGGGAGAACTGATGCTAGTCCTTAGGGATGATGAAGGTTATAGAACAAAGCTGAGGTGACTCATCATCACTCTACGGGACTCAGGATCTCTTATCCTAGAAAAACTTCCTTTTAACCACTACTTTTTCAGAAATCATAGATGAAGTATAAGACAGCAGAGAGAGAGAGAGATGAGAACACATGCAAAAAGAGAGAATGAGATAATATTGACTGGTATGACAGCTGAAGATCAAGATTTATATTAGCTTTCTAGAAAGATGATGTTAAAGAGACATTTGAAGAAACACTATCATCTGGCTAGTAGGTATTCACAAAGAAGCTCTTCCAAAAATGCAGGGCAAAAGGGGAAAAAGCACAAAGTTGAAAACCCAGGAAGTGGGTGATGCAGGTTCATCATTGCAGGCTGTTGAGTAGCATTCAAATCACTACCATATAAGTGAACAAGAACTATGTTAGAAATCAATGTGAGGAGTGTTGGAAGTAATATTTGTTGCAACGAATAAGAGGATGCCAATAAAGGGGTGAAAAGCAGATGGTCAGAGGAGTAAGAAGGAAAAATGACCTTTCCTGTGCATTAACAGTGCAAGAGTACATTTGTTAAGACTGCATGTTTGTCACTGTACAGCAAATTATTAACAGCCTGAAAGAGATGTAGCTTAACTTGCAACACAAAAGAACTATGCCAGACAAATAGGTTTGATTTGCCCAAGCAAACTAAGTAGCTACCTATGACTGCCATCTGAGTTTTAAATATCACTTACTGTAACTGCATAGTTTAACATCTTAACTCCAAGAAAATAATATTTAAAAAGAAATGTACAAACACAAAGAGAAACAGGATAGAATATAGAATGAATATAGAATATAGAATATAGAATATAGAATATAGAATATAGAACAGACCTACACTTTCAGGATTGGTATATTATCAATTCAGAAATCACTAATTATGCTTTTTCTTTGGTGCTTACAAGGCATGGAATTGAGCATATATGCTTTATACCTTCAGTTTACTGTCAATAAATGAATGACAATGAATGAGGACTAGGATTCTTAAGACATTTCTAGTTTTATATACTACCCAAAACCCAACCAACCAACCAACCAAATAAATGAAAAAAACCACCCAGAGAACACACCAAAAGCTAAATAATAAACAAAGGTAGTTGGGCCACTGTTAGGCATTTTCTTCAAACCAATGCACCCAGACCATTTCTGAAAGGATGCTCTCTCAGCTGTATCCCTCATGTGTTTTATCCTTTATTTGCCTCGACATCTATGTTACTGTTATGCTAAAATCATCGTGCCATCATCTCTCACTACTTTTTAGCTCGAAGAGAACATCTGAAGCTCTTGGGAACAAGCAGCCAGAACTGAGGGAAGGTAGGACTGACCATTTTTGCAGTGATACACATTTATATCAAATTATTACAATCTTATAACCATATGATAAAATACACCATTAAAACACAGAATTGCCTTAAACAACTCTTTGTACATGCTCAACAAAATGTATTATGAGTGCAAGTGCACATCATGCGTTTCCTATGTAATCCATAAACGATATTCATAAAAAATGCATGAATGGTAACTTGGAGAAAAACATTTATAAACTTGCTAGCTGCTTAAATAACATTTCAATGTTTACCTTCAGTCTTATGGCTACATAATCTAGAGACGTGCTTATAACCACCTGATATCTTAAAAAAATAAATGAAACTTGATAGAACTTACTTATAAAAAAAATCCACAGAAAACAACTTTGGAGAAAGAGATTTTCATAATTTTCTCCTGCTGGAATTTTAGTTGCTACACTTGTTCCCTTTGCTGTATCATTGTAATTACCTTTGTACTGATCTGTTGATTTTGTCTTCACAAAAATTACAAGCTTATTTCAAACTGTGATGCCAGAGCTTAACTTTTTATTTTTACGGTTCTTTCAGACATTGATACATGATCTGACAAAGGCATAACCCTGAGTGCCTTTCAAACTGAGAACTATGTGCAAAATGACCTTACCAGACTTTGTAGTTCTAGCAGCCACTATTTAGTTAAGACACAATATGCTTCAGACTTACATTGTCTTACATTTCTAACATGATACAAAATTAGCTCTAGTAAGTTTATTCTTCTATATTCTTCGGTTCTGTATCTACCTTCTCTTTTTTAAAATACTCCCCTAATGCCATGCCTTTACAACATATAAGAGCCATAATTTACTTTACAGAGGGTTAGTGCAGTTTTAAACAGACAAATAGATTTAGTTTTGATACTTGCACAGTGATTTAATCAGTTACTTGTGTTTTGTTTATGGATACATTTGATTAGTATAAAAAAAAAATCACTGTCTATTAGTCTTGTCACTCCTTAGTCCAAGCAATTTTCTTTACAGTTTTATACTTAAGTTCTTTTCAGATCTTCAAACAAAGAGCAAAGAGATCTATTAAACAATTATGATCACACTTGGGATCTTACTCTGAGACAGATTAATTCTTTACAGGTTTGTAGTTGATTTGTAATGGCCTATAACATATTGTTCATATTAAATAAGATGCAATTTAAAAATTTTCTCAATGTGAAACAATAAAAATGCTATAAAAATCCGAAATTCAATTATTAGATTACAAGACTCGATACTGGCTATCTAGATAACCCTCACATCTCAGACAAAGCTAATAGTGTCTCTTACCTATTCCTACTTTTTTTATCCCCTCCAAAGATGAAGCAATAAAAACTTGAAGACCAGGCACCCTTCCCAGCACTGAGAGTTCAACTATTCTTTAATATACATGAAAAAAAATAATTAAAGCTACACAGGAAACATTTATCTAGTTAGGGAAATGAAAAGAGACACTAATCTACCCGTGAGCCCAAGGAAAATACAGGCATATAAACTCCTTGACTGGCTACTCTCCTTAAGTATGCAAGCAGGGGGAGTCCTCACGCACCACGGAGGAGAGCATCACCAGTCTGCTCCTCATGGACAAACGCACATTGAGTGAATCCAGTCTGCTTTCCAGTACGTCTGTGACCTGACAGCCTAGTTTCTCAATGGAGACCAAAAATCCCTCAAAAGATAGGCTTATGGACTCAACACAGAACTCCACTGGATATTAAAGGGACTCTATGAAGATACTTGCTTATATCATCTCTCTCTGTGACCTCCTCCATATTCCATGGGTGATAAAATACCAACCTGTTTCCATTAGAAAAAACTTAACTGATGTTTACTAACATCCACCTTACTAACAACCTCTTTCTACACAGCAGGGATCAGCTACTTGTTGTATTAGATAGTTAGTTTTAACATACCCATTCTAATTCAGAGAACGTTTCTTGTTCTCAGTGAGTACTTAGCTTTGAGGTCTGCTGCTTCTTTTTTACACATGAGGAAGTTTGTGCACCAGAGTTTACAATTTTTTTGCCTTCTGTATTAGCTGCTCTAACACATAATATTATTTCTACCACCACTTGCCATAGATTAATTTTTCTTACACAGCTATGCCTTCATCAGCATTGCCATTTTTCCTGTATACAAACCTGTGAATTTGGAATGCTTAAAAAAATAACATTTAAAACATTCAAAATGAAAACCACTTCTTCATCAGACTGTCAGTAGCAACAGCTTCAACTCAACCATACTTCATCTTCCATTAATATGCTTAACTCATATCTATCTATCTAGAAATACAAGACAAAGAGAAAATTCTAAGTGAGATATTCTTCTATCATTAGCTGAACTGCCAATGAAGCACCAGTTGTGTCTGGACTGGAGTTGGGCAAAACACGGCAAAAACATGTATTACACAAACATAAAAGTATACTGCTATAACCAGAACTGTACAAAACATCAGAGTAATCTGTAGTAAGATTATAATAAATGTTCATACAATAAACTGATTATAATAAGTTTTCAGTTAGAAGATGAAAAGTTCAAATTAAAAACAAACTTCTAGAGTTCTTTTAGCAGTGAGACTATTCACTACCATGAGAGCAGGTGGCAAGACTAAAACTAATCTCAAAAATTTTGATAAATTTAAAATCAGTATTTCATAAACAAGTTGAACATGAATACTGTAACTTATTTCAAGTCATAAGATGTTCATTTACCTCTTCACCTGCAACAGATACTGAATACAAATACTCAGTATTCAAAGGACCAGTTTATGGATAACAAGCATTGTTTCAAAAATAGTTACTAAATTATTTCAATTTATAAAAAACCCTAAAAATACTTCATCTAAAATGTTTCCCTTAATCATCAGTGTTTTTAGAGACTTTTAAAAATTATTTATTCAAACTACAAAACACACCAAAACATATCAAAACTAATATTTAAGATGTGAAGAATATTCATATTGTTTGGGCAAAATTAGAAAATATCATCAGTCTCACAAAGCATATTCTCAAGGTGCAACTGAGTAGGTGAAAAAGAATCAGGCAATTCTGAGCTTTTGCAACATCCATTTTCCCTCTCTTCCCATCCCCCTGTGGTGAAATGAAAGGAGAGGAATTGCAGGCTTGAGGAGGTACTTAGGACCACAGCAGAACAACTGCACAAATTGCAGCACTTGCCCCACTCCTGCTCTCTGACATCCTCTTATCCCCAAACGATCAAGCAAAAAAGCAAAACATTTTATGCTTAAAGACAGGAAAAAGAGAACCCGCTAATATTGAGGAAGAAGCTGAACAAAGCTGTTTAATCTTGGATATGCTAAAAATAAAAATCACTTTATATCAGTACCAGCAAAGCTATTGGAATATGACATTTCTGAAAACTACTGAAGCATATCAAAATATTTAAATAATACTTTGTATTCACTCTATCAGACTGTATCAACCACCTTCTCCAAATTATCTTTGGGCCTTTTATTTCATGCCATATAGCAAAGTTTACCATTTTAATTACTTAAATTGATGACAAGTAGAGGAAATACTTGTTTAGCTAAGTGATAAATTAGCTGCCCTGTGAAGTCAAATTGATTAAAACGACCTGACTAAAAGCAAGTGTCTGATGTGGTAATGGTCTTATGCATGTTTTGTTAAGTTTGGCAGCATCATGTTATGAAGGTTCACAATTCTGCCCCTCATTTGCAGCTTATGAAGTAATCAAGCAATGTTAGCACACAGAAGTAAGGATTCTACAGAATGTGAAAACATTTTAAAGTAGATAAGGAATTATTAGGAGAATAAACTTGCATGGTGTTTATTTAAAACAATGAAGTACATTGTTTTAAATAATAAACAATGTTTTATATAAGAACAATTTTAAAGCATAGAAGACTTGTAAATAATCTAGAAACAGTTCCAGACCCTGGGTTTTCTTTCAATGGCAAAATATTCTGGGCCTGAAATTATTCCTCCCAAATTAGGAAAAAAAAAAGTCATGTTTTCTCTGAATAGAGGATTGAGCAGGAGACAGTCCTGAGCATGAACTTTGGAAAATGAGGACCATTTGGTATATTTCAGGCTGGGTACTTGTTATTAAGACACTCATTAATAGGCATTTTTGAAAATTTTGCCCAACCTGTAATGTTAACTGCTTTATTCTTTGCTCTGGCAGTGATTTTTACTGTGGACCACCGATATTTCATAGCACTGAGCTCTTCTACTCTCCATACCTGAGCCCTTTACTACTACCACCTCTGTTTAAATACAGAAGATATTAGTTCAAGTGACTCAAAAAAAAAAATGACCCACAACAAAAATCCACCAAACCCAAACACTCCACCCCCTCCCAGTTTAAAGCTAGCTTCTACTCAGTCACTTCCACAGGTTGCCACCACCCGCTGAAGAAACACGCTTTAGGAGGAACACTTAGTCCCTCAGAAGAAAAGTGCACAATTTGACAAACTTTGGAGAGCATAAAGCAAGTCTGTTTTCTTTTATAAAATGTATCAGATTAAGTAGCATTAAAATAGAATGATGCAAACATAAAAATAGACTGACACGGTAGAGCAGATTAACATCATCCGGGGTCCAGAACAAAACAAACAAGATCATGCCACTGATGGACAGGTTAACAGCCAGTGAGTCTGATGATCATGAAATGAAATTAATTTTGTCCCACTTAATAACATTTCCTGCATTTTAACTTCTGCCTGTCTGATCTTTAATACAAAACCAGAAGTACGTTGGACTTTAAATAAGTTAATTAAGTATTAAAATCAATCATGTGAAAATCTTAATATTTAATATTGTTAGATTGTATATCAAAGTGGTTTTATTATTTATTTACTCCAAACCTTTCCAGAATACTTCATGTGGCAACAGGGGGTCTGTATCTCACAAGATAAATGCATTTACAATGCCAAATAAATTATATATAAAAGCATTTGTCTTAATACATGTCATTCAATATTAAATATCACCCATTGGTACCACCCTGAAACCCTAATCCATTTTTACCAACCGCACATTTGTATTATTCAAATGTTGTCTATTAAATAGTTGTCTCAAGAGCCACAGTAAAGGAATACATACCTAAGAACAATTATCATAGGAGCTTTAAAGCACTGTCTACAGATTTAACCCTCCAACTTTCATGTCTTACCAGTACTTAAACATGCAAAGTATAAATTCAGTGGTGAATTAAAATGTCGGGGATAAGAAACAACACAAATAGCCTGGGACCACGACAATGTATTCTCTTGGTAATTCACATGATAGTTAAAAACTTCTTTACGCTAGAAGTTAACAAAGAAAAAAATACCCACAAAACTTTATTGCAAGTAAACACTTTATATTCTGTTAGTATGGAAGGCAGGAAATCTTCCACATATTTGTTACAAGCAGGGAACAGGTTCACACAGTTGCTGGCTTACTGTTTTCTTGAGGTTACATGATTCCATAAGAAACTCTAGTTTGACTAAGGAAGAAAAACTTGAATAAAGAAGAAAGAAAATCCTTATGTAATGCTGACCACTATATTTAGTACCCATAGCTCCCAACCAAACTTGTCAACAATGTTTCCCAAGGTCTAATGCTATGAACAGTGACATTTGACATTTATGGTGAAACAATTTCTCTCTTCTGTGTTGAAAATGAATGAAAGTATAAACAGCATCAATCACCTTAAATTCCCAATGCTGCAGTTACATGTTCAGTGTGATCTCATCAATTAAAAAAAAGAAAAAAGACACAATAGCTAAAGCCAGTCTCAATTTTGCAGTTTGAATTTCCTGAAAGAAACAAATCCCACACCCTCCGCACAAAACTATACCTATTTTTAATGCAGGCTTATGTGACAGCTCCACAATGAGGCTGTTAAGATAACACAACTTTGATCTAACATTGATTTTAAACAAGAAATACCAGCAAAACCAAAAAAGATCCAAAGTCAACAGCTAAACATAGCCCCTGCCCTGAACACTCCTCCAACCCCCAGGATCTAGCTGTTTAGCAGCAGATGTGAAAAAGTTATGTTGCTGTATTTTTACTGGACTTCCTTTCAATTGAATACTCAAATAGAGAATGGTAAATCTCTTCCCATCATGTGATGCTGCTACGGCCTGAGCCGCATTAGCGTATCCATCCTTAGATGGATAGCACAGAAGGAAAAGAACCAGCTGCTGCAGTTCAGAAAAGAGCAACAAGACCTATTAAGAGACTAGAAATTATAACCTATGACATAAGACTGAAAAAACCTTAATGGTTTACTTCAGTGAAAGGAAGATGTAAGAGAGGGAAAAATGCAGTAAGATTTCAGATCTTTATATCACTCAACTTTGAAGCAAATCCCTTTTCTTACAGTATTTTAAACATGGGAAAACCCTATTCATATTAAAAAGATTTAAACAACTGGAAACCCATTAAATGAAAGAAATCCCTTGTTTATTTTATTTTAGAATATATTTTATCTACCTGGTTACAAAACAATTCAACATAATTTAAATTAAAGCTTTCTCCTTTCAAAGATAGATAAGAGATTAAAGTAGTTTACTGCTGTTTATGGTATGGAAATGTCTGCTTTTAAGTATTTAAGAGTTTTACTTTCAGGAACACACAGGCACCATGCTATGCTACACACTTTATGTTTTAGTAATACGTATGTAACTCAAAGGGCCATAGAATGTCAAGACTGAAAGAAATCATCAAAACAGTGAACCGGAAAAAATGGCAGCTTAGCCTGCAGCCTTACCCAAAATGATAGTAACTAGCTCAGACACTAAAAGTGTGTTCAATGAAATAAGTTTCTAGAATATCACAGTTTTAAAGTAGTAAGCAATTAATCTAGGATGCAGCTTTTATTCCTTCACTATTTTTAGAAAACAGTTTCCTACAGGGGTTGACAGAATTTTTATAGAAACACCAGCATGTTCATGCACGCACAGAGACATTTACATCAGATATTTCTCTTCTAGTTTTCTCTTCTAGATATGCAGATGCTAAAGCAGCATGGTCTCATGCTGAGGTACAAAGAAAGCTGGTGTAAGCCCCATTTGCTAAGGGAAAAGGACAATTTCACAGAACCAGACAGAAATTGTTTAGTATCTTGCGATGAAGTTTCCACACGACATGAAGAACCATAACCCGCATTCACCTATCCGATCCAATCCCGATGAGTGAATTCAAATGGGTGCAGTTGCAGAGGAAAACCAGGTGCAAGAGGAATGCAAAGAAAAGGTGCTATCTGAAATCTAATTCAGCTGTACTGCAATGAATGCAAATTGCAAGGATTTCCCATTACTTCTGCAAATGGAAGTGGTGGCTTACCTGAGTACATCTAAAAGTTATACTCAGAGGAAAAAAGCTTCAGAGTAGGGCTACCCCTAGTAAAAAATATGCTGAAGCTTCCCATCAATGTTCCATCTCACACCCAAATTCTCAGTCGCAAGACATACTCTTAAGGCACAGTATTCATGTCATGTACTACCTGCTTACATTGCTTCTCTTCAGCCTTGCCACACCACGAGTAACAAAAGCTGGGTGCTTAAGAGCCACTCTAGGGGCTCAGTATTTTTTGTAGAATACTTAGGATGTAGTGAATTTTAAACAGCAATACCTAAATAAAACAAAATAAAATACTTCAAGCAAAGGAAACCCCTAAGACTTGGAAACACAGGTACAGATAAAACCTGCTAAGCTTAGTGGGTAGGTAGACTGCATGAACGCACTTTATACCAAGATCTCACTACTGCTATGAGTAAAATTTTGGTCGTTTTTTATTTAGTAGGAATGTACCACTGTATTCCATGCTACTAAAAGATGACAAGGCAGGTTCTTTCTTTTGCAGACAGTGAATTCTGCTGCTCAGCACATCCTGCTGCATCTCTTGTTTCTGGTGTCCAGAAACTTAGCATTAATTTCTGCCAAGGTTAGTAATATTATAAATGGGAAAAAATTACAGTGCAATACTCTTCCTTCTTTAATAATCTGATCTCTTAATACAGTGTTATCTGTTACAACTTATTTTCCTATCCCTTCCCACTCTCATATTTTCCATTCAAATTTCTGAGCAGCTGGATGAAATATTCTACACTTTCCTGTGCATATACATCAAACTATCATGGAACAAGTGGCCTTGCTGAAGTCTTCAGACACAGAGAAGCTAGCCAGGCAAGGCCACTGTAGCATAATGGTTTCTATAACATACTGTTACTCAGAGGCATTTATGCCTTCTAAAATCCTTTCTGGGCAGTCCCTGCTCCTTGCCAGAGCATGTAAAACACAGGCATGGAAGTTACCAGCACAAGCAGCATGGTACATCAAACACACACTGGCTGTACTGCCTCAAAACCTCAAATAGGTGAAGGTCTTAAACAGCAAGTAGGAAAGCTGTACTTTGCAAGGTTATAGAGGAACAAGTGTCTGGCTATGAAAAAACCCAATAATTGTGCAGAACTTTAGAAATTTAGCCTAAAATTTACAATAAGATTCCATAACAAATTAATTCAGAAATAAGGATAAAATATATTGTTTAAATGGGGAAATATTAACCACAGTGAGTTGCAATTTATGAGCTAACAGGGCTTTTTGGTTTGGCAGTAGATTTGTCTTACCAGAAACATCTGCCACCAACAAGTTCTATTCTCTTTACCCTAAGTCCTGGGTTTATTTTGCTTTAGAACTAAACTTTAGTTTAGTGGGTCAGCAAACAGTATGCAGCAAGAAGCAAAAGCCTGGTTTTGCTTGGCATTCTTAGACAACACATAAATAGCAGGGCAAGATCTTAGACAAGACTAGAAGTAGGATGCTAAGGGTTCAGTTGCCCTGAGAATTGTGTATGCTCTTCTGCTTTCGGGAATGAAAGCAGAACAACAGGTATGAGTCTCTAAAGCCTTCTGATTTTTAATAGGCAAGACAATAAATTGAAAGGTCCTAAATATGTTAGGCTTAGTTGAGTGCTCTCTCTAATTCACCAAACACTATGACGTAACTGAATCTTCCAGGGTTGTCTGAATACCGAGGGGTTTTGTATGCAATCAATAAAAAGGAATTGGAATTCCCACAAAACAGGGAACAGATTTGAAGAATTGTACTGGAACAACAGCTGCCTTACAAAAAGCTTGCAAACGTTGAGGCTGAGCTTTTAAGCCCATTTTATTAAAAAAAAAAAACCAAAAAAACAGATGTAAACAAGATATGGTTGGAAACCTTCTTGATTAAATTTTTCCTATTGTTTTTAAGAAAGGCTTTGCAGACAGTTTTCTTGTCTGTGTTAAGATGGACCAATATGACTTTAAGAATAGTTAACATACAAATCATGATAGCATTAACACTTTGAATCCTCCTGGACAAAACATCTGTTTTCACATACTTCTGTCCAACTCTCCTGTTCTTCTGACAAATGTTATTTTCTTTCTCTCCAAACACATGGAGTATCAATTTGTGGAAAGGTAGTTTTCAGATTTTTTTTTCTGCTGCAGACTGTATTATCTCAGCCTTAAACTGGTCACATGCAAAGGCCTAGGAAAATGTTCTTTTTGCTATGTTGTATTTCTGGTAATAGTTGTGGTAGAGAAGTGACCTAACAGCATCCAGGCTATGGACCACTTAGCACATTAAGAAAAAAGAAATGAGAAATTTGAACTGGATCTAGAAGTAAATAGAAATAAATCAAGCATATAGACTATACGTGTGGTCTGTTCTCACTTTTCTTTCTTACTTAATAGTAAGGCTGTGAACCTTGGGGCAACTAAAATTAGTAGTCACTTTCAAAATTTTGGTCTGTCATGTATTATTCATCTTCTTTTTCTCCTAAAAGGAAGATGTAAGATGGCAGTAGCAGGTGCTCTTAGTTTCCTGATGGAAAAGGAGGAAAAAGTTGACTGAGGGGACAGATCTTTCTTCAAAGGAGAGGTGACAGACAGAGATTGCCTAGCTGAGATGACTATTCTCTGTCAAACGCATATTGCAATTGCACCTGTTGCCAGGAAGGCCTGAAGCTTAAGGATTTCTCAGGCAGGCACCAGATCCCCTGCCTACTCATAAAAACTCCTGTGCTTGGGAAGATCTTGTGCTTCACTGTGGAAAAAAAAAAAAAAGGGAAATCCCATTCTGTTTCAGCAGATTAATTTATAAGCAAACCACTGGATACAACAAACCCAGAAAACTAACATTATTCATCATTTTTGTTTAGGGGTTTTGACACCACCATCTTATCAGAAATGAAAGTAAAAAACCAGTTGAAATTAGTTGAAATAGAGAGAGTCAAAAAGATAGTTGAAATTAAACGATTTAGAAATACAAAAAAATCACTCCTTCACAATGCTACTCCAAGTCAGCTTTCTCCCAAAGAACCCCACATAAGACTCCCCATATCCATTGAAATAACTGAACATTTAACATTTTAACATAACACTTTTTAACATTAACATAAACACTTTTTAACATAAAGATTTATTTCTTTCAAATGTCACCTAGTATATCTGTATGAAGTTAGCCTGCTAGAAAGAACATTTCCTTGCCTCCTTTAAAGTCAAGACTGCCTCTGTATTTAGTGGAACTCTTTCACTGTACTGATGCCAAAACCAGCAGATGAAAATAGTGGTCTCACTTTCCAAGGACATACACACCGTTTGGCTTTTAAAAGGTAACATTGAGAATATTACCTTTTAAGGCTTTTAAAAGGTACCATTGAGAATATAATAAAGAATATTTTAACTAAAACTGTTTGCATTCTTTTTCTCAAAGCCAGTAGGAATGTTCATGAGAGATGTGCAGGAAAGACAGAGTTTTTGGTTTTGTTGGCTTGTTTCTCTCATGATCAAAGTACCATTTGACCACCAAGCTTCTCAGTTCATGGATAAAATGCTTTAGACCTTATCCATACTCTAACATTACAGGTTAAACTTTGAAACTTATTACATCCCAAAATGGCTACTTTCATGGACATGTGCCATTCTGTCAAATCTTCTGATTCATACTATCAATGGTCTTAACGATACCATCTAAAACAACTACACCAGTTTTCATTCCCATCAATAGTAGTCTCGGTGCAAACTGATGTGTGAATAATACTGCAATGATTTAACTTAAGACCCATTTTCTGAGTTAAAGGCATGTATTGCCATACCCATGCCAAGTCTTACACACATACGGCACTTCTGTACAACTTAAAATCAACTGAGCCATTTTGATTCTAGTTTATATTTAGATAGCCCATCATGAAGGAGCCCAGAACTTTACCTTAACCCAGGTCCTCTGTATGTGATATGTACATGCAATCTACTGTATCAGTCAAAATGGCTCACACTTCAGATGATATATACACAAATAAATGTACTTTACCTAGAGGTCAAAATCATTTCTGTAAGAGCACACTATATTCTCTTGGTTGTAGCTACCTCCTACAGCCATGAAGTATAAAAATTTAACAAGCTGCAAAATAACAAATTGAACACCATACAACAAGTTTCTTTAGGGTCATGCTAGGAATACTATAATTATACACTTTTAATGCTATTTTTACTGTATCTTTCTACCTTGTGGCCTATGGTGGCCTATGCCACTTTTATTAGAAAATATGGTTATGGGGAGGAAAAATAAACAAACAAACTCAATTCTGCTACTCTGAGTTCACATGTGCAGGAACTAAGGTGTGGATTTTGTTTTTTTAAGACAGTCCTTCTATGTTTTGCCCTTATTCCTGTCTCAGCTTTTGCACATATTAGAGTCTGAAGGGATCGCCATGACAGTGGATAAATTAGGATTTCACTGCTATCAAGTCTGAATTGTTTTTTAACAAAACTACAAATCAGCATAGCTCTGATTCGACAGAACTGTGATACTTTCAAAACTGCACTTTCAACACAGTAAGTACAATAGGTAGGACTTTTCAAAAATGTTTTAGAAATGCTGAGAAATAAGTTTTTTTAAAAGCCCTATAATTTATTCTTTCTTCAAATTTGACTGAGAAAATAAACGTACATAGCTGAAATAAAAAATATATATGACAATTCCATTAAATGACTGCGTAATGTAAGCGTGTGAAAAATAGTTTCTGAACTTGCCATGAGAGACTACAGAAGACTAAATTCTGGCTTGTCTAGAACTACCATTGATTTTATCAGGCAGATAATCAGCCTCAGTTCTATAATGTATACGGACAAAGGCCACTGCTCTAGATTCATGAGAAGTTCTGACTTGGAGACTTTTGACCTTTTTTTTTTCTCATATGAGACCACTATGTAATTGTTTTAGGAACCTTTCTATATTTCATTATTAAGCATATTTCTGGTAAAGATTTGGGAATCTAATTTAAATATACTGCATGTTACTGTGACTTGTAGGTCTTCAGTTAGTAAAAGCCTGCACTTTTCAACCTCACCTTCATCTCTGAAAAATAATTAATACATACCAGATACTGTGTAATAACTTATTGAAATATGCAAATAAAAATATTCAAAGGTCCTTCACTAGTTTTATGACAATGAACTCCATATTGTGATATTCCAAAGAACCCTAACACTTATTTTCTTAATTGTACACATGTATAATGAAACACAGGAGTAAAATCTTAGCTTTCTTTACAAGAAAATAGGATTTGAGTTCGAAGTCTAAATGTCAACCCTGAACATTATAAAATTATACAGAATAAGGAGGAAACAGGGCTGATAGTGCATATAAATATGACAGTGTATTAGGCTGCATTTAATTACCAGTTCAAACAAGAACCTGATCTAACCTTTGACAAGCAAAATAAATGTTCTGAATAATTTAACCAAAGCAAACATTTGCTGTTAAATGCTGGCTAATTATAGTAAGAGTTGTACTGAGAGGGGGAAAAAACCCAAAAGAGATGGTAATTTATACACTTCTTCTGCAATTGCTACAGCTATTCCTTGAAACCCTTGAATTTTTTTTTCCATGCGGGATAGCTATTTAGTATCTACTCTGGGAGAAAAATCTATGTTTAAAGGAAGAGGCACTGTATTAGAAAGAACAGCTTTTATTTACAAGATTGAAGAAATAGTCCAAATACGTAAAGTAAGGTAACATGAGTTTCAAGAATATCCACCTTTTCTATTGATGGCTTTCTGACATGAAAGGTTTCCATTTGTAATGCTCTGTATCACACTGGAAGATAAGAAAGGGTAGAATAACAATTAAGCCGTTTCCGAAGTGTCAGTGCAAAATCACACAAAAGCCTCATTACAGGGTAGGGGAGCACAGTTCAGTCATGTCCATTGCACTTCTGAAAAGAAGAGTAATGAATAAATTTAAATTATTTCTTTACATACATACTAGATCAGTAGTAAAATAACATAAAAAAGGCAGAGAGATTCTTTAAAAAACAACCCCTCTCAAATTATGTAATGACAAAATAATTCCACCACTATGAGTTTTTCAGATATATTATCTCTAGCCAGATATATTATCCATATGAAATATTGAGCTTGTTTCAAAAAGAAGCTAAAGATCTCAGAAAAATAAATATATGTGACAAGGACAAATATTTAGTCAGCATACTTCCAATATCAAACATCAATAACCATGAAATTGAAAACATTAGAAAAAAGGTGTTTTTTCCTGCAGCATATATGCCTTCCAGTTGTAGGCTATTTTTAAGAAATGAATGGCTTTTGCTATCTTTGGACCAAAAGTTTTACTTATGCAATGAAAAGTTAGCAGCAGCAGCAGCTGTCTATCTGCATGCAGAATTACTATGGTTCAGAAGAATCAGAAGACCATGAAAATTTCACGGACAAGCAATGTATGGTAAACAAAAGAAGCCTATAAATCCCTGATCTTGAATATATATTAATATTTGAAGGCTTTATATAATCTGCAAAGTAAAAAGTGAAAACCATTAAAATTATTAAAACTGACTGTAAGTATGCTCCTCTCTTTTCCCAAAAGTAATTTGCGTGCAGATAAGTTCTGGCCATAAGTTTCCAAGACAAACATATTATTTTTAAGTTACCTTTTATATTTTCATAAATATTTAAACTCTCCCTGAAATTTTAAATATGTTTATAGAGACAGGAATGCTAACATTCTTAGCCTCTTACAGTGAAAAAATAGGAATTGAACTATTTCTTGCACACTGTAAGAGAAACAATTTTTAAATGAAACAAATAATAAATTCACAAAAAATTTACCACAAATTGTTTACTTGATAATGATTTGGGTGGATTCAAGAAAGTGAAGCGGATTTTCTAGCTTACGGTGTAAATTGAATATGGGAAAATTGAGTTTGAAGGCCATTACTATTCTTGCTCCATAGCTCAGGATAAAGTCTTTAAACAAACAAAGTAGTAAAGAATTTGACAGGATCCATGCCTGACACTCTGGAGAAATTCAAGTACAGAATTAATTTTACACTGTATCTACTGTGTCATGCTAAATGGACAGTGAAATGCACTGGCTTTTCTTATGCTGAGGCATCCATAAAACCACATTCAGCTGTATTTGGACAGGACAGAGGGAAACGTTAGGCAGTCACTGGTAAATGCAATGAATCAACTCTTCTCCACTATTATACTGCATATAAAACTTTGGCATTTAAGCATAAAACTGGAACAGATCTTCTCTAGAGTTATTATGCTTTCTGTATTCTGCACTTGAAATGTTATCAGGTTCAGTAAGGTAAATTTCCCTAATTTACCTTTACCTTTCTGTGAATTAAAAAGTAGAAAGAAATAAAAATAGCCATTCAATTCTAAAATTTTATCATCTCAAAAATACATATATTTTAAATAAACACTGAAATGAACAAAACCAGCCGGGCCACAGGTTGCGGGGGCTGATGTGAAAACTGCTACTTGATGGGGAGCTCACACTCAATATCAGCCACCCATCAGTGCCAATTACACATTTCTGTCACTAATAATTTTCTGAACTTTTGTGTACTTAAGATGTAGAACATTAGAAATTTTATACAATATTTTATATTTAAATAAATCTTTCAGAAACAGTACTAGAAATGCTAGTGTACTAGAATGCTAATATACTAAAAAGAAAGCAAAACCCTCTTGGCCATAGCTGTGAGGAATATGCACTGTTCCTGAATATCATCTTAGGTATCAGTGTGATGTAGCAGGTTGTGTACCTGGAAAGGTGATTATAACCAGATAATTTAGATACACATGCATATGCACTCGGATGTAAACCAGCTAATCATCTTTACCCAGGGTGGCCCACCTGGAGGTCAATTTATCTGAGTCCAAAAGATATCTCCAACTAGACCATTAAAGGAGAAGAAGAATACCATGATGCTGAAACTAGCCAAGCTTCTTCCCTGGTTTTATGCATCAAATTTTAACACTAAACCCCACAAGAACTAAAGATCAAGTTAGTCCTTTATATCCATATTTTTGTGCAATAGAGAGAAATCAGAATTAGCAATAAAATAAAAAGCAGAATAGATAAGCCAAAAGAAATCATAGCAGAACTACAACTGTGGAGTTCTTTTTTGAACTAATCCAACATTTCACCCGGTTTGTTACTATAGGTAACAATTAGTTTAGTCTGTACTGGAAGTTTCCTCCATATTTTGGTTTGCACGTACTTGTAAGGTCTTCCTGAAGAGAATTCACTTTTGTGTAGAATGGTTTTGTGATGTGGATTAGCCTCCACAAGGGATCTAAACTGACAATAATTAATTCATTTTATAGAGTAGGCTAGACTTAAATGAGAAGTGAAAGGCCAGTGCCAGCAGAGTTCAGTGATCAGCCACTGTTGTTCTCTATATAATTTACTGGTTGAGTTTAAGAATTACAGCATTGGCTTGATAATCCGGTAGCTGTAGCATACTGGAAAGAGAGGAAAAGAAAATGCTTCTTGAGTTAATAGAAGAATTTAATTTTTTTATTTAAATGCAGACCCACATAAACTGCAAACGGAGTATTTATAATGAACATCTAAGAACACTGACACTGGTTTAAACTAAAATTAATTTATATCACTCAAATCCGGAAAAATATAATTTCAAGCCTTGATCTTATTAGGATACTTAACGTAATCTTATTAGAATGTGAGCCTCTATATATCAAAGTGTTTTATACATTGCAAATATCTTTTAAAGACCTCCAATAAACATTACTAAACAATTCACTACTGATCTCCAAACCTAGTTTCACAGGTGCAGATTATTGGATCTGTAACTAATACAGCAGGAGAGGCAATGCCTTCACACAGGCAATATTCTTGCTGATATACCGGCTGTCACATGAGTGTTAAGTTTCCAGGACTTTCTCATCTCTTAAACTGCCTGAGATTTAGCACAGAGCAGCATGCTTTCCAAAAGGACAGAGTACCTACAGATTCAGCGGAAGCAAATGGGGATCATAGATACTTAAAATTTCAGAAAATCAGGCCTGGTGCCATATACAAGAAAAACGCTGCCAGAAATGTCACTCACAGAATCCATGCCTGCCACTCCACAGAGCTTCATATATGCTTAATGATGGCTAGCAAGTACAGAGAGCAGACCTAGCTAAGGAAAAACAACAGAAAACCAGGCAGCAGGCAAGCAATGAGCACTCTGTCTGCATTCGTATCCCCACTGGCAAAGTAAAAGCAAAATGGTTAAGAAACTGGTAAGGCCGATGCCAAAAATTTAAATGTTTCTAAGGACTATAGCAGACCTTAAGAGATAGTTTTTAATCTCATTTGAAACAGTTTCAATACTTCAACATTAATGTATGCACATATATATTAATGAAGCAGACATGCTAATCCCCCCGATGTCGACGTCTGTGAAGCATCTTAGCTCTTACTTCCTTCACCATCAGTCGTGTGTAAGTAACATACTGTGGCAACATATGAATAGTTCATAGCTCCAGCAATGAATGTATGAATGAACAGTGACCTAAACGCAAGCAGCAATTAAGGTTTCCGTTTCTTCACCCATCAGCTATTGCATATACTCACAGCAAACAAGTGTGTTTTTCTGACATGCACACTTGTCTGTTAATAAGTTGAAGAACTATTTCAGTCAAGAGTCTTTATGTTTTTCCCCTACACGCTTCGTTTCTTGCTACATGCATTGGAGTTTTACTCTGATAGAGATGTTGATGACAAGCCAAAGAAATGGAGGTGATGCTGCTAGGGACTAAGGTAAAGAATACTACAATACTTTGCAGAAGCACAAAGGGTCTGCCGTTGTTTCCCTGCGCTTGAAAAGCTTAAGTGCAAGCTTTCTGAAAAGCTCAATGAGAGCTTCCAGGTAGCACTTCTATTTGATTTTAGTACGCAGTTACACATCCCTTTCAAGACTTTAATGTGCTACAACAAAGTATCAGGAAAGAGAAAAATTGCATTTTAAATGGCAACAAGCATGGAATAATTACAATATGCTCTTTTGTTTCCTGTTTTTTTTTGTTTTTTTTTTTTTTTCAAGGGGTGTATGTTATTCTTTAGGTTGGTTGGGTTTTTGTGTTGAGGGGTTTTTTTTTGTTGGTTAAGATTTTTTTATATTTTATGAGGGAAGAAGAGGAAGAGCAAAAATACCCATACAGAGCTATGCCTATCCTTTTTCACAGGTTCAGTTCAAAATAATTCTACTAATAATCCATTGTACATTATCAGTACAGTAGGTATGTGTTCAGCAATAAATTGCATTAAAATTTACTCCAGAGAAACTAAATTCCAGTTGCAGAATCTTGTTACAGGAATCATCTGTAAGAGTAACTCCTTTAAAGACTAGCAGGTACAATTTTAAGTAAAAGTAGTTCACAAAAAAATATTTTTCCAATTGTAAACAGAATGTCTGGCACAATCTTACCTGTCAGTGAAAACTCTACAGGAATCCATTTTTCAAATCTTTTTTCTCAGTTTAAAAACTGAATCAATTTTCCCTATTATCTACAATATGTGGTTCAAAATTCTCAGTCTCTGTTAGTTTGGCAAAAAATGATCTCTACAAAAATAATCTGAAGAAAATTAAGAAACCCAAACCAAAGAAAAGAAACAGATCCTGGGTGATGCTGGTACATTAAATGAGCATTACAGTAATGCATTTATCTTTGTAGAAAGTAGAGAAAAACAGAAGGAAAGCTATCTGCTTGACATAAGTAGAAGTTTTTCTCTTCTATATTAAGCTTTTTAGATACAACAGTGTAATTTTATTTTATTCTTTTTTAATCAAATAATCCATGTGCGTAACTGGTCAAGGGAACTAAGAGTCTACTAAAGTGCAAAGTGGATGATTGGCTCTTTTATTTTTGAAGGTTGCATCATGCCTCCTTGTGATTTTTAAAGCCAAAATTTGTAGGGAACATGTATGCAATAACTAATGTTTAACATTTTAATAAACTCTTTACATTACATGAACAGTGTGCACTACAGAAATGAACAACCCTCATCATTCAATATTGAGACTGGTTCTGCTGCTTTCAGCAACAGTTCTGAACCTATGTCATGTTATCAGGTATGTATAAATTTTTTAAAAAGCACTACATTTTACATTATACTGGTTTTCTCCAGCACCTTTCTATATTCTTAGAATAGTAAGGTATAATATTTCAAACCTTTGCTTCCTCCCAGTCTTTAAGTAGTCAGAAAAGTGCATATATGTGAGAATGAGGGTGTGTTAATGTAATATATACAATACTATATAGGGAGAACACTACCTTTTGACGATAGATGATGCTACTCCTTTTACTATAATTTCAATATAAGAGAGGAGAGGGAGAGCTACTCCTTTTACTGTAATTTTAATAGGAGAGGGGGAGGTGGAGGGGAGGGGAGG
>NW_020799095.1:14263646-14267660 GCF_003259725.1 Athene cunicularia | reverse complement strand
AGAGAAGAGAAGAGAAGAGAAGAGAAGAGAAGAGAAGAGAAGAGAAGAGAAGAGAAGAGAAGAGAAGAGAAGAGAAGAGAAGAGAAGAGAAGAGAAGAGAAGAGAAGAGAAGAGAAGAGAAGAGAAGAGAAGAGAAGAGAAGAGAAGAGAAGAGAAGAGAAGAGAAGAGAAGAGAAGAGAAGAGAAGAGAAGAGAAGAGAAGAGAAGAGAAGAGAAGAGAAGAGAAGAGAAGAGAAGAGAAGAGAAGAGAAGAGAAGAGAAGAGAAGAGAAGAGAAGAGAAGAGAAGAGAAGAGAAGAGAAGAGAAGAGAAGAGAAGAGAAGAGAAGAGAAGAGAAGAGAAGAGAAGAGAAGAGAAGAGAAGAGAAGAGAAGAGAAGAGAAGAGAAGAGAAGAGAAGAGAAGAGAAGAGAAGAGAAGAGAAGAGAAGAGAAGAGAAGAGAAGAGAAGAGAAGAGAAGAGAAGAGAAGAGAAGAGAAGAGAAGAGAAGAGAAGAGAAGAGAAGAGAAGAGAAGAGAAGAGAAGAGAAGAGAAGAGAAGAGAAGAGAAGAGAAGAGAAGAGAAGAGAAGAGAAGAGAAGAGAAGAGAAGAGAAGAGAAGAGAAGAGAAGAGAAGAGAAGAGAAGAGAAGAGAAGAGAAGAGAAGAGAAGAGAAGAGAAGAGAAGAGAAGAGAAGAGAAGAGAAGAGAAGAGAAGAGAAGAGAAGAGAAGAGAAGAGAAGAGAAGAGAAGAGAAGAGAAGAGAAGAGAAGAGAAGAGAAGAGAAGAGAAGAGAAGAGAAGAGAAGAGAAGAGAAGAGAAGAGAAGAGAAGAGAAGAGAAGAGAAGAGAAGAGAAGAGAAGAGAAGAGAAGAGAAGAGAAGAGAAGAGAAGAGAAGAGAAGAGAAGAGAAGAGAAGAGAAGAGAAGAGAAGAGAAGAGAAGAGAAGAGAAGAGAAGAGAAGAGAAGAGAAGAGAAGAGAAGAGAAGAGAAGAGAAGAGAAGAGAAGAGAAGAGAAGAGAAGAGAAGAGAAGAGAAGAGAAGAGAAGAGAAGAGAAGAGAAGAGAAGAGAAGAGAAGAGAAGAGAAGAGAAGAGAAGAGAAGAGAAGAGAAGAGGAGAAGAGAAGAGAGAAGAGAAAAGAGAAGAGAGATTGCAAGATCTTATCTCTCAATAGAAAAGTCTTTCGCAAATGAAAAAAATAATTATCAGAAACCACTTGTTATGAACAGTTGTTTCCCCGAACTCAAACCCTACAACAGTCAGCTAACACTGAAGAAACTGGAAAGTAAGATGACTCATAAACTGCCAAAAAGCAATATGGGTGAAAACAGAATTTGTTCTCACTGTCAGAGGCAAAACAGTAAAATGCAAACTCCATTTTAAAATGTAGGTAACATTGACAGAGATCTGATTGAGAAGATATGTATGACTGGGCAAAGAAAAGGCTAGCTGATCAGACTGACAAGAGCAGAACAATTTGGAACCCACAGATTCATCTGGTTCCTACCGCTACTTTACAGAAAACACAAGTTGATTATATCTTTGTAAGAAGGGAAACAAGTTTGCCGAAGCTGTGGAAAAGAAATAGTGAATTAACCTCAAGTCATAACAGGTGGACTTCTCCACGATGTGTAATGACTTGCTAGATATACAAGAGTTGCTCTGCAGCATCATTTCCTGGATGCTTGGAATTGGATTATCAGTTTTGCTGCAGATTTACAAGGCATTAAGGTAGCTTTACATCCCTCCCTCTCTCCTTCCTTTCAGTGTCCTCCCTGAATATTAATCTCACCTTTATTCTTGAAAATTATTTACATTAGAAATTAAAAATCATGTAACAGAGATTATTAGAAAGCCACCAAATCAAATTTTAACTTTCATAAATAATGATCTATTTTTTTAATTCTTCATTTTATGACTTCCTTTTATGTATTCATATATTATAATTCAACCTTGCTGGAGCTGAGAGGTTGAATGGACACTGACAGATCGTTGAAGGAGAATAGGTTCTTTCATGATAAGCCAACAAAGCTCTAGGCCAATTTTGGACATTATTTGGCAAGCGTTACTATATTAAGGAAGCAATTTTTCAAGGTTCACATGCACCAAGTGCAGTGTGTATTATACAGCTATTAAAAAAGCAGCATTAACATAAGACTGAATATATCTTGTTCATGTAATTAACTACTCAATTCAACATGCCCACAGAACATTTACATACAACTAAAAATGTAAAAACTCACAGAAAGCAAAATCTCTACTGTATGACGCTCTTGCTTATTGCTTATGCTCCTATTTCTTTCTTAAAACCACATCCACCAATATTATTCAAAACAGAAACTTGCATGTCACATGCCCACCAGGCTTAGGAGTCTTACATTCGTATCTACAAAAATTATGAAAAAGCAATCAGAAATTTCATGGACAGTATACACACTTATTAATATGATCTGTTTTATTAGGTCCCAGCGAAAACATCTTATTAGTTCTACAATTAAATGATTCAGAAACCATCCACACTATCGTTGCCTTTTAACAGTTCCAATCAGTAGCAGATCTAGGTGTAATCAACAGCAGCAGGGGGCTTTAGGAAGCAAAACAAAACAAAAACAGTAGGGATCTTTACTAGTTTACAGTAATTGATAGAAGGAGATGTTATATGTTACTGTAACTTAGCCCAATACATGGAAAAGCTACATGAAAATTCCTTATTATTTACAACTACCATTCCAATACAGCAACGGCAATACAATAAGCTTTTAAGAATTTGAGCATTTAAAGTTTAGTGAATTCCTTGCTGATCTAGAAGATCTTATCTCTTTTTGCACCCTCCATTTTACATTTTCTGTAACGAGATCAATATTTGGGTTACCGTATATTCAGAATCCATGGATGTCACCCCTTAAATTTGTGAGTGGGCTGCACGAGTGATATAAAGTCCCTCTTCTGTAGGAGTTGAGCACATGGTCTGAACAGCACTTTTAGCCCCTGCTATGCATGGTAGCGAAACTATGTTTCCCATATGTTAGTGCTGACAGGCTGACTGATATAAATTCAACTCAAAGAAACTTACATACAAGTTATTTTTACGCTTTTTAATCTTTTTTTCCTCTATTAACAGTGTCCCAGATATAAGAAAGGAATACATTAAAGAGAAATTGATAAGTGGTGCAATAATTTATGCACCCTTTGAGTGCTAGGACATCTGCATAAAACGAGGCCATCGCCTTTTTGATGTCAAGGATCTTGGGATAGTTCCAAATTGTAAGTATTTAAATCCTAAGCTTTTAAATTCCCAATGCTTTTAACACAAGTGCAAAGAGATAAGCATCCAAGTATCTTTTTGGATATGCCCTTGCTACCAACTCTGAAAAAGATTGTATCTAGCCACGGCCACGCAGCACTCATAAAGGACAACCAGTGAGAATCTTATATGTGAAAGCCCATGTTGTCACATCTGTAACATTCCTGACCTTGCTAATTTAAAACAAGTTTCCATAAAAAGAGCAATCGCACTTTTGGACTGAGGCACAGGCAGAGCCACAGAGATGACATGCTCCCACCACCCCATATCCTCTGCAGAACCAGAGAAATCAGCAAGCAGTCTATGGGTTCGTTTCTTGGTGGCCAGGTGAAGACAAATGAAATTCAAAATCTGCTACAAATGACTCACTCATTGACCACTTAATGAGTATCAGGAAGTTTTACACTTGCTTAAGTCATTGTAGCCTCTTAAAGAATAGTTCAAAATTACATAAATACATCTAATTAGCTACTCAGCATATGGATAACTTTATTGTTTTTCATACTGTAATAAGCCTTGCAGCAAAGCCTACTGCACACAGCTTAACCACAAATACAAGAGCGGAACATGCTGGGGGCAAGCCATGATGGAAAAAATCATCAAGTAGAATCACCACAATACTTCTGCAGGAGTACAGCAATTCACTCCCAGAAGCTGACAACAGTGAATAAACTATCACCTCTCTCACATCCATCCTCAAAAGGGCGATTTTCCAAATAAACCATGGATCATTTAG
>NW_020799095.1:14153646-14258646 GCF_003259725.1 Athene cunicularia | reverse complement strand
GAGTGCATTCACTATCAAAGCATCCATCCCAATATATTTTACTGGGACTGTGGATTTTGCACCTTATTCTTCAAAATCTATTTGTAAAGTCAAACATGAAAACAGAATTCTCGTGGCACTATAAATGGCACTGATATTCCAAAGAAAGGTAGCAAGTAAAGCTGAAGCCCTGCTAGGCACTGCAATAAATTGTAAGTGATGATTCAAAACTCTCTAATGGCCATAAGAAAGCTTTCATGCAAACACATACTTTTATTATGTTCCAAAAGAAACAAACAAAAATTCTCAATGAAAGATCGACTCCAAAGAGTATAAACTATTTTAAAAGCAAATTTCATGCTACTATATTTCAAAATCCTTCTTTTTTTTTTTTTTTTTTTTTTTTTTTTTTTTTTTTTAGGAATGTTATGAACCACAGTATTTGAAAATGGGGTAATTTTGTTGCGTAAGCAGCCTTTCTTAAAGAACATTTCAATGACCCAGTTATGTCTCTGTTTTATTTTTGTAATATTTTTATATGAACTAGGATAAGACTGCAGTTAAACGCTGTTCTTCAATTTATTTTTCCATCTGCTTTTAGCTGCAGGATAGCATATTTTATCACATTTGATATACAGGGTCAAAGGAATAAAAAAATTAACCCTGTATTTTTGCATAAAAAGTATAAATAAATTCTGATGGTGCAAGCTCAGCAAGTAGAATATTTTTACTAGTTCTATCTTGTGATAATGTTTTTGTAATCACTTATATTTCAGCCACTAACAATTGAATGCAGTTTTCTATGTTATTAACACAGTTCTACAAATCACAGGGAAAAATCCAGTATCTGAGCAAAAGAGGATAAAAGGTCACATTTTCAGAAGGTAATCTTTTCACACATACAACAGGCAATAGGCCAAGTCACTTAGCTTTTCCTAGCTAATCAAACTGCACAATTTCAGCATAGTGGTTCTTTTTAGATGTAGGTGGTGATAAAACGATCCTCGGCTTGGGAACACGTCCAAGATACATACACACTCCCAAACACCTCCCCCTACTCACCCCACCTCCAGTTGATTTGAACACAGACATATTTATCAATACTTTTTAAGGTAGCAACCATGCTGATGGGGACAATTATGAAACAAGAGAGAGGTCACAGTAAATCCAACTAGGAGTATATGACCAAAGTTATGTGGGGAAAAAACAAACTAGTGTCAGCATCAAGCATCTGTTGCTGCTGGTGCGCGGACAAAGCGAGTGCCAGAACAAGGAGGCAGTTTTGTAGATCTACTGTTTGTCAAGTCGCCCACTGAAGCAAGCCTTGAAATCAGTGTGTGTACTGCGGCCATCTGTTTATTTTTCACTTGTAAAACTCTGACTCTTACCATTTCTTTGAAGCCATGGTCAATGTCAAGAAACAGGTACAGTTCTGATGATCGTGCATGTTTTTTTAACTTGGCAGGGGGACAAAAGGAAGGAAGAAGGAAGACAGAAGTATATAATTAGCTGTAAAAAAAAGGGATTACAGGAAAAGGATCTTAATTTATTCAGGTATATTATACCCCAAGGGGATTAAGTTATCAAGGTCCCATGAAAGCAACCAGTGAAAACAGAAAGACTGGCCTGCCACACACTAAAAAAAAAAAAAAAAAAAAAAAAAAAAAAGAAAAGTAGTTACTTTACTTTGGAATGGAGAGCTTCTGAATTGACCTGAACTTGAGAAACTTGTCTCTGTCTTCCCTCCAGTGACCAAAGAGTCAAATGACATATGATAAAGTGGATTTAAAAGCTCAAATACTCTAAAATCACCAACAAACACCACACTGCTAAATTCCACGACTAATCAGTTTCACTGTGCAGAAATCTACCCAGAGGAAGCCACAGTATATTTACCAACACTGTTCATGCAACATCTCATGCACACATCTACTGAATGTGTAGAGATTTTAAGGCTTTTTTTTTTTTTAGAACCTACATAAACTTGCTTCCACGTGTACTACACAATATTATTTACATACGTACCTTCTTAACTTTTTCCCTGTTTTACTTGTGTTATGTATCTACTTCAATTTCCTGTCCTTTTCCAGGAGCCCCCATCATTTCTGATAGAGACTTTTCTTTGAAAAACCTGCAGGCTTTCTCTTTCTCTCTTTTAATCTTTCAAAACTCAGAAGACGTGTCCCTTATTTTCACTTTTTCTTTTCCTCTGTTCCGGGTCTTAAAAAGGAATATTTAAATTAGAACCCCAAAATAGCACAGGTTAGATACTGTATGATTTATGTATGTATGTGCATGGCTTACAATGTGGGCTGCGCTGCACTAATTCCATTAAAACATCCTTAGACAGACATACTGCATACAGGACTAATGAATCTATGGTTGTGTGACAAAGGTCATGCTGCATCAGCAGCAGACATGAGCAAAGAACTGGAAAACTGTTCACATACCAGGTGAAGATATATGGTCTGATTTCTCCCCAACTACACAACTCTGAAAAATCTCCGTTAGGCTTTACATTTAAATGCTTGCTGGGTGTGGTAGAGTCATGTGTGTGTATACACACAGTTGTGTATTTTGAAAGCACTGGTCAACAAATGGATATGCTAGTTTTTTTCAACCCTTTGAAACTTACTTAAAAATGAACTGCAGATTTTGTGAGGAAGCTAATGTTTTTACAATTCGATCAGGTCTTTCACTTCTGAAACAACTGCTCCAGACAGTACTCTTTGCCGATAAAAGATGCTGCTCCTAAAAAGTCTTATGTACAACATTAAGAAAAAAAAAAAGAAAAAATATGTAAGATACTGTCCTGTGGGTAGTCTAAGGGGCTATAACTTTGGAGAAATACAAGAAGTATTACATCTTCCTCTAAACAAAAAGAATGCACCTTTTAGTTGTTTAAGTTCAGTATTTCCATGGAGCACATAAAGAATAATCACCAAAATTAGTGAAATGCTTCAAACTTCTTATTCCACAGAATAACCTGACGAAAGCAGACCACTCACTAATAAAGTGCAACTTAATAAATCATGTGAAATCTTATTTTGTTCAAACCCTTACTAACTCCTAGCACCATCTGTTACCATCAAAACTATATGACAAGATATGATATATAATTAATAGGTAAACAACAATCTAATTAAAATGGACAAATACTCCATGTTCCTGCCATTTGGGAGCTCTAATTACAGACTAAATTTTAAGCTTGAATTAAATATTTAAGCTGGAAAATTAACTTTCCTTCTCGAGCCTTGAATACATTAATACAGATATGTGAAGCGACTTCCTGATGGGAACTTAAACATGTAATTTAGTTTCATCAAAGCAGTTACTAATTGTTAAGCAGCAGTACCTTACCATATGTACACAATAGCTATTTAGAGCCAAAAAGGTGGTTTTAAAGTACCCCTCTGCAACCCTTTTCTGACATAAATATAAAATGTATATACAGCACAGCAGTTTACACTACACACTGAAAATAAATTACATAGAGACTTCAGCTTTCAACGGGTCTTAGCATGCATAACTCTGAATGGATCTAGATAAACAAATGCGTATTTTTGCTGCTGAAGAAGCTAAAGAATGTCTAGAAAAGTTAAACTATTTTTACATTCTACTTACTTGTAGAATTTTGAACTTAAGAGTAAAACCATGCCATTTTCCCAAAGCCATCTAGCAGAACAAAATGGTGAAAAAAACAGGTATTTCATCTAACTTAGTAAGTCTGTTCAGATTTTATTAAATACTAATAACAAAAGGAGAGAAATATGAATAAAATGGAGAACAGCAGTATACAAGACATCTTATAAAGGTTCTAAGTATGTAATTGTTGGGATTCAAGAGGACTTTCTGTCAGAGAATGGACATGTGAGCAATCCTGCATGAGAACAAGACTGATAAGAGCCTCAGCCTAAGCAAGAATGCGATAAGGACGTGACCCTGAATGAGGGGGGAGAAACTCGACGAGACAAACAACCCCTGGAAGGGTTTGGGATGGAAGAGGAAGTTACACAAGGCAGGAAGCCTGGCAAGGCTGATGGGGCACTTTTTATCCAGTCATAAGAAGGTTTAAAGCGCAGCCTAAGTTAACTGTCCAATCTTGAGGAATTTTGCTGCATGTTACTCACGTGTGTGGGAGAACATTATAAAAGGGCTTTCTTAGTTGTAATAAACGGGCATTGCTTGATCACATTGTCCGTGTGTGTGCTCAGCTCTCCCGCATGTAATCAGCTAAAATTAATCTAAAATTAATGCAGCACAGTAGATATTATAGTATTAGGAATCTGAAAAGTACACTAACATAGGAATTTAGAATATTTGCACTCTGACCAGTACTTGGATGTTAGGTGTTTACCAGTGGCCACCACTCAAGAACTTCACTATTTCAGAAAAAAAAATCAAACCTCTGCTCTTTATGCAAAGCACAATGCTTTCCAAATATTGCTGAGTCGAACCACCTTGCAAAGTGTTTCCCTCATCTTATGAATACAGAAAGTGAGGCTCAAGGATGCTAGGTGACACCCACAACCATATGTCAAGGCTTCAGTGGTGTAAAATACTCCACATATATGGAACATTATGGTTTTCTGTGTTCACATGGAACTTTGATGGAGGGCACACAGAGATTTCAGTAGGATTTGTGTCAACAGTTGGCTCTTACAGGCTCATATGGCCTGAGTCAGTGATATACATGAAACAAGAATCCAGATTTCTTGATCTTCAATATTCTTTTCTACTCCTAATATTCTCCTTCCACACAACAGTAGTATATTTGACTTGCTTTAATTTAGGTTCAATGATGAAAGAGCAGGACACAATGTTAAAAGAAGTAGTGTGTTTTTCTTTTTAAGTATCCTTGAGATGGTATGTTACTTATACAGTGAGGAAACAGAACATAAAGATATTTCATCCATCCATCTAACCTTAAAATTTTTACTTGAAGCATAAATACAGATGACAGATAAATTACCGGGCCATGACTTCATCAAGGGATTCTAGTGACATCAGAACAAAACCTCTAATAGTTTGTGATGTCACAACAAACCCTTAAGGGATTTCTCATTCCATAACTCTGAAGCTTCTCAATTTATGTAGTTAATGGACTGGAGTTCCAGAATATGCTTTAGGACCAACTCTGCTTCTACTGCTCCCTCACAGCTATCCTTTGTCTCATTCCTACAATACAGTCATAATTTTACTCTTTCTACGTGATAAAAGTACAAGAGCAGTTTACAATAACCAAGCTGGTATTTTCAGTTACACAGACTCTGATACTGTTTTTATACTGTACTTGTACTATGTAAGCAAAATTTACATTTTAAATTTATTGAACCTCTAAAATATCATAAGCCACTTATTTTAACTATAGCCATGTCTTCATCATACTTTCATAATTTAGCCTGTGAAGCTACTTAAAAATGGTGAAATAATTCCTTAGCAGTTAAAAGAATGAAAATCGTCCCTCCTGCACAAAGCTGACTTGGAATTTAGGTACTATAAATATCTTTCAGAGATGTACGTTATGAATTTCACCCATGTCAATCCATCTATCATCTCCTCTTTGTTTCTTTCATCAGTGATCCTGAGCCACTTAGCTTTGAGCAGGCTCATAGCTTATGTTCCAGTTCGTATTTTGCAAGTGATTAGAGCAGGTACTCTGTATAACACATCCGCTCTTGTGTTAGGTGCTGAAAATAAGCACAGACTCCTCTGGCCATGTATGCTTAATTCATTTGTCTAAACTAACTGGACAGGAACACTGCATAATTCTGTTATTTCAAAGTGGAAACACCAAGCAATACTGGTGAGAGCAGAAAAAACAGTTTTACTCCTAAGACCATGAAGGGAATGAAATGCAGGCATCAAATAAAGATTCTTCTTGTGGTGGACACAAGACATGTCAAAGATATGCTCCGCTACCTTTGCAGTCATTAAAATCTATCTTCTTTTAATTACAGTTGGTTAGGTTTTGAATCACACTCTGATTACAGGGAATGACGGCTGCTAGGCAAAACCAAGTACCAAGTTCTGGGGAGTGCTACCATTCCCTCTGCAGTCCAAGATATAGCCATATTCTTTCCAGGCCTATTTATAGACCATATTGTACTGTACATGTGCCATGGATCCTAATGTGAGGAAAATTATATAGATATTCAAAGCATGACATATTGATTCAACATATTGAACGGATTGTTTTTTCCTCTATTTATTTAAATGATTATAATAGTTTATAGTGAGCTTAGCCCTTGAGACAGATGGTTGTAAACTCAAAATTTAAGTTTTAAATAACTGTATTAAAATGAAGTAAATGATTTTATCCACCCTCCTCATTAGAAGGAGAATGAATTTATCTAAACACAGTCTTTAACCCTCTCCTGAGTTGTTTGTGACTACCAAAGAAAGTGAACTTCCTAAATTGTTTCTGCTGATGAATTCACAACTCATTGACTGGAATTTTAAAATGTGTCTCATTAAAATGTGTCTGATATGCGTAATTTTTTTTTACATTGTGTCAAGCAAAAGTAAGCTTGGTTTTAGGGCAAAGAAGGGAATTCTTCAATCATCTATTTTGAAAAGAGTCTTAAACAATAAGTCTACAGTTTATATTGCATCTAATTTTTTTCAAGAGAAAATTTCTGAAATTGCCAGGTACAAAAGCATAAATTAAAAAATCTGTCCATAACTCATGCAAGTGAATGAAACAGTTTTCCCTTAAAGACCACAGCTCTACAAGAGTTCAGCCTCTCATATTTATCCTACAAGAGCTTGTGCCTTTCCATCTCCCAATTTATAAGTATCTCTTTTGTCCTCTCCCCCTTAGCCCTCCATCATTACACCTTACGCTGACTTCTGAGTTTCAGTGCTGGACAATGTCAAAGGAGAAGAGATCATTTTGCAAGTCACTCGATATTTAAATATGGTATCTAAACCTTATGACATTAACTTCATTGGCATAATTTTAAAAATATGCATTAATAAATATGTTGCACATCCAAGCCTGATGATCAGTCTGAGCCCTGCACAAATCAGCGAGAGTTCTATTGGGCACTTCTAAGAGATTAACAAAAGGTGGATCTATGTCAGCAAGTGGTAACTGCTCAATATGGGCAGACAGGTAGAATGAAACAGTTAATGCTGAGGACCAACATTCACGCAATACATCTTTTAAGAGGTTTTAATTTGGACTGGTCATGTTCAGAATCAAAAGCCCACTAGCAGCTGTTGCAAAAGAATTTCATTTATACACTGCTGGTGTGCACCTTCAGATTTAGCGTAATGCAAAAGAAATCAATTTTCCCAACGCTGGCACTACTCTGCAGTATGAACACAGTGGGGACAATCTGCTTCACAAATACATTCCTGATCCAAACTAAAATGCTAACCTAGGACCACATGACAAAAATCAAACCTGCCTTCAATTAAACTTGTTACTTAAGGGTGCACATAAGGGTCTACAAAAACATTTTTGGGGAGCCTGCAAGTAGAAAAAAGGATCAACACTCACTAAGTTAGATCAAGAGTTTCTCATGCTATAATGCTTCTCGGCAAAAATCAACATCTTGCTTAAAATGCCAGTGGTCTCTCTTCATCTTTACTTTCAGCAGGCAGCAGGGTGAGGTCATGTGTCAGGTCCACGAGGACAGGCTAATGACCATGCAGAGAGATGTCAGGCCACAGAAGATATGAATGTAATTTTAAGGCTAGCTAGTGCCATTTATTAATCCGCAACTCCAGACTTAGCAATGGTTGTGAAAATGCTGGAGTAACACTAAGCGAGTCAGGAAGTTAATGTGCATGTGTTTTAGGTTGGTGTTTTTAGTGAGTGAAAACTAAAAAATAATAAATTGGATTTAGGAAATCAGATTCAGTGAGACACTTGATAGAAATGAGACCTTTTTTCTTTGGCACTTAAGGCATATCTTAGGGGCAATGACAAATTTTAGAGTAATTCTGAAGAATCTGTCCTGTCAAGCTAATACACCAAATCTGAAATTTTGTAGTGAAACAACAGTTTCTTTACATAAGATGACAAAAGAAACAGCAGAAAACTTACAGTGAGGAACTATAAAAAAAAAAAAAAAAAAAGGTGTTGTGCTGTCCCATTATTTTTTAAGTTCTCCTGTTTTTGTACAGGTCATCTTAAGGACATCACATCAGTTAGTTTCAGGTTACTTCCTCAGGATTTTGACAAATTCCCATTACGGCCCAAATACTTGGGCAAAAACTATTTTTTGATGGCCTTTCAAAAGCAGCATCTCTACAGTGTGCATTTAGACGTGTACCTGAGTGAAGATGGACACGTCCATTATGAGACTTAACAAGTGCTTCTTAGCATTCCTCTGCATTCTCCCATTAGTTGTTTAGTACCACTGAAGCACAGTTTGCATTGAGAGGTGTTATCAGTAATAACTGCTCACTTGGGATGATCTCTTTTACATCCTGTTTACCTCCCCCAACTTCAAGAGCCTTATATGCAAGTCTTATGAATAAGACTTCATTCAGCATAATTTTGTAATTATTTAGGAGTTTCCTGAGATAGAATAAAGATCTTCTTTTACATATACAGAGTCCATGCAATTCAGAAATTAGTATATTCCAATACTATGCAATAATCTTGACTTCCACACTGGTTAGGGAAACTTGGTCAATAACACTACTGAATTAGGTTATATGTTTAATTAATTATTTAACAGAAATAATATAACAGTAAATAAAACTGTGAGCCATTGACTATGAATAAATATGTTCTTTCAAAAGGCTACTAAAAATTCCTCACAGTAATTATTATCAATAATAAACTACTTGACTAAAGGAGTAATCACTGTCATGGATCACAAAATAAGTGACACAAAATGAAGTGCAAAAGATTCATGTAAAAACAGGAACTAGATACACAAAACCGATACTGTACACAGATTCCTTTCTGGTGCAATTATGTTAATATTATTTTGGCATTTTTACCCCACAGGGAATTTTAATTCAGAACCACAATTATCAATAAACTTTCTTCACAAGAATTACCAGTCTCACCTCCTAGCTTGATTTTATACAATCCTGCAAACAGCAACTGGTTTTATATATCCTGTGGTAAATCCACTGACAGATACTGTGCAGGAACATTTAGAGCATACATGTTCGCTATATGGACAAACATTTCCTTTCTCTTGTTTAACATGCCACAAAATTTATAACAACTTTCTATTATATAGTGTCACTCACAACATACAGTACCCGTTTCATTATTGATTAAAAAGTGCTTGAAAACATTTTATCACATTTTACAATACAGCCTGCATGTTTAGCTCAATTTTTAATATTCACAAATACAACAGATATTAAGTGTGGAAGACATGATGAGTAGATCATAAAACAAATACTTTGACCAAAACCACAGGGCATTCTATGCTTTCAATCAAACCACAGCAATTAATATGAAATTCTAAATACAGAATATAATGCCACATAAATAGTATAACAGCCAAGTCCTGTCTAAGAAGCCATATGTTTTTTCCCATTGTTCAAAAAAAGGAGATGACTTCCCGTCACTTATGTTTCTGATTAGCAAGGTGATTTATGCCACAATCACTAAAAATGCCAGCAAGTGAATGAGAAAATGCATAGTGACTGCACCAGATGTGCACAATAAACAGGAATCCCATTGTAATCTCTGGTACTTAGTTTATATGAAGGTAATGTAAGAAACACTCTTGGATATGGCAAAGTCACTCTTTTTTTACATTTGACTATAAATGATATGAAATAAATTGTGTGTTTTATACTTTATGGCATGCATACATTGATAAATTAGGTACAGTTTTGTATCCTGACTTATCTACAAGACAAACCTGGCTAAGATCATGGGGATTAATTGCTTCAGAAGTGTGAAATGCAGCTTTTCCATTCTTTTCTGCACACTCAGTGAAGAAACAATGATTAATCACTGTTTAACTATTCTCTTGAGGATCTACAAGATTGCCAAAGCAGGACTTATCCTCATAAATCCAAAAAACACAGGTTTAGATTTGTTGCCAACAACTGAAAGAACATGAACTTAAAGCCATTCGTTATCAGATTAAAACAATGTCAAGGCTTTAGAACCCCCTACCAGTGCAATATTCTTTTTAATCTGCACCTAACAATGGGAATTGGATTATCAAATCAGATTTGAGAAAAATATATGTATTAGTATATGTGAACACATCCCCTGTTATCAGAAGTAAAACATCCTGATAATAATAAAGCCAGTTGCATTACTCCAGGAAAAGCAGCATCTTTAAAACAGGAATGTTTCCATTGAAATTAATGCTCAGTAAATAACAAACCCCCAAACAACTCAGTTAAAATTGCATCCATTTTCCTTTGTTTGCAACAAATCCCACGTACGTATACAAATAATTTGTTTAAATGTGTGAGAATTTGTTTAAACATCTTTACTTTTTGCTACAGGAATGTATTGATAACAGTGCTTTACATTTGTCTAACAACTTTATAATCAATATTTAATAAAAATCACTTTAATAAATAGCTCACTATGTAAACAGATCGCATGATCATATGAGAAATGCAAAAATTTCCTTTTCAAAACTTCCTCCATTTAAAGAAGGTATTTATAAAAAAGAAAATTTGTCAGGGAAATAAAATACACTGCTACACAGTTGCTGGCTGTATACAACGGCATCAGAGAAGCGTCAGCTTTTTCTAAAAAGATTCAGTTTAAAAATTTTAATACCTTTTTCTGTGCCTTTAAAGGGATACCAGACTAAATAATGACAAACTCTTTCTAAAGATCCCCTCCAAAAGCAAAACAAACAAAAAAACCCCCCCACAACTCTACATTTAAATGATTGTGAAATGAGGAATGAAATGAACGTTTCATCCTTCAAACACGCCGTGTCAGTAACACACAGACTGCCACGGGAGAGAGGGAACCGTGTCGGAGCTCCCACATCCCCGGAGCTGGGGGAAAAGCAGGTAACAGCCTGTTGCGGACTGGTGGTGGTGGCCTGCAGCTGTCCCCACCACTGGCTGGGTCCCCGCTGTGCCCCACGGCCTCCCGCTCCTCCACTCCCCCATCACTCTAGGATTTTTTTCCCCAAAAAAGTTCATGCTGATAATATCTCCTACTTGGCTATACAGAAAGATTAACAAACAAGAAGTCCACACTGAAAACCTCTGTATCTTGATGGCGCCATCGTGCAGTAGGTCTCTCTGTGATGCCCTGGCAATCCTGCCCCAGGGACAGTGCCATCACTTAATGTTTCTACACATCACCAAAGCAGCAAGCTTTACTATGAAAATGGGGGTGCTAGAACGTTAATATTGTAATGTAAAGAGCCATTTGCTGCAGAAAATCCACAATAGGATTTAATTTCTTAGCATTATTTCTATAAACATGACAGTGAGCCAGAGGTCACCAGCAAGGCACAATCCTTCCCTAGGTGAAGTTAGCTTCCATGCACAGGAAAAAAAAAAAAAAAAAAAAGAGAAGATTATGAAGACACTAAGCACACGCTCTACACTGGCTAAAGTACTGGCTAAATACATCAGAGATAAATGCTCATATGGATTACCCTTTCACTTGCAGCATAAGTTTGAATTTTCTTCCATTTCTCTTAGTTTCACAAACTGGAAGATCTTGAATCGGTCCCAGGTCAGTGAAGGTGTTTACAAGCTTGTATTTCTCTCAGAAAAAAATGAAAGCTACGTTTGTAAACCCATCAAACTTAGTTTGGTGAGTTCAGGCACTAAAGGAAACATTTAACTGGCATTTCAGCTCCCTTTTCAGATCAGTTCCTAGGGAGGGATCAGTGTCCTCAATCAAACTCCACAGTACAACTAATATTCACTCCTGTTTGTAAAGCTCTTTAGTATTTCCAACTGCAAATATTAACCAGACTGTTTACTAGGATTTTCACACCTAAGCAGACTAATATATTATTTTGCTTAAGAAACATCTAATAAATATTATTCCATTGTTATCCAGTATTATCTGCTTTCTGAGGTGAGGCACACTATTTGAAAGACAAAACCAACCACACGCATCCTCTGCCTACAGAAAGAAAATAATTTTCTGCTAACTTGGTCATTAAACAGAAGTCTTTACAAACTCATATATGCTGAGGTTAACTGCTCATAAAAGTGGTTTTAACTACAGATTTTAATCTTATTTACCTAGTTGATATTGAAAACTGTTCTTTTACCTTCTGTCCAGATATGCAACTTCTAGTACCTAATTAGGAGGAGTGGTACATTACAATTATTGTGATGTTTGTAATTTATGCATTATTGGTTTTAGGTTTGCTTTAATCATGTTTCACCATGAACTGGAATGTGAACGCTGTAATATGTGTTATCTTCCATATTAACTATGCAACATGAGTAAGGGAGAAGACATACCTAAATATTAGAATACTCAGGAGTTACGGATCCTGATGCTACCAGAGTAATTTAAAAATATGGAATAAGATTTTGCTTTGCAAATGGCTAACATGCAATAAACCAGCAGATCTTACACTGTTATATTTAATGTATATACTGTTTTATTATGAGGCACCTTGTATTTCTAACAAATTTCTTATTGTAAATTAGAAGCATGTATGACAAATCAGGTTACATATTAAAGAGAGTCTTTGAAATGCAGGGCCTCATGCATCTGCCTATGTAACTCTTACTGTATGTTGTTCGTAGCAATAGAAACATTTTTAACTACCTTCAACCATCTTTTTCTTGTTAAGAACTGTAGTAACTTTCCCTTCTGTTGGACTAGCCAGCAAAATATTAAAGGTTCAGAGAAACAAGGAATATATAATATTACAAAATGGTTTTAGAAACAAGCATTACTTGAAAAATTCATCCAAATATTTTTGCAGTAATCAAGAAAAATAATGTATATGCTGATGTTGAAAGATGCTCAGCAGTAACAACACTTTTTTTTTTTTTTTCCTCTACCGTTTTCACTCAGCTAAGAGAAACTGTCCTGAGGAATGCAGACAATCCACTACTCATTCCAGCTGGACTTCCAAAAGGCATTTTACCTGGGCATAGAGGCTTCACTGCTTACAATACACCTGATGAAAAATGCTCTACAATGTCTCCCTAGTAATACTACTATCTACTGTCAAGGCAGTAATATCACCCTGGGCTTTCCTGCATTTATTTCCCATAATTCAATGAATTACCCAGCCTCTTGTTTCTCAGCCTTGTATATACACAGGCTAAGTTGCAGAAACTCTGAGAATTTCAGGATGAAAACATTCCTTACAACCCTTTTCCTTGGACATGAAGGAACTTTCCACAGTCACAACAATGTTCCTCTACATTCCCCTTCTGGACAACTCCGAGACTATAGAATCAGCTTCTACAGGAAATAATTTCAAATGAGTTTCATCTCTTTCCATATCACTTATTTGAGTCTCCTCTCCCTACCATACATAACTTGTGTACAGACATACACGTACACAATAAGGCACCAAGATACTGCAGCACAGATATTACTACTCCCCTGAAGAAAGATGAGAAGACAAAATGTTTAATGGAAGAATGTTTAGCACAAAGCTTCTTTTAAGACACAATACAGAAACAGAAGCTCACATGTTAACTCCTTAAGCAGTACCTTGGCTCATTCCCACATACCTTTGGGATTCAGTGTTGCAGTGAGAACACTTATATGAGGCTGTATAGCATTCAGGAGCTTTCACAGGGACCACACCACGTCATACCACCCCTTGGGAATCACCCCTAGCTCTCTGCAAGTGTCAACTAGTACTGAATGCTTCAGAGCATCTTTTCAGCAACACAGACTACAGCATCACCTTTTTCAACAGGAATCAAAAGCAGTATTTATCTCCATTGAATGGAATAGGTACTACAACCTAAAGCTGCTGAATGATACCTTTTCTCTCCCACACATCTTGTCAACCAAAGCAGAGTTTTCTATGACAAGATTTTTTTTTTTTTTGGTACACCAGACAGAGATCTCTCAAAAGCCAATCAGAAATCATGAAACAAATTCACAACAAAAACTAAGTTATAGCCAAAAGCCTCACTGCCTTCTGTTTCAAACACAAGGAACATTCCTTCAATTCGGCATCATCTAGCATTGACAGATGGAAGCACATACCTACAAAAATCATACCCTTCCCAGAAAAGTGAATGAGAGAACTGCCCCATATAAAAATGCTAGTCATATTAATAAATATAGATAAATAGGTATGTATTAAGACCAGTTGTACTAATATATATTGCTGGGGTGGAAAGTACCTTGAGATTTATTAACAAGGGTAGGATGAAAATCTGTAGAAAAGAACTGTGTGAAATACAAATGCTTACTGTATTACAAACAATACCATCTTTACTACTACAACTGCATTTGTGAAAATGAAGCATTCATATATATATGTGTGTGTGTATATCAGAGAAACAACATTTATTATTTCTCAAGTGCTAGTGGTCATAATCTCATTTAATAATGAGAAAATTCTGAAATGTACATCATTTGGGCAAAGCGAGTCTGGATATCAGGATGTATGGATGTTTTTGCAATTTTTTGTGGAAAATACTGAAAGAAAAAAAGTGAGGACTACAACATTTTCTAGTTTTGGCTATTCAAGGAGTCATAAATTGAATTAATGAAGTTTTCACAGAACACAAACTTCCATATTTTGTTCATATCATAGCCTACAATAAAAACATGATTACAGAAATGTTTGAAAGCCAAAATGTCTTAAGAGCATTGTTCCTCACATCTTTTGACTCAGAAGATTTTATCATTTCCATCTACAAGTGTCACATTTCATCCTTATCTTTATTCTTATCCTTTATCTTACAGAAGTTCTCTGATCCCACATTTTGAAACAGAAAAGGAATAATGCAGAGGAAGTTGCATGTGAACTTCTGCATCAGTAATGTTTCCACCATAGATCCAGAGAACTAGGTGGCCACATCAGAACTTGAATCAGAACTACCTGGACAGTATCCAAGACAGACTGAAATCAATGGCATTGCTCGGGCCCACAGGGTTAATACAGGTATTTAACTAATAAACAAAGTTTGGATAGTGTGGTTCTGATTGTGTAAGGTTATGATTTTCAAAAGCAAAGCAGCTGCTCTCTCCAAATTTCTCTCAGAATTGTGCTTCCTGAATCTGGAAGAAAGGTCACCAGACCAAGGAATAACAGCGAATGTTACCTGAATGAACCATTGCTTTCTGGCAGGAAAGGAATTTCACTATGATCTATTGCCAAAGAAAATTTACATAGTCATAAACTTAATGAGGCAAAATCATAGTGGTTCATAATACCTGTGGAAATGCACCTGAATTGCATAGATCCACCCTTAAACCAAAAGGCTGGCTGAATGCAGTTGTATAGCTTCCTCCCACCATCACAAAATTAATGGATGGATACTGTCTCAAGCTGGAATTATGATTTTACCATTATTATATTTGTAAAATCAAAACCCGTGAGAGCACCAAGGTACAAGGACCAAAGGTTTATACCAGTTTCAGCTGACTATGGCAAAAAACTTGAACACTTCTACCAAATCTAGAGCCCATGCTAGAGCACAGCTGAGTTACTTCCCTAAAATGACCAAGGCAGGAAAGGCATGGAAGGATCCTAAGAGGTTTGAGCCTAGAGAATAAGTTTGCTCTTATTCCACTAGAAAGTAACAGTTAAAGAAGTATCTTCCAGGGAAATGGAATCATCTGTTTGTGCTGCAGTATGGAAATGACTTCTCAAGGAGGCGACAGGGAAATTAAAGACAGCCTGCTCACAAAAATGTATAAAACTAGCAAAGAAAAGGCAAAAATATCTCAGAGAAAAAAGGTGGCTCAAACCAGGCTTACAAGTCATCACTACTATGGGTTTGAGATTGAATATTGAAGTTTCCAAAGTATTTTTTTCCTGAAAATTCAAGATACACAGCTGGAACAATTTTACTCCTTTTTATACAACTTCCTTTTCTCCCCATGTGGTCTGACTCTTGCAATGTGAATGAATACATGTGCAGTGAAGGATTAACACATCACTGATTTTTTTTTTCCTGTTTAAATAATTCTGTGTAGGCAACAGAATTTATTGGTATAAAGTAGGATTTATGATAATATATTTCCTCTTCAAGACATAAATAAGATTTCTTAATAGTTTTCTGTAATTCATTTTCATATAGTACCACATTCTCATACATTTACTAGCATAATGCATCTGCTAGAATAGCAATTGCATACCCTGAACACTATTTTAAAAACTCTTCAATACTAACAATCTGCTAGAAATATTGTTATCTCTCTTCTTCCACAATTCATTGTCTACTTCTTGCAGCCTTTTATCTTCCTACTGTATACACTGGATTTTACAAAAATTAAAAAAACCCCACAACTCACAAAACAGAAACATAAGAGGTTTCAAAAAATATGAAAGCTATCAAGCTAAAAAAGTAGAATGTTAAACTGAAATAATTATCTGAAAATTTACAGAAGGTACAGGTCTACTTTTCAACATTTCCCCTTACTGCATGTTGTATTGCCTTCATTTTCTGAGAAGTTAACTTTTCAGTCTCTGGTGGTGATAATTAGAAAACGAACTGCACATATGTCTGTTTTTTTAACGTGGACAGAAATTATGTAATTATTCAAATTATATCAGAATTTATATTCAGAAAATTGGTTGTCAGTCAGAAGTGTCTTCTTTATAAAATGACAAAATGACTGCACTAAGAGCAGATGATTTCTATCATGAATATCCACTTAAAAAAATTCTCTCTTTGGTTAACATGTTCTCAACGTTCTAGTTGTCTTTGCTGGACTACCCTTTACTAGCAAGTCTTAGGAAATTTTTTTTCCACCACAGAGGAGCTAAGAGAACTAAAAGAGACCACAGTAAAGAATGGGGTATGTCAGAATAAAGGACTTGACTGCAACTACATTTTAAAATTTCAGCTTCCTAGTACAATACCAATATGCAGAAAAAATGTTTTCGATCTATTTAATGCCAGTTACCTGAAATACCCTCTCTGAGTCTTAAGAGTAGACAGATTCTGTTGGCAGTGCCTTTTCCAGAACTTTCTTTCAGGAGCTCAATTGATAGTATGACACAGGAGAGAAACATCCAGAAGTACAGGTGAAATTCAGAGGGCCTACCTAAGCTAGAAGTTATTTTCCTAGTGCTGCCCATGTAGGAAGTGCATAGATGTTCCAAAATCCAGAAACAGACACACACATGCACGTATTAAAGTTATTGTCAGTGTATAAGTTACTACTGTCCTGAGACTGAAATAATTTATGTAACATCTGTTTTCATATTTTTTCTAATTTTTTCTAATTAACATGCATATTTAATGCATAAATGCTCAGACCACCTATTTTTCTGCTGATTTTGTCCCTTTCCTAAGTCATGTGTTCCTGTGGGGTGCTCAGCATAGATGAAGCATTAAATTTGTTTGGAAGAATAGGGGGTGAATAGTAAACAAAATATTTCAGACTATCCAAAATAAGAAAGTATGCTAAGAAAATAATCTAAAAAAATCTGCTACAATGAGTTATAATATAAAAATAAAGGTACTTCCCAAAGAAATCCAGTCTTGTGTTCATGCATCAAAAGTGGAATGGAAGTGAACCCCCGCCCCTGCCCAAGACATTATGTCAAGCGTTTAGCCTCTGAACTTTCAGCATCTCTACCTTAAGCTTGGAGCTCAGCATGGAGTGAAACTCTGAGCCAGTTCAAAACAAATTTTAGTCGTGTAAGATGCTACAGTTGTGTTTTTTTCATTTGTCATTGCCAATGCTTAAAATATTAACTTGATGTGCTAGACATCACAAAGCACTGAAAGTCAGCTGTATCAGAAAAAGATCTAAAACCACAGTAAATGTTGCGATTATATTACATTCACCCAATAACAAATTTTTAAGTTAAAAATCTAAAATGTTGAGGAGAAAATAAAGTAAGGGGAGTGGAAAGAAGTTATCCCTTTACATTTACAGCACTAGGAGGAAAATAGCATATGTTTATACAATTGAGTTCTTCCTTAGTAGGCATTAGAATTGTGAATATGTTTTAGTCCATCCTCCTCCTATAATCTTGATGCTACAAATCTAAACTGAAGAACAAAACAAGCATGTCATTCCTTTCTATAAATATTCTACATAAATATTGGTTTTGCTGTACATCATTTACGTTTGTGTAATAAAATCCATAATGTAATTCAAAACAGAAGAAGAGGTGGGGAAGGAAGCAGAAGACTGTTACAGTTCTTGTACCTGTCAAATCGTTTGTTTTGCAATTCATGGCAGAAGCCTACGCATCCCTATAGATAGTATGGCCTCCCTGTCCAAACCTAAACAGACCATTTGTGTCCTCATGGGTCTGAAAGTCTCTCATGCCTAAAGTCCAGATATTCCTGAGCTCATCTCATTGTAACCATTACAAAGAAAGAGACATATTCCTCATTTGCTAGCTCACCAGAAAGCAGAAGACATGATCAATTGTCTATCACTGTTAGCTTTATCTTCTCTCAGCACCTTCTCCCTAGGTGAGATGAACTTTTCATCATGAGATAAAAAGTTGGAAAGGCAATTACATTCCCCATACAGTCACAGTACATTGTTGACTGGCAGATGATCCAATAAGGAGCCCTGAAATGTGGTGCATCTCCCACTTTTAAGCAAACTGTTGTTTAACTAACATAAATGGCACATCAGTTAAATGCAGGAGGCATTTATCTTTCTTCTCTTTAGCCCTTTTGCAGCTTCAGACACATACGTATTTTACAAAAGTAACCTCAATTGCCACGAAAGAGAACTATCTGTCTTTATTGTCCCCAAATCATATGCTGGACATGTTATACTTCTTTTAACACTCAAAAAACGTTCAACCTCAAGTTGAATAGAATCCTTTTACTATAAAAATTAGGAATATGAACTCTCCATTCATACCTGAATAGCAATTTGCCACATTTTAATATCAAAACTAAAACAAAGTGCAGCTGATGAATATATAAATACTGCAATCTCATGACTACAGTTACTACAGTTGGGGTGGACTTCAATGAAACTGAAACCTGGGTCTTTGCCAGTACTTACATGGAAGATCTTAGCAACATACATTCTGTGAGCAAAGTGGACACTTAAATCAGCCAAAATCTCTGCAATATTCATATTTCTTCAGCATTCTGTTGATATCCTCCAAACTGAAGAACTCTGTAGCTCTTTTGAGCTTTCTAAGCACCTTTCTTTACCTTTGCATGTTTTTAACACAAAGAAATTTACCAGCTTGAATCCTTACAAATGTAGAACTGTAGGAAGGGTAAACTGGGATTTATCAATGCATCAAACCCAAACATTAATCCTCACAGTCTTGCCTCAGTTACAAAGCATTCCCTCATTGCAAACTCTCCCTTTGGCTGGCCACATTGCTTCTTTAGTATGAATGCTAAAAGAGCCTGTGGATAGCTTCTTCAATCTCAAAGGTCTTGACCTCCCCTTCTAATCCTGCCACACTCACTTTGATGAAAGACTTGACCAGCAAGCTTCTCTTCCTCAGGTGGGACAGGATACCACTCCCTTTGCTTGCTCAAGCTGGACACAGATTTGCAAGGCTTTATGAACTATTACCTCATAGCATCACTGCAAATTTGACTGGTGTGTATCTGAACCGTGAGCTATAGGAAGAGGTTTTCAGTAAAGATTTTCTCAGATGCCATAAAAGAATCATTGCATCACTGCAATTTTTCTTATATCATAAGTCAATACTTCCACTATAAATTAAGGAGGCATCATTATGGTCACTATCAATGAAATTATCAACACAAAATCTGAAGCACTGCAGATTTTCCTCAGTTGCTAGAGAATAATGTCTGTTATGCAGAATTGCTTCCCTTTGAGTGCAATTTTTTCAGGTGAAAAACAGGAGGGGAAGATGGCACTATATGACATGGCTTAATACTGAGTTAGAGGAATTTCTAACAGCTTCCATTTAAGCTATACTTGAGATTCTGTATTAAAAAAAAAAAAAAAAACTTTACTTTTTACCAGTAAGTTCTGAACTAAACTACACTAGGTTTGAAAATTCTACTGTTACCATGAAAGCACCTTAACTCTTGCAGGTGAGCCATCACTCACAGTTCCCATTGTGCTCATCATTAAAACTAATTTGCATATTAAATAAAAAGGTATACTGAAGACAGCTTCCTAGAAACCCCACTGACTTTTCCCTTTGACAATTCTAGCAGTCCAGAGACACACACTCACAAAAAATGGAAATGAAAGTGTTTTAAAATAATTTAGCATGTTGCTAGTAAGAGAGGATGGGGTCAATATGCAGTCCTTACATATGTGGCTGCAGTATAATATCTTTTGTACATAATTTTGTTTATAAACACTTCTCACCTTCGTTGAGTTCTCTGCAGTGCAGAACAGCAATCTGACTACTATCTCTCATACATAAAAGCACGGTGATATCCCCTGTGTTAAGTAATATAGCTATATTTCAGAAACACAATTTTCATCAATAGGGAATGAAGTCCAAACTAACAATTTGTATCTTATTAAGAAATTTCTCACTACAAATTTGACTCAATTTTCTCTGTCAGTTACATTTATAACCCTCAGGTTAGACATTCAAGGATAACTGCACATTAACAGAGGCCTGAAAAACCTTTGGTTTTGGTGGCACTAGCATTGTCTGTAAACACAAAAAACTGCTGTATTCATTTACCTAGTAAAGAAAGCCTTCGCAACCAGCTGGGAAAGGTAGTCAAATCTGTCATAAAAGCTTTTTCTATGGAAATAAAGTTACATGCTCACAAATTGTAAAACTAATCTACAAAATATTTTGAGCATATGCACATACAAAATATCTGTAAAGTGAAATTAAGTTTTCAAAGCATATCAATTGCGTGAGTGCATATCAAGATTCAAGAATATCAGGTTAAAAGGCACCAATCTATTATATCCAGTATATTAACAAAGAGCTATCATCCCATCTTTTTATTACCTCTTCATGCAAAGATTGAAACTGTGCAACACAGAGCACCAATTACAGAAACAAGTATCACATCTTTCAAACTATGTATTATGCTTCATCAAGACTTGACTCGACTTTTGGTCACTGTGCAATTGGTGTGTTTTAACTTTGCAAATGGGTATGTGCATTTATAATGAATGCATGACTGTTTGGTCAGGGAATCAAAGAGATTCACCAGTGTAAAGATGAGAACCTGCTTTGATAAGCTTTGTATTTTTCCAGCTCTTAAGTGTTGTTAGCATCTGTTTATCTTATCAGTTGTTTGAAATAGTCTTAGATGTACAAATAAAAAGGAGTCCTGAACAAAATATTTACCTACCAACTACAGACTTTTGAAATCTCTGATAAAGTTACTGAAATGAGCAGAAGAAAATAACTTCACTCTCTTTAAAAAGACTGTCTTCATTCCTTTCTGCCTTCTCTCCATGTTCACCTAAATTTCTTAGAGATTTGCAAGGAAAAGTGCCAAAATATTTGGCCTTCTAATTCCTAGGCACCTAAAGAACTGCTTAAACAACCTCACACATCTTTTGTAAAAGCACAGCTCTTCCTGCTGTGGACAGTAGGCTTGCTATAAGCATAACAATCTTTCTGGCAACTTCAAATCCTTCAACACAGCCAGGTCAGGTTGGAGTTTTTTTTCTGCCTTCCTCAGCAAAACAGAATCCCACTGGATTTACATGTTTTATAAGACATGTAAAATTCACCTTCTCAGGTAACCAGTAGATAAAAATGTACAAAAGAAGACCTACTTCAATAAATCAGAACAAAAACAGATTAGAAAGTGGCCTTATAGGAGAAAGATGGGGAATAGGTCTGTAGCTGTGAATGTCCAGCCCTTTCAGTTGTGAGGGGTAGGAGAAGGATCATAAACTTGATGCTGGTAGGAAGTCTGAGGTGAAGGAGAAAGTTACATGGACTTTGCGTGATGTCATATTCATACAGGAAGGATGACCTGCGCTGAGCACCCTACTGTTGGGTAGCTGATGGATTAACTACTTATTATTGTCAGAATTTTTTGTTTTCCCTATTTAAAACAATTAATTAATTGGAAACAATTAATTAATGCTTCTGACATACTATTCATCTTTAACCTTAACTCACTTGACAGAAGTTTGATTTCTACCTACTCTATTTTCAAAGCACATCAAGAAAGAATAAAATCTTTGAATGTACATGGGAATGATTTGTTCCAGTGCCAGATTTAAAGTAAAAATGTATGAATATAGCCATCTTGATCATAGCACCAAATGAAAATGGATGAATGTGGCCATATTGATCACAATGCCATGTAGAAAAATACCACTGTTAGTTTGTTCAAAATCTCTGAAGCGTCTATCAAACATGGTCGCACTCTGCGAGAGAATACATGCATACAGGTTACTGAAAATCATGATGATACCAGCAGTTGGAAAGACAAACGCAGACACGTTCTATCAAGTTGTGTGCATCATCATATTTTTTTTTTACTATCTTTGTTTACTATCATGCCAGCCTTGGACCTCCATAACACAATAAAAATAGTTCCGCTCTTTTACTTTCTTCACCGCTACCATAATATGAGACTGTATTTCCTTTTTCGTGTTCTGACTCATCCTGATAAATACTCCACATTGTAAAGGGGTCACTAACTCAGCCCAGCCTCTTGGTGAGCCAACTTAAGTACGTTTATATTGAGAGACTGCATTGGTAAGCTGCAGGTCCCCCAAAAGCATATACAAAGCTAGCATCTTTACAATGATTTACTGAAAGCAGCAGCTCGTTTTAATAAAACCATCCCAAAACATAAAATTGATTGAACCAACTGCTGTGCAGGGCATACACAACAGCTGATCAAAATCATTCAAGATTTTTATTCCTATAGAATATCTCCAGAGCTTGTGGAGTTTTTCCTACTTTATTACTTCAGTTCTGATACACAACTCACTTAGGCAAGCAGAAAAATTAATGCTGACTGATATTTGCTCTGATATTTTAACCAGAAATTTAGATAAACTCAAAATAATCTCACACATAAAAAAAAACAAAACAAAAGCCAAATATACTTGATAATCACCAGCAGTTTTCATAATGTAAAGACTATTATCTTTCCAATTATCACTCTTCAAATGATATAGCATGCCTTGACTAATTGCATCCCAGAGAAGCTCCAAAACACACCACACAGATACTCTACATGGGCACATTTCTTCCATTTCAGAAAGTTTTAATGGATAGATTTATAATAGCATTTTAATATAAAAAAGAACACTGTGCTTTAAAAAGGCAGCAAGAGATGAAAACTTCTTCCAAACTGAAAAGATATCATTGCTAACTTTACTTTCCTTACACAAAATATCACCGATAAGAGTTTATCTATTTTGTTGAGCATAACAAAAAGTTCACCTTTTCAGTGTGCTACATGAAGCTTTGCTTGAATTTTATATAATAAAGTAATTTTATGGTATTGTGTCACAATGAAGGACAAAGATAAGCCAACTGTTTAGATTCCTCTCCTTTATGTTGTGGCTTTGATCACTAACAATGCTGCGTGAACAGCCAACAGAAGGCTGACATTTCATAAAATATGCAGTGATAAAAACTAATACTGTAGCATCTGGGAGCGATATATAAAATGCAGAAATACACCTAATAACTGTGATCTTAAATTACAAGTTACTAAAAGCTAAATAAGCAGCATACCTAAAAGAAAGAGAAAGATTAAGACACAATTTTTGTACTTGCTCTAAAACAAATTTAAAAAAATTAATCCAAGTTATGCTATCTATTATTCTTAATTCCTCTGGCTCCCTTGGATCTTAAAAGCAGCCTTGTAGAAGAGTGCTTTTTTGCTGTATCATTAGGAATCAGCAAAAGCTAAACACATTATAAGCCTTCTTTGTGCTGTATTAATGCTCTAATGCTTTGTGAAGTCCCCTTTATTGTCTCTTTTAAAATATCAATCACACAAAATATATATAAAAGCTGGCAACTGACTCTTCACTGTTATGGGAAAAGAGGCAGCTCTATTATGACAAAATAAGTAAAAATCCTTCCAATAAACGGCATAAATTAAGTAAATCTCAGAATAGAAATTACATTATTTTCATTTATTTACCTTAAGAACATTAAGAACATACAAGACAGGCCACATAAAATGGAGGATTACATCCTAGAAAACAATGAATCCCTAAAGAACTGAAAAGTCATAGTAAATAACCTACTGCGCTTTTTTTTTTTTTTTTTTTTTTTTCCCCCTCTTGCTACATTGCTGTGGCTAAGAAGCAAAAAACAATCCCTGGGTGCATTACAGGGAAATATATGGTAGTACTAAGGACCTGAAATTATCTGCACATATGGCATCACTGGAATGCCATAACCAGGCCTAGTATCTTTAATTTAAAAGAAAGTTGAAATTAAAAGGGCCCAAAAAGGAGTTACAAGAATTACAATTAGGAAAACCTTCTTGTTATTGTGTGTGTGTGTGAGATACAATATCAGTATATTTAGTTAGCTATGATAAGGTTAGAGGTGACTTGATTGACATCTACAACTTATTACATGTGAAAAAGATGTAATAGTCAATAACTCCCTAACCAAACATAGAAAAGTACAGTAAGACACAATTACTGAAAAACAAAATCAGACAAATTTGGTCTAGATACATCAACTTAATTATTACATCAGGTTAGCTAGGCACATAATTCATCTCCTTTTGTATCTTAAATATCAAGCTGAAGTTGAAGTAATGATTTTTATTTTTATTTTAAAAAATAAGAATTAAATCTTTACCTTGTATTATGTCAAAGATGGAATGGCTAAATAATCAGAATGATCTCTCCTGCACTGAGCGCAGTTTAATATTAAAGAAACTGCAATACACAATTAACTTTAAAAGACAGTTTTACAGACCAACTCTGTTCTCATTTATGATTGCATAGATCATACTTCAGTTACTCAATATGAAAAAATTACTTTATCTAATGTAAGATAAAAATAATTTTAGGAAAGGCTGCAAGTATATTATCTATCTTTACAAGAATACTTCATTGAGAAACAAAGGAAGAGTGACCTATGTGGTGCAATAGTATAATTGACCACTGGCCATCCACAGCTCTATGTAACATTAATATGAAGCTGAAGCGATTAAACAAAAATCAAAGCTAAAGTAATTGCCCCAAATAATCTGAATATAATGGTGCAACACCTGCTTATGGCACCATAAGATGGGTAGGGCTTTCTCAGCATAGTTATGAGATCTAGCAAAATGCCTAAAGACCTAATCGTACCAAAGAAAACATAATGAACTCAGCTCTTTAGTATTAGGCCCTCATTCAGTAGCAGGGGAGAAGAAATCATGTATCAGATGAAAAAGAATGCAAAAGAAGACCCATATTTGGTGCCTGAAGAACCGTGAAGCATATTTTCTGTCTCAAAAACCCATAACAGATTAAGTATGTGGGAGGCAATTGTCCTTGTGCTTATAATTAGCGTCCGAATTTAGGGATTTCACTGCTTAATGCACACCTACCCGCCTGTTATTCTTATCATGGGTTTTTTGTGTCACTTAACGGAGATGAATACTCTTTTCCCACCTCATATTTACATCAAGGCTATTTAATTTTTTTAGGCAGCTATAATAGGTTAAACAGCAGTCTCAACATTACTCTTCATCTCCCACTGGACAATGAATGGCATTATAAGACTGAGAATAGATGAAGGCATATTTACATTCATAATGTTCTTGACTATAACATTTATGTAAATTATGATTTTACATTTGCAAATACTGTAATTCTCAGTTTCAATGAATACTTTACTACTCTTTCATCATTAACTTCCTATGTACATTCTGTGGAGAGAAAAAAAACAATGAAAAATAAAGAAACTAAGTGCTGTGATCAGAGAGGTACAGAAAGGAAAAAAGGAAAAAAAATGCTTTTATTCTAAACTGATCTTACCCCTGTATAGACAGGGTGCTGGACTACACCTCACTGCTCATTCGGAGTGCATAAAACCTATAGAAGTTTGTAAGAAGGTAACGAAAATAACCCCAACAAAATCAAATAACTGTATTGCTGTTGAAAATGATTTTTTTTTTTCTCCATCTACACAAATAGTTTTTTTTCTACTCATTGACAAAATGCCATGGAAACACTGTTAATTACAGGCCTGCATGTAGAGTTTGGGAGCATGTTTACAGATGTTACACAGGAATGAAAATCTCCCAAATATCAATTTTCATTAACTAAGCCATTGCTCCACCAAATAGGTAGAATGATTTTTTAAAGATCCTCAGAGTGGAAAAGAAACTTTTCTATTAAGAATAATATTTACTTCTCATACCTATCTTAACACATATACACTTGCACACAAAACCCGTGTATTTCTACATATAATTTGTCAGGATTTTTCTGTGATAGTCAGCTAAGTATTTCCTTCAATGTTTTAACATGTAAATCCAACTGAAAAAAACCTATGCTTCTGGAATGCAAAATTGTCAAATCAAATTGGTCCAAATATTCTGACTTATTTTGAAATGAGGATTTTTTTTTTGGTGTTTTGGTAAGACCTTAGCATGACATTTTCAGACTATAAATGCAAATATATGTAATGAAACAACTTCAAACTACCAGTCTCAGATACATATGTTATTTTTAAAGAGATGATTCCCTAATACCTGAGAACCACTATGTTTAATTAAGAAATGTTACTCATCTTAAGAAAGCAAAACTGGGCATGTCAGCCCTGTCTATAATGAAATTGCTGCTTATGTATGTTGTTTTTCAAGTTACTCAAAATGCAATCATTAGAAGACTCAACTTGAAATGCAAGGACTGTGTATACATTCAAAGAGAAACTCTTTGAAAGAACAGTGACATTTCTGGTCACTCTTACCTTTGTGCCGTGTAATAGAAATAAATCTAAAAGGACTTTAAGTTTCTGTTCCAGCTTGGCAAGCGGAAAATGTATGCACTCAGACAATGACCCAAACCATCAAATGGTCTCTTCCCTTAAGTATCACTTCCCTTTCCATAATTATTTAAACCAATTTATTTTCTGTGGAAAGTACTAAATTTCCAAAGTTTCTTCTGAATGCTTGGCAAAAAGGGAAGTCAGTAGGAGTATCACTGCTGCACTGGTCTGAATTATCGTTACCAAACAGAAATCCCTTCCTTTCAGCACCCTACAAATACTGTGAAAAGGGACAGTTATTTTGTGGGACTTCTAACAGCAAAACCTTCAGGGACATTGAGGAGACCTTCCCAAAGTCACAGAGTTTGTTTGCATCAGAAACAGTGCAGTAAATCTAATGCCACTCCCTAATACTTGCCTCAGGAAAAATCCTGAAACCTTAAACTAACCTCAACATTAATTACAAAAATAAAATAGTCACAATAAACAAGATGCTGAAAACTATTTGAATGTTGCTTAAGTATTATGTACAGCTTTTACCACAATCCTTCAAAGAAGCTTGCAGATTAATTCTTCTGAGTTTCAGGTTCCTGCATTTTAATTTTTCCTACTAACAATATATTCAAGAAAGTAATTACATCAGAAGAGTAGTGTTAGAAAAGTTACAAAAACTGTTAGCCAAATTTTCTTTTCAAAGAATTCAGAAACATAAGGCAGATCCCTGTGAATAATAAAAATGACATGAATGAAGAAATCTGCTGAATACTAGAACTTTATTTTTTATATGAAATAGTTCATTCTTTACATGATGTATCATAATATATTATCTTGTGGAATGAGAAAAAGATCTAAAAATTATATGAGAATGGTTTTATGTTTATGCTATTCTATTACATATCTTTGCTAAAAACTACAGTAAGACCAAACCATGATTGCTTCCCCCCAAAAATGCTACAAATCCATGCAGCTTTCATATCTATAGTATTCATGCACCAAAATAACCACAAATTAATTCAACATTTACATTTCATTAATCAAAATGCATTTAATATGTGAAATGAATATAGACATATAATTTAGTTGGTCACTACTTATCTTGCTGGTCACTATTCATCTTGGGGCAAAGTTTCACACCATAAAATAGCCTCAACTGAATCCTGATTAGATGTAATTACACACTGATTTACAACTTAAACATTTAGCTGTTTCCTTTGCTTTTGTCAAAACTTATTTTTTACAAAGTAAATGTCTTTTTAAAAGTTTTGAAGCCAAAATCCAACTGAAGATATTGTATAACTTTTCTGTTAAAAACAAACCCATTCCCCCCCCCCCCAAACCCCTACCCCACTAAATTCCTGTTCAAGTATTTATGTTAATACTGAGAAAACTCAGTAACAGTTTGAAAATTCAGAAAAGTACTCCTCTATTTGCTTTAGAGACTTTGCAAAGTCTGAGTATAAATGACCAAAAAGAAACTAAGTACAATCTGTGCTTTCAAGAGCAGTGTGTAATTAAGGTCTCCCTACCATTTACTCAGGAAAGAAATACTGTTGCTTCTGGATTTTAAATTCATTAAATGAGTTTCCTGTCAGATGGTATGAGTGTCTCCAAGCAAGAGTGTCTTGATCTACTTTTTGTTGTTACATCTTATGGGAAGAAGACATTCACCTAAAAAGAAGAGCATTTTCTTCCTTTTCTACTATGTACTCCCCTCTGCCAAATACAGTTATGTGAGAATGTTTTTTCTTGGCTCCAGCTTGGATCCCATTACAGAGTATATTTTGGGGATTTTGAAATAATCTAGATTAATATCCCAAGACAAACGTTGAATATTTATAATATAGAGAAATTCTTACAACTGGTCTACAACTCCCTTGCAGAAGATGAGAAACAAGCCAAGTTTCAAGATACAAGTAACATTCTGGCTGTGCTTTTATGACCTCAATATTGCAAGGCACACATGCTCCTGAACAACAATAATAAAACAATATTCATCCATTTCTCCTAAATCTTGTTCAACTATTTGTACCAAAATCAATGCTTATTAAATTAATGCTTATTAGAAAAGATCTTACACAATCAGACATGTAACACTGAGAAGACTACTGCAAAAGTTAGTGACAAGATTTTGATCCTTCTTTACAAAGTGTAAAGCTGTAGAAATATGTTCTCAAAGAAAGTGTTTAATATGAAGTATGCACTGTACATCACTCAATGCAACCTTGAATAAAGCCACATGAAGTTGCTCAGAATGTTCTGAGTTTTATATAAAGATCCACATTAATTTACTCAAATATAATAGAGCACTGATAATAACTTCTGACCATTGTGGCTCCTATTACCTTAAATAAATGTTATATATTTAATATGTGTGTTCACTGAATCAATAGCACTCAGCAATGTGCAGAGGAGCTTAAATTAGTAGGCAGTTGGTTATCACTGTCACTTAAATTTGCCTTTATTCATCTTTCCATCTAATTTCAAATGCTGCCAAGTCACAACAACCATGAAAAACTCCTGCTACTTGTATTGGAGATACAGTCCCTAGTACTGGACCCCAACTGCACATGGTTGCCCCCTACACTGGTATCTGGCAGTATCATTCAGTTTATGTTCAGACATCCAAATCAGTATAACTTAAGAGTAAAATGCACTAAAATTCTGTGAACTTCCTTAGGAATTTGTCCTAGAAGCAAAGCATTTTATAAGTCCCACAGGATTTCTTGGGTATGAGAAGAGGAAAATGAAAGACAGCCAAGGATAGCCATGAAATAGCATCTCTTCCCCTTCAAAAGAAGTTGCAGACAATTTTTTAGGAATTAATTTTTCCTTAAAACTTTACTGGAACATTATCACAGCTCTGAACACATCAGATACAACTGTCTCTGATGGTCACAACTACAGTAAGAGGATCACTTCAAACATGCCAAAATATCACTACAACCATATTTTAAAATTTACACCACTGGCAACACAGCATCTTCTTCCCCCCATGTTTTTTTCATGCAGAAACACTTAAGACTGACACTTTAATCCTTTATGAACAACTTTAGCAAATTCTTACTAGCATTTTGATCATTTAAGTTAGCAGTTGCCTCTTACTGAAAAAGAAAAACACAAATAAGTCTTCTGACCAGATTCAAGCAATGCCACTTGTTACCACTGTGATGTTTCTGAAAAAGTTTGAATGTCAAAATGTAGAAGAGATGGCATATAATCAAACTGTATAAAAGAGACATACATAATAGTAACCAGGTAACAACAAAGGCAAGAAGTTGCTGTCAACAAGTATAATCATAGAATGGTTTGCATTGGAAAGGACCTCTAAAGATCACCTAGCTCAACCTGACATAGGTGGGGGGCACATTTTCCACTAGCCCAGGTTGCTCAAAGCCCCGTCCAACCTGGCTTTGAACACTTTCAGGGAGAGGGCAGCCACAACTTCTCCAGGCAACCCATTCCAATGTCTCACCACTCTTCTTATGAAGTGTTTCCCTCTTTTATTTTAAAACTAAAGGCCTAAATCCCTACAGGTCCTGGTAAAAAGTCTCCCTCCATCTTTCTTATAAGCTCTCTTTAAGTACTGAAAGGTCTTCCATAGCACTGAGGTTTCCAACTAGTGAAGCTGGTTTCCTGGTTAAAATGGAAACAAACTACAAAACAGGCACCAAGTACAATGAAAAATGCTTTGCCATAGCTGGCTGGCCTCTGTGCAAAGCCAGCTCAGGCTTCAGAGCCACACTGCCCAAAATAAGACTCAGGAGGCAAATGAGGCAGCCTGACAGGGGCAAGGGCAAGAGAGTTGAAGTGAAGAAAGACTGCTGCCAGAGACCACTTGAACTAACAAGGATGTGAAGCAGTACCAATTTTGTCAAGTGAGGACCAGCAACATAAAGTTTATAAATCCTGACATGGTACCAAAAGAAAAAAAAGGATGTCTGAAACGAATAAGCGAGTAACACACAGTAGTGCTACTCCTCACCAGGAGAACCTAACAACTACTGAAAATAAACCTATGGGAACTACTAGTCCTGAGGTGACATTATGTACCCTTATACAGAACTGATATAACTTCATTTTAGTGCTTTGCAAAATAACTCTCCATCCTGGACCTGTTCTTCCATCCTTTGAAGCTGCATGTCCTGCAAGTTTTGCTACATATGAGAAAAATGTTCTTAGCTTACAGATATCTCACTCTATAGCCAATCGCTGCAATACAGCCATAAATTAAACATAGGCACATGGGCCACGCATGCTGTAGGAACAGCAACAACAGAAAAACTGCAATGAATGCACGTTGGATGTTTTTTTTGAAAGACTTGAAATGTTCTGCTCATACAGATGTGTGATGACCTCTATGAGCTGCTTAACAGTGTACCAAATGGGTAATTTAGTTGCTCCACAAACCACAGATTAGTGTAGTATTTAAGAAAAGATGCCATCTGTAACATGATTGCAAGTCACCAGATAGTGCTTTTAGACTGATACAGAAGTTTATTTGAACTTAAAGGAAGTAACTGACCAATTATAAAATGCCACCTATTCTAGACCCTGTAAGAAAATACCTAAATATCACTTAATGATTTCTTCTTAGAAAGTACTGCATTTCAAATTATGACTTTCTCCAGTATTTAATTATCTGAGTTATTTCCTCTGAAAAATGTTTCATGTTTCTTGATGTTTCATAACCCAGCTTATAAAATGAAGACTTTAGAGTCAGGCTGCAAACCAACAATTACCAACTATTATATGGCATTTAATTACTCCTTAAGTCAAAGGAACTATGTTTAAAGCTATATAGTACTTTGGTTTCCTTATAAATCATTTCAATAGTGCAACTTGTTTGACCAGTTTCATTATTATGTCAACATAAAAAAATCTGAAATGCAAGAAACTGGGAAGTGTTAAATGAAATCAATCTTGGAGAAGACTGGAATAACTTTAAGTGAAGGGAAATACAGGAAAATAAGTAACTGGCATTTACAGATATTTTCTCTTCAGATAAATTATTGGTCTTAAATACAGGTTTAACAAATTAGGAATAATAAGTAAAACAGATTAAATGATCATTACCACTTCCCCACCAAAGAATTCTTAATATGATTTAATTCAAAGTCTAAGAAATCTATAGCATACCAGTCTTGAAACAACTGTGTCAAGCTTACATTGAAGCAAATGGATATATAATTTTAAAACACTTATACACAAGTCTGAAATACTAGGGTTCCTCAAAAACATCAATTGCAACGTTCTATTCTAAAGCAATATTCATTGCTTTCCTTAATGAAATTTCTGTTTTCTTGTTTTCCTAAGGAGAGCTGTAAGAGGCAAAATGGCCAAGGACAGAAGACATTCACTATCCAGCAAATGCGGGATGGGAAAAGAAAGCAGGTGCATTTTGGCAGTCTATTTTAATCACAAAGACAGAGCAGGCAATTTAATTGTTCTTTCTTCCCTTCTCATTTTCACTCAGCAACCAAGAAGAAGCAGCAGGTCTATTGATTATATGCATACTATGTTATTGCATAGGTAAGTAAAATCAAGAGATGAAATGGAAGGTAAGAGCAGCAGCCACAATTTCGAGTTTGCATCTCAGGTATCAAGACCTGCCTGTAGCCTGGTCTACCACTGAACAAGCATAATACCTACTTTGCAAATAAAAGATTTCTGGCAGGTTACATGGAACCCCTGCTGCCTGAAGGGAGTCTTCTTCACTGGTCTGAATGCTGCCTCCAACACTTTCAGTGAGAGAGAAGGGAAGCATTACGCTATCGAATTTGGCTCACTCTGAACTCACTGTGGGATAGAAGCCAACTTTGTCAAAAGCCTTAATACTTAAAAAAAGATCTCCCAGGCTCATTCATGAGTGTATAAATCTTGTTTTATATTAAATGTATATTGAACTAACTAGAATATTCAAAAGGTGCTATATAGCAATTTCAACAATTTTAACTAGTCTTTGAAAGGCACGTATCTTCTAGTAATGGGAAAAAATGTATTTTTATTAGTTTTTCTAAGTAACAAAATAGTCATTCCCAAAATTATGTAGATAATTATTTACTGTAGCATAATCATGTCATTTTTTTCACAAAGTAGGATGCAAAGAAAAATGATCTTGACATAACCTATAACAAGCAGTCTAAACACTTGAAAATGTTGAAATCATATAACCACCCATGCACACAAGAAAGGAGTAAGCTACCAAAAGCACAAGTCTTCACTTCTCAACTCAAATTTTTGACAGTTCCAAAATTCAGGCATACATCCACAAGAACTTTCTGCCCCACGTCTGGTCAGTAAAGAAATTGAGGTTAACCTTTAATTTTTAATGTCACCTGCAGCCAGTGACTGCTTTTTCTAATGCAAGTGACAGATAAACAGCAAAACACTCCCAAGATGATACACAAAGCACCACACACCATAAGTGCATTTTTATTTTTATACCAACTCAATTTCTCAAATGGATAACCAATGTTCCTACTAATTTACATTAAGAATTGAGTGAGGCATGAAAATTGTTCTGATGCATAGGCTCTAATGTACTGCATAGTGTTCTGTACTTTATTGCAACACTGGAAAAAACTAACTACACTTAAAAGGTAGAGAAACTATACATACAAAAACACAAACACATACATGTCATACAAAATCACTTCAGAAAGGGTTTTAAACTATCCAGAGCATTATGAAGGAAAAATAACTAAAGTTACTGATGGGAATTTGTAAAAGCAAAAATTGTTCCTATTAAAATTAATTTACTGACCTTTAATGTCTTGAACTGGTGTTTTTCTATAGACCAGTACTAGTAGTCTGTACCTACATTGCTAGCATTTCAACTTCCTAAATCCTTTAACAGAATTCAGTAGTATCACCTTAAATTTGCAAGGTAATTCCAAACTAAACAGAGGGAATATGGCAAATTAAGGTAATATAATCCAGCTATTTAAGGCAAAATTGGCAAGTCTTTAACAGCAAACACTGTATCATTACTAAACACTGCCATGCTGTTAATGTAAGAAGAGGTTTGAATTAGATAGTGAATGGCCCCTCCAGTTCGGGACTTAGAGCATATTATAGGAGAAAGCAAAAAGAAGAGCTCCCACTGACACTCTCTCTGTTTCACTAGTTCTGTGGAAAGCAGACTTCAATACAGTTATTCATCACTTTTCAAACTAAATACTACAGTCAATATTTTCATTTGTCTTTTAAAATTTAACATAGTAAAGTGGGGATAAAAGCACCTATAAGAGAAGTGTTTTTTTCTTTTACAGAAAGGTATTTATTTTGGACAACTACAGAAAGACATCTCTAACATCATATTATAAATTTTAAATGCATAATTATGACATTAATGAAAATGAAGCAAACTCAGTTTGTTTTTTTGTTTTTTTTTAAAAAAACCAGAAAAATTAACTCACATAGTGGCAGGTACTCAAACACAAAGTAGACAGTTGTTCTTAGAATGATCTTTTCCACACATTCAACAGTCAAGTAGTCAAGTGGATAAGGCCCAGCCACCAGCAGCAACAAGGAAGCTGGAGTAGCAGTCCCAGTACCAGACTTCTGGAATTGACCTCTAGATGGAAAATAAAGATGTTTGAAGAAAAAATTCTAAAAACATTTTTAATTTTTAGTTTGACACAAAGGGATTCAAGTCACCTATGGCATTGGATTTCTTCTGGAAAATTCCATATAACAAAAAGTTAAGTGACCGAAACTAGTATTTTTTATTCAATTCAAATAAGTATTTCACATAATGATATAACATAATAATATAATGATATAACATATAACAGGAGAGATAGAAACAACAGGTAAGATAAGTCCATGTGGTTCAATTTATTTATTTTAAAGTTCAGAATTTATTAAATTTATTAAATTTTAACTTGAGCGTTATGGAGACTTCTTCAGTATTCAACCTGAAATTTCTATCAGCATGAAATTCTTGGCTATTTCTCAGCATTATTTTAAATTTCTCCTCCTGGGACTAAACTTAAAAAAATGTATTTTACAAAGTTCAGTAACTTCATATTGTTGGATGAATTTGCTATGAAGTGGTAACTTAATTATTAAGATGACCAAAAATAATTGTACTGGGTTCAATAGCACACTACAGCTGGTTATAAACACAATAAAATATTCAAGGCTATGGTTCTAAGAAAAATTTAACAAATCAAATTCCAGCAACTGATCAGCCATCTATCTTTTAATAACTCGAAGCTGTTTGAAAATGCACTTGTAAATCAAGAAAAAATAAAATCTTTTTAAAAAAATCTCTCTTCAAAACATGTTTATGCAGAATTTTTCAACCACTGTGAGATAATTAAACACTATTCACACAGCAATGAGATACACTGCTATTTTAAAATAATTTTTCCTATTAAAAACATGCAAAGCTAATAGTGTTGAATTGGAAACAGCATCTTCCCTTTTTGAAAAGCTGGTACTTTACTCTGTTTCTACAGTGTTTCTTTCCATCAAAAAACCTAAGAACACAACCATCTAGACACATTTAAAAAAAAATGTCCTAGAAGACAGTGATTTTACGGGTAAGTACGCAAATAGCTCCTGTAATCTGACCACTGCTGTGAGAACAAATTAAACTGCATTTAGAAATAAACTATGAAAAACATACTCACTTTGAAAGAATAAATTTTGGGATTTCTTTTTTAAGAAATTAAACACAATTGTCTACACGTAAAGTATCAAACCATTACAAATAAATAGTGGTTTTGGGGTTGTTTTATTTTTTGTTTTATTATTTAGATTAGCATCCTAGATGAAATTTACTAGCATATAAATGTACTTTTATTCTAGAGCATACTTTGAGTTATTAAGCCTGGCATTAAATTTTGTAACAAGATGTAATATATCTAATTCAAAAGGGCTTAGAGTATTCCTGTATTACTTATTAATATGTTAAGTGAACGTTGGGACAATTGATTTTAACTAGGTTTTGTGACTAAAACATGTGACAAAATACAATTTTCAAATTACATAGTCCATTTGTCTTAACTACTGCTCTAATTTCTATAGGTGTTAACAAATTAAGCAAAAAACCCTGCACTGACTAAATGAAGAACAGTAGCCAATTCAGAATTTAAAAGCAACCATCAGCATCATTTATACACAGCCATTAGCAAAGTATCTTTACTGCTTTTCCTTGCTCTTCTGCTTTCCTATTTCCTTCTTTTGCTTTTTCTACCCTCCTTCCTGCATTTTCCCCCTAAAAATCCAGTGCTGCGAATGACGAACAGTGAATATGTGTATTTGCAGAGGACTTACTACAGTGAGACCACAGACTCGTACTGAAGTAATAATGAAGAGTAACAAATGTATTGCTCAAGTATCACAACAAGTCAATTCACTCACTGCTGGATCCAATCAGTGACTGGTTTGCTTACAAAGATCAATGTATTTAACATACTAATCCTGTAAATTCTCAATGAAACAACAGAAACACCCCAGCCAGTAGGTTAAATAATGTTTATGTAGCAAAAGAAATAGAAAATATTATTCCATTTAAGTTCTGAAAACAGAGGTGATGACAGTGTATTTCATATCACTGCAGCACAATGATTTTCACATTATTCACATAGTTGTGACAACAGTTTGCAACAAGTTACACTGTAGAATGGTCTCTAACGCTGCATTGAGGAGAACAGGAAAAGCATGTCTCCCCATTTAAGCACTTAGATGAGCTAAAATCAAAATATAGACTTATTGTGAATATGAAGAAAATTATATCAGTGAAAATGAAAACTCCTAAGATATGAGTAAGTTGCTCAACTAATTTACAAAACAGAACATAGGATTTTGTTAAGATTTGTATAACATAAGATATAAAGAACATTGTTCTTGAAAAGTAAGACAGAAAGTAACTTGACTACATGAGCTAGAGAGTATCGGTAAACAGAAACAGGAAGGAAACTGCCTGTATTGTAGCAAAGGTGATGACATCCTCATGTGGACTGCTTACTTTTGTCTGAAGGATCCATACTAGACATTTCTGGAACCTACATAAACCAATAATACGTCAAAAGTAGACCACCTGTCAGACTCCTTGAATGTTATTTACAGAAAATAGCTTTCAAAATATGAATAAAGAGCTTTCCTTACTTGTGTAGATGCCTGCATGCTCACATAGGATGGAGGAAAGCAAGAGTTCAGTATCGTATCATATGCTAGCAGAAGCTAACAACCTAACAACTGGAGTTACTCCAGTGTTGAAATGAGTAGGTATCAGGAAGAAAATGAACATAACTTAACTTAAACTTCTTTAATGGAAATGTTTAGGAAAGCTATATTTTGCATCTAACAAAACAGGCACAGTAGTACATACTTCCCAAGGGAGTCTTTATGTTTCCCATGGTCCACTAGTCCTAAAACTATGCTCTTGCTTGGAAGATCAAGAACATGAAAACATCCCAATGCTTTTGCCACTTGTTTGCAATAGGTCTTATTCTTTTAACATGCACTAAACTAAAGCCACTTAATGGGGCAGGGGGAGAGAAGGCAGTGAAAAAAAAAAAAAAATCAGCTTAATTTTGCTATTCTCTGTTCTTCCTCCCCCAATACTGTTTCCCTCAAAAAGAAACTATGTAACTAAGAATAAATGTAGCAAATCATATAAATTACCTTGATGTTTCACTGTTTTGGTAAATATATTTGATTCTCTTCTAATCAAGAATCAATGGTGTTCCAAAGATCTATGATGGATCTAACCCTGAATGCTTTTCACACAGTCTGTCCTTTTAAGTACGTAAACTTTAGATTACACTTTCATTTTGAATAGCCACATATTATATTTTTGACATCTGTCCATCATAATACTGTACCAGAATTAAAAACTAAAAATATTAAAACTGATATCAAGCTGTACTGCAAGTATTTTAAAAACAGAATATGTGGCCTGCTTAAAGTATGAAACTTGGTATTGTAGAGAGTCTAGGAATGTCCCACTTCTGCATTGCTTCTCAGGTGTACATATGCACAAAAGAGCATTTTAAGATGCCAGAAGCTGAGTAAGACACTCACTTGTACAGGTCTATTAAATCTGTGAATGCAGGAGCTGCTGCATTTCACAGTCTATTATTTATATGACAGAATGAAGATCTGAAAACATGAAATATAGCCTTAAATTATTCACTTATTCTTTTCACAAAAGGAAAAACCGTCAATCTAACACTAAAAGACTTCAAGCATATTTCTAAAGGTTTCATGAAAATTGCCTTATTTATCAAAACTTTATTCCCTCCGTTTGTTCATTAAATACTGTAGCTTTGCATTAAGGTCAAGCAGTGTCAACCAATTACTGTTGCTGGAAAAGTCCTACTTCCTTAATACTCAAAGAAACCATGGTATATAGTGAATTATTTTAATAGGCAAACTGAACACTGTTTACCCAAAGTACATTTCAACCATAAAAATGTATTTTAAGGGTTTCTATCAACAATCAATTATAGTACTATTTATTATCACAGCAGCATTAAGCATGGTTCTTTGTCTGCTTAAATGCCAGCCTTAAAAAATATACATCTATTTTAGCATATTCAGCAATATTCTGTTTGTAGCTCATACTAAAGAAAATAAGAAAAATTAAGTGACCTATAAAGCAAACTGGAAGGTAAAAGATAAAACACTGAATTTTAAAGAGACAATATCAATTGGTATAAACATTCTGGCTTCTGTCCTCATTCTTTAGTGTTGGGCAAGAGGGCTTAGCTTATATGAGAGACCCAAAAAAAAAATCCACCCTGATTTCAATGCTCCTAATTTTATAGTTTTATTTTAGGGTAAAATTATCTGTCTTGCAATAGGCAAGAAGAACAGGTGAACAACAGATGAATCATGGATTTTATGCGGTATGTACAAATTTATTAAACATCAAGGAAAGGCCACCCATGGGTCATTATACCAAATACCAAAGTCACAGTTGTTCAGGATTAAAGGATTTCCATAAAATATTTTGATGCAACAATTGGAGATAGAGTCCCCCTTGTCCGAATTCAATCTTTTCTCTAACCCATTTTAATGGCCTGCAGTACAAAAGACTAAAATGATGATCTAATATGGAATCACCTCTATCTTTACACTTTACACAAGTAAAATGTTGCGTGTCATTTCCCTTTGGAACTGATCTGTTTATTCCCATTTCACCTAGAACATAAGATGTGATGAAAGAACAGTTAATTTTCTGATGGTAACTTCTGATTTCCTATTGCTGTGAGCCCAACTCTACCCTTCTGAAGTTACAAAACAAGCAAAACCAAATAAAATGTCTTCTACACATCCTGTCAGCTTGTCTCATGAGAAAAAAGTTTTCATCCATACCCTGCATAAGTGATCAATGAGACCTACAATGATACACGACAAACAAACCATTCCTACAAACAAACCATTCCTACAAACAAACCATTCCTACAAACAAGGAGAGGAAATAACGTAGCAAAAGGAATGAAAAAAAAACCCTGAAGAGTTATGCTGAAAATTATGGAGGAAGAAAGACATAACAGAGTAGGACCTGTTGTCTCATTATTTCTAAGAGATCAGAATAAAGAAAATCAAAATAAGTAGAAAATAATAAAATAAAAAAACAAAACCAGAAAAAAAACCAACCCAAAAACCAGTAAAACTTAGAGCAAGCCCTCTCCTGTTCCCCCAGGGTGGAATAAGTCCCACCTACAAGTTCCAGCCTACCAGTAAAACCTGAGAAGATTTTAGAACCAATTATCACACAACCAAATGTCTAGAAGTAGTTATAAGAAGATAAAAGAAAAAAATCTAGATCCCTTTAATTTCGTTTGAATTACTTCACTGGGTGTTAATTGGCTTCATGGAAGAGAGGTAACAGTAGATTTGATACAAGGTTGTGATTAGAAAGATTTTTAACATGTTTTGCATTGTTGCTGCCAATATAATGAAATACTGTCCAGACATAATCACCATAAGCTGGACACAAAAATTACTGAAATCAGAGAGCAGTTGTTCTTAAAAATAATCTTTCAACAGCTCTGTCAAACTGGATATATATTTCAAATGGATCTCAGAGACATCTGTTTATATCTGTTTCTCTCTGCTACATTCATAACAACCCTAGTGACTCAAAGGCAGTGTGGTTATAAAATCAACAGATAATAACATACTGGGAGAAACCAGCAGCACCTCAGAGGACAGGATCTGATTTCTGAATGCTTTTGGAAAACGGGAGATATGGTCAGAAATCAACAAGGTGATTCAATAAAGACAAATCCAAAGTGCTACATTTAGAAAAGACGCATCATAAACATGAATACAAAATGGATCAGCAAAAAAACATTACACAGGAAATCAATGGATAGAGAATAATACAAATCAAAAGAATAAATTTTGTGGTATCTTTCAAAAATGCATCTCACTGAAATAGGTTGGCAAACGTGATGTGTATGTGGGTTGGTGTGTGCATGCATGTATGCACATGCATGTGAAGAACTGATATTTACTTTTTTCCATCTCTTACGTAGTTTTATACAGTTTTGGACATCATAATTCTTAGAAAGATGTAGGCAAAATATAAAAAGTGAGTGAGAGTGTGACTTTAGGAGCGCTGGGCTATTTCACTCACTGAAGCTTCTCAAGACAATATTTGATAAATGTACTTGGTCCTGCTGTAGGAAAGATTGAAAAAGATGGTAATTTGGGATCTTCCAGGCAACACTTTTCTCCAATACCAGTTCACCTGCCATAGCCGATCACAGTAAGAGACTGCAGAAAAAGGAAGGCTGCCTCTGTACGTCTTCAACAGTGTAAATTCTCTCACCTCCTATCTTCTGACTCCCATATTCAAAATCATCACATCAATTTCCCCTGCTAGGGGGGACAGGTAGAGAGGAGATCATTTACTCTGTGCAGTTGCTTTTAAATTTCCTCAACATGAGCCAGTACTAGACTGAGAATATCTATGAGCAACCTCTCTTGTCTTCTTATTCATTGGCTAAAATCACCTAGCATTTCATGTAAGAAAAAAAAGCGCATCACATTATTTTTATTTTCATGTTACATGTGTGACCTTAACAGGAGCACGAACAGTTTTGTATATGAAAACCTAATGTACAAATACTACGGTTAAAGAAATCATATCCTGAATTACACAACACAAAACGAGTGTGTTTTTAGAAGACCTTCTTTCCCTGTGCTGGCTTCTTCAGCCATTTCATGGATAGCTCTTAATAATTCCTTACCTTTTGTCCTGTAATAACAGTTGAAAATTGTTTGCAAAATGAAAGTGGCATGCTAATCAATTGCTCTTCTGGAAATTAAGAGAACAAACTTCAACTTTATGGGACAGTATAGTGGATCAGAAGAAATGGATCTTCCCTACTGATGAAACCATCCTTGTGAGGATAGAGCAAATAAGCTCTGCTTTTCTAGATCCATCAGCTCTACTGGATAACACTAGCCAGCAGTGGGAGATACGGAGGTGGGTTGTAAGATAAGGAACAGGCTAGAGGCAAGAAGAGCTGTTATAATTATAGCTGGGAACACAGAATTTGTTAAAGGAAGTCTACTGTATAATTACATTTGAAAATTTAGCAAGATGCCCAGAGGCTGGCTTGCAGCTGTCAGGAACTGGTAATGCTAGAGTTCTGCTCAGGAGGCAACAACTGCTGCAGCTAAGCACACCTCCCTGTAGTTGAGTTGACTTTGATAAGGCAAAGGAATTACTTCAGCTAAAATTAGTAAAATTACACAACATATGAGATTATACCTATTATCAGTAAAAAGTGTTCAGGGATTGGGCATTATTTTAAAGAAAACTAAATGTAAATCTGCTAGTTTCAATACTAGGTTAAACATATTTTTGAATGAGTGACAATGGCAGCATTTTGTGAATTTCATGTTTTATTTAATAACAGTTAACATACAGAGGTTTTTTAAGATATTCACAATCAAACTAACCTCATCCACAGGTTTGTATCAGTTTGCATATAAAGTCATAGTCCTCACTTTGGTTTATGTGCTCCAATCAAATGAAAAAGATTAAGTGCAATGCAGACAGAATGCAAGATTAAAAATACCCAAATTCTGTGTATCTCTTTCTTTCCTGGATTTAGAGCTGAAGTGATCTTGCTACTGAGAAACAACCAGTAAACTACAGACACTTACCCAAAGCAGTAATCTGCAGACAAACTGATCAAGTATGGAATATGGTTAAGCCATTTTGGAAAAACAGGTAGGATTAACCAATTGAAAAAATTTCTCATTTTATATGAAGTTAATGCTTTAAAAAGTATATTTTGCTAATTCAAATGTTAGCAAACCAAGTGCTGAGCATGTTGGAAAATATCACAACCATAAGCATTACTGGCGTTTATTTAAGACACATCTGGATAAAGAATTGATAAATAATCATGATACAGTCATAAATTTGACCATTATTTGTAATTTTGGCAAATTGTCATATTGTCATATTGTTATCACAAGAAAATAAAAAGCTCTAGAAGACAGTGCAGAGACTGTAAGCATAAAACAAAACTTTATAGTAGAACTATTTCTAAATGCTATGACAGCTGCTTTTTTTTTTACATCAGACTTGTAACTTTATAAGAAATTTAAGTATATATGTCTGCTTGGCATTATGGACTGTAAGGAGAGAAAATAGAGGGTTATTTCACCTTTAATTAAACCAGCTACTGGTTCCATTTTGAAAAGGTGAAGATTGAAGAAAGTGCTTAAATCCTCAAATAATGTCTAAGTGCTGAAATTATAAGTGCAGACAGCACATCAACTATTCCATATTTGCTCCATCAGACTAAAGATACTCTTGTTTGATGCCTCATTATTATAATCAATTTAAATACTACAGTTGTCTTCTCTATAGAAAGGTAAGAATATTTTCTAGGTAACATAGGCTTTGCTCACTTAGAAAAATGTTCTCAAGACTGAATAAAAGGTTCCTTTCTGTGCATCAGGTCTGGCTTTTGCTCAGTGTAACAAGACTACTTTTTGCTATCTATAATATTTCATTTGAGGAGGGAGGAGGAAAAAATCCTAAGAAATCAGCTATTTTATACAAATTTCCTCTAATTTTCATTATATAAAGATGAATGAAGGATGTTCATTTCAACAAAAAAGGGACATTTATTGAACATAGAGTTTCAGTTTTGTTTGCCTTTTACAGATAATTAATCCTTACAATTTAATTTATTTCTTTGCTTTCATTTTTTAAGTAAAATACAGTCATTTGAAAGACATACAAATTAAATGTAAGTAGGTTTTTTAAAAAGAGAAATTGAAATTAATTTTGAAAGAAACTTCAGGAGCACAATACTGATTTCAGTGACCTAGGTTTTATTCAAATATGATTTTTTCACAGCTATCTAACTTCAAATATTCTGAGCCTTGGTCAACTTTGGTTGCATAGATATTGCAAATGTAAAAGAAAAGTGTCAAGCTTCCTATTGATTTCCTCTACTTCAAGCATAATAGTTTCCTATGCTGACTTTTGTCATATTCATCTATATTTCACTATATAATGCAGCTTTAAGGACTCCAGTGATCCCTTCAGGAATGTACAGAGAACAACTCAGTCTTTCATCTAAAGTATTACTATAGAAGAACAAAAGAGTTTTCATGAAATAGTTAACCTTATGTATCAACAATTTCACAGTGAAATGTAAGAAAGCAAACTAAATTGCTGATAGTTGCATGTTGTTGCTGTTGCTCTGGACAAAGAGAAGCCTTTAAATTTCTCAATATTGATTCTGAAAGAAAAAGAATGTCTTGTATGGAATTCTTCTGTAGATTCTAGTATGTAAGCACACAAATCTATAAATCTAGGGGGCACTTTTACCTCTATATTAATACACAAAAAAAACCCCTAAACATAAAAACAAAACAGAAGGAAGAAAAGTCAGAATGACCTTCCTTGCTTAGTACATAATCAAAAAGGAACAATGCTCACACTTGTAGAAAATGCACTCTTCCCAAGATATGAACTTTTTAAGCAAAAAGCTTTGTATGGAAATAAAATTTACCAATACAAATGACAAGTGTTAGTCTCCCAACAGCCAAAAAATGAATTAAATCTGGCCGTGATTTCAAGTAGCTCTCCTTCTTCTGCAACATGATGCTTCTATCATCACAGGCGTGGTGTGCAATCAATACGGTTTTAAAACATAAGGATGTACAATACCACACCTTGAATCACAAGTGCTGAAGACCAGTCCCACTAAAGCTCAAAGTCTGTGAATCAAAAGACAGCTTGTTGTATCTCTGCCAAAACTTGTTTTGACTCTACGGATATTTCTGTACATATATGAGACTAACCTGCCTTTTAGATAATAACTGTCTTGAAAGAGAGTATTTGCCAGTTTTATGTTTTACGTAAGGAGTTATGACTTCTGTAACATCACTAGAGGTTTCCATAACACGATAATTTGCATTTTCACCCCCTCTTATTAGCACTTATGTATCTATACCCTGAAACCAGCAATTTTCAAAAAGTTGCATGGCACAACACAACTATATATATTAACATTTCCTAGAGTTTTAAATGTATGACCATTTTTACAAGGTTCACATTACCCATCCACATGAAGGCATGCTTTAACATAATGGTACTTAAAATGGCAAGAAAATAGCTTACAGCTTCTAAAATTGCCTTCAAATATTTTAAATAGTTTGCCTCTATTCTTTTTCTCATAAAACAGGGGATGTCAAAGAGCATATAAAAATTCCTAAATTAAGGAAAGAAAAACAAGAATGCACATTATATATAAAGTAGTAATAGGCAGCGACAACTTCACTAGGCTGTGACATATGACATCTGGTAGACTATTATCATAATAAATGGGAAAAGTAGGTGAGATTCTGTCAACAGGAAGGTAAGAAGAAATGCATCTTCATCAGAATGACAAACATATCTGCCTTTAACAAACACAGGTCAAACTGAAATTGAAGTATCTATGAGTTAAATATTTTCACTTTATTTAATCCCCTTTTCTTTTTGATTTTAACAATTTCACTAAAGCATAATGTCATTTATCAGAGATCAGTATTTATGTAATTTATTTTTAATGAGGATAAATTAAACTTGCTAATAATCAATGGCTAAAAACTCACAAGAAATAGACTATTACTTTTTCACACTTTTACAAATCACTTTAACTATGCAAAGTAGTAACTTAGATTGTCAAACAACAGTCTAAAAATACTATACATCAATCTGTGACTCCTGTTGGTAGCCCCATACAGGTATCACATAGGTATTGAAACAGCTTTAGCTCTGCAGTTGACCAGCTGAATGGTAAAACCACCAATCTCCGGGGGATTGTACTACTTATTTGATGGTATGTACAAGCTACAAAAAAAATTTCTCATACAAGAGAAAGAAGATGGAAGCAGTGACTTTCTGAAGGTAAGTCATGTTCCCACAACTCATGTTTCTTATGGTTCATTTTGCTCTATATTTTTCAACTTCATGTCAGCAGATGAGAACAAATCAAAAGAACCATCATAAAATTCTTATTCTATGGAGAGTAAAATTGTCACTGGGTGCTTGAAAAAATGTTTGAATATTGTCACTTGTAACTAAAGCAGGACCTAGTGTATATTTATTTTTTTCAAACTAGATATATACCTGCACAGTAACGTTTACCAGATTATAAGAATTTTCTGCATGTAAAATGTAGAAGTTTTAAAGTCACCAAGTTAACAGTCACAATGCAATGATGAGTTTTTCTAAGAGTCACATATGAAAAAATTCAGGAAAGTAAATGGAAGAGGCATTTTTTACTTGGTTTTGATATGAAAAGATACTTGGAAAAGCAAATTCCCCAGAGGTACTGAAATATCAAATTTTTAAAGAAAGATGGCAGGAAAAAGGTAGAATATTAATGTCACTGTATTCCTCAATATCTGTTTGCTTGATGCCTTATTAGTTTGGGGGTCTTTCCAATGCTGTGATGGTGAAGGAAGTCTGTATGATGGTATTTACTTTTAAACAACTTTCAATACATTAATGAGTGATTTGGTCATATTTCAGACTTCATTAGAAGCTGATGGCATTAAGATACCAGAGAGATTGATTTGGCAGTTGTGTCTCTATCTCAAGTGTACTCTCACTTCATAACTATTGTCTCTTGTAACACATAAATGAGGCTCCTTTAAATGTGAGGACAGAAAGCACAAAAATGTTGCCATTTCCATACGCTCTAATAAATGTTTGACAAGAGTTTAATGCCAATTTAAGGTGATCTAACAGAAGACACCCAAACAGATATCCCATTTTGACCTTCCTCCAGAAGACGTTTCTTCTGTGAACCAACTTGTGTGCAGCCTCTCCTTATTCTCCCATTCACTGACAAAATTGCTGGGAAACACAAACCTGTTCTAAACTTAATTCAGTCATTAGAAGATGGAGCATGAAGAAAGATGGAGTAAGACAGCTAATATGTCCAAATAAGGTATGTAAGCAAAGTGGAGATTTCCTTTTACATGGGTTGAATGGCACACCCATTTTGTATAGTTGCAATTTTGTTCTAATATCAATTTTACTGTTTATAAATCAACTACCAGAAGCTTCTGGAATGTATGATAAACATCTTCTTGCTTTTTCTTTAACACAAATCCAAATGAATGCATACAGACTTGCACAAGAATTTAATAAAGGAGGATGGGGAGATCTAATGCTGCATGAGGCTAGGGTTGGAATGATGTCAGTGAGCTAGGGCTCAGATTCCACTCTTGATGGTAGGTGTTGATATCCATTCTTCAAAAAATTGGGCAAGTCACATTCTGCTGGAAGTAGTGAGAATGGCACCTGTATTTCAGAATTTCTACTTCCCTTTCTGTAGTGTAGCACAGTTGCAACAGGAAAAGTAGATTATAAATGGACTTAACACAGAGCTCTACCTATTTACTGGACTGAATGTGGGTAAGTGTTTACTGCTCTTCCTCTCAGCAACAAAAGAGGTAAAAAGAAAAAAACAAAATACAGTAACCCTGGTAAACAGTAAGTGGTGATAGCTGAATGATCACTGTTTCAGTTCATGGTAATTCTGTGGTTCTGAAATTTGTTCATGCCCAAAATTGAAATGAGTATCTACTGAACATTACCATCAAGACACACGGCTGTACAACACTTCATAACTTGGTTACCAAAAGATTTTCACTAAAAGATGGAGGTTTCACTCACTATTCTGTCAGACTCAGAGCACAGTTTTGCATCATGAATCAGTACACATAAAGACAACAGATTTGCACATAGCACATTCTAAAACAACACAGTATGGGGGCAGGATCTTCCTTTCTATCTTAAAACCTTCCATAGATGCTTTCTGGAAAAAGACAGGTCTTTGCACATTTCAATAAAATTACCCTTTAGTAAGTATGTATTGCCCATCAACTCTACTAGAAGCTGCAATTAAACTGGAATAGCTTTGCATAACCTGATAAAGATACACTTCTGACTTCACCATGTTTCTCAACAGCAGAAGAAGCAAATTTCTGATGTTGAAGGCAAGGAATCTGTCAGTTCACATCTGTGGTTTTTGGTGAAGTTTCTTTGATAGATTTAGCACGAGTATAGATAAAGATGAACCACAGAAAAAAGAAATGTCACAAGTAAAATAAAGCAGACACGTTTCACAAGTTTTCAACACTCAGTTAAAGTTCTCTGATTCCAGTTCAATGTTTGGGGTGGACAGTACTAAAGGGCAAGACTTTTTAAGGCTGAGAAATGTTTTGGACGTTGATCTCCCTTGCAACACCACCTTCAGCTTTTCAAGCACATCTATTCAACATATCACAAATCATGTCTAAACAGAAAAACTGCATCAATTTGCTACCCTAACCTGAGCATCTTTAATAACAGAACTCTTTATTCAAAACAGCAGTTATACTGAGCTCAAGAGGAAGATCTTAAAATAAAAACTATAATTAAATACTGCTGACTTTGGAGAACTAAAAAATAAGGAAAGTCACAATCATTAAATGTTACAGATATAAGAGAAACTAAAATAAGGTATGGAAGTTAAATAAATGGGATATGGTATATTTCAATAGACTTCATATGTTCTTTTTGATTTTACAATCCAAATACAAAAACAAATATCTCAAACTTCATCCACAGAAATTATCTAGAATTATAAAAATATTACTATTTTATAAATAAAAAGATAATCCAATCATTAATGCTAGAAAGCATCAATTTAAGCTCATCTACTTTCAGAGAAAAAAAAACCCTAAACAACTACATTTGTTAATTCCTTAATGTAAATTTACAATTGATAAGGTAAACTTGAAGAACCTAGAAATTCCATCACAGTAATGTAAATGACCAACTAATAGCCAAATAAATAATAGATCTAGTGCAGACTTTACTCCATGGCATAAATTTGTTGACAATACATTCCTCAATAAAGAAAAATTGAATTATAGCCTTAGGGTGGTTTAATTTGGTACAAATTTTGAATAATGTTATATACATTTCCAAAGCAGATGCTAAGAGACTCTACAAGGACACTCAGCTCAATCAGAAGCCAGATTAAAGTTCCATCTGGAACAGAACAGTTCCACAGCTCTATTACAATTAGCAGAGTCACCAATGTCAGACTCAAAAGTTGGGTGATGTAAAACACTTTCTCTTCAAAATACAGCTATTAGCCCAGAAACCAAACAAGTGGCTCACACACCTTTAAAAAAAGAATGTTTTAAGCAGTCACAAACTTGTGCTTTTGTAGCTAGCATGAGAACTCTCATTTGTATTATTACGGTCATGTGACTCATGCAGACTATCCAGAGAGAATGATTTTATATCACTTCTTCCATTGCATGCATGTAACATCAAAAAAATCACATGTAGCTGCAATACTCAAAATATCAGCAGGCTGAAAACAGCACAGAAGCTCTTTGCATGAAATAGAAGTCAAGATTGGATTGAATTTCCCTGATCTTTGCCTTCCCAATTCCCAGACTTCCTGTTATGAAACAAAGCATTTTCCCAACATGACATGCTGAAGAACTGCATCCTGAAGTGACGCATCTTTAGACAAAATAAAACAGAATTACCTATGAAACATGGCTGAAAGTCAAAGCCTAATTCTTCAACCAAATATTCAACAGTGTAACAGTGTTTTCCTAGATTAAAGCAATAACCAAATTTCAACTCAAGTTTACTACAAGAAAGCATCCTTTCAAAGCACGATTCAGCAAACAGCAGTGCTGATAGTAACAAACACGTTCAAGACAGAAAAGCAAAATACGACACATGCCTTAAATTTACTATTTTACCATTTAAATAAATAACACATCACACAAATAAGCAAGCCTCAATGAGGAAGTTAGAAATCAAATGCCCATATCTTGCATCTCTTCCCCCCCAAATAAATCCACAATGGATAAGTAGCAACACAGACTTTAAAAAAATTACATCTCATTACACACATTTTCATCAAGAAAAGACTCAGTTAAAGAGTGTATTTATGTTTTTCCAGTTGCTGGTTACATTAATCAGCCTGATTTCTATTACAAAATAGTAAGCTGCTAGGTCTGAAAATATCTACAACATTAATATCCAAATAAGAGCAAAGTGAAGAAAGAGAGAACCATAGCCACTGTCCAGTTTGCAGCCTATACTGTTCTGCAATGAAGAAGTAAATTTCAACTTCCAAAAAGAACAGTAATATTCACACTTTAATATTTAGTACCTGTAATTACTGTTCAAATATTATCCAATAATCTCCATATCTGAAATTTAATCTTCTAAATCTTTAGAGAGAAAAATTAACAATCTGGAGCAACAATACCACTTTGTCCTTCAGCTGACTCTTGTTATTTCTGAGAATAGCCCACAGGAGATCTATTGACAACACCATGCAGCAGGATAAAGGCATTTAGAAGAAACAAACAGGAAAGTCTAGTGGAAATCTAAAAAGAGAAGCAAGATGTTAAAATTAAGATCAATGCAACCCAGTCAGTGTCTTTGACAGAACATTGCCTTTTTAAGGCACTGGTCAACGAGAGTGCTCAAGGCTGCTGGTTACACCAGAAAGGGCCAAAGGCAATCCAAACTCCAGTACTGATGAAACCATGGTGAAATGATCACCGTATTTCTGTTCCATATATGGACATAGCAGCCCATGAAAACAACCAGCTTCCCTATAAGTTTTTCTGAAAGATTGAAAAATAAAATATCACCCCCAAAAATTGAAAATATTAATTAAATAAAGTATTATAATTGAAACCTATGTCTCAAGGCCTGGGCTGGGGCCACACCACAAGTCTAGGGATTCTTTCCAACACTGTCCAAGAAACTAACAAACCTTCCTCAAAGAAATATCCATGGTGGTATCTGATCTGGCTTCAGCAATCAAGGACAACAAGAAATGTTTCTATAAGTATGTGAGCAGCAAAAGACCGACCAGAGAGTGCCTCCATCCCCTGCTGGACGCAGGAGGCAGCATGGTAACAAGTGATGAGGAGAAGGCTGAGGTGCTTGATGCCTTCTTTGCCTCAGTCTTTAATAGCAAGACTAGCTGTATTGAGGGAATCCAGCCTCCTCAGCCAGAAGACAGAGACTGGGAGAGCGACCTCCCCGCAATCCAGGAGGAGACAGTCAGTGACCCGCTGCATCACACAGACATACACAAGTCTATGGGAGCGGATGGGATATACCTGAGGGTGCTGAAGGAGCTGGCAGGCGTGCTCACCAAGCCGCTTTCCATCATTTATGAGCAGTCCTGGCTGACCGGGGAGGTCCCGACTGATTGGAAATTGGCCAATGTTACACCCATCTATAAGAAGTGTCAGAAGGATGATCTGAGAAATTACAGGCCTGTCAGCTTGACTTCAGTGCCTGGGAAGCTGATGGAGCAGCTCATCCTGAGTGCCATCACACAACACATGTGGGACAACCAGATGCTCAGGCCCAGTCAGCATGGGTTTATGAAAGTCAGGTCCTGCTTGATAAACTTGATCTCCTTCTACGACAGCGCGACCTGCTTACTGGATGAGGGAAAGGCTGTGGATGTTGTTTACCTTGACTTTAGTAAGGCCTTTGACACCGTTACCCACAGCATTCTCCTGGAAAAAATGGCTGCTCGTGGCTTGGATGGGCACACACACACATTGATGGTAAAAAACTGTCTGGATGGCTGGGCCCAGAGAGTTGTGGTTGAACAGAGTTAAATCCAGTTGGCGGCCGGTCACGAGTGGTGTCCCCCAGGGCTCGGTTTTGCGGCCACTCCTGTTTAACATCTTTATTGATGATCTAGACGAGGGGATCGAGTGCACCCTCAGTCAGTTTGCAGGTGACACCCAGTTGGGTGGGAGTGTTGATCTGCTCGAGGGTAGGGAGGCTCTGCAGAGAGACCTGGACAGGCTGGAGCCATGGGCTGAGGCCAACTGGAGGAGTTTCCATAAGGCCAAATGCCGGGGGCTGCCCTTGGGCCACAACAACCCCCAGCAGCGCTACAGGCTTGGGGAGGAGTGGCTGGAGAGCTGCCAGTCAGAGAGGGACCTGGGGGGGTGATTGACAGCCGGCTGAACAGAAGCCAGCAGTGTGCCCAGGTGGCCAAGAAGGCCAATGGCATCCTGGCTTGTGTCAGCAATAGCGTGGCCAGCAGGGACAGGGAAGGGATCTGACCCCTGTACTCGGCACTGGTGAGGCCGCACCTCGATTCCTGTGTTCAGTTTTGGGCCCCTCACTACAAAAAGGACATTGAATGACTCGAGCGTGTCCAGAGAAGGGCAACGGAGCTGGTGCAGGGTCTGGAGCACAGGTCGTACGGGGAGCGGCTGAGGGAACTGGGGGTGTTTAGTCTGGAGAAGAGGAGGCTGAGGGGAGACCTCATCACTCTCTACAGCTCCCTGAAAGGAGGTTGCAGAGAGCTGGGGATGAGTCTCTTTAACCAAGTAACAAGTGATAGGACAAGAGGGAATGGCCTCAAGTTGTGCCAGGGAAGGTTTAGACTGGCTATTAGGAAGCATTTCTTTCCAGAAGGGGTTGTTAGGGGTTGGAACGGGCTGCCCAGGGAGGTGGTGGAGTCCCCATCCCTGGAGGCGTTTAAGAGTAGGGTCAACACAGCGCTGAGGGATCTGGTGTAGCTGGGAACTGTCAGTGTTAGGTTAATGGTTGGACTGGATGATCTTCAAGGTCTTTTCCAACATAGACGATTCTGTGATTCTGTGTGATTCTGGTAACCATCTAACTGCAGTGATATAGCGAAACATGGCCCTCAGAAGGTTTCTCCAAGAATTATCTTTCTCAGTGTTGAATACATAAAAGTATTTTATCAAGATCAGCCTCATATATAAGCCTTTGCAACAATAAGGAATATTTAGCTCATTTCCACAAGGGGTAATCACCCACACTTTTAATCTTGAGCACATTTTTTTTTTAATGAAGGTCTAGACTGTGATGTAAAGATTTCCAAATTTAATCCATGATCTGGTGACTCCTGTGGCAGAGACATGAACTTGTATAGCTCTAGACAGAAATAGTGCAGTAATGGAAGAATCTTTCCTTCCTCATTCAAATATTCAGTAATCTAACATGAGCAAACATAACCAGCAGTAGTTTACTACTCAATATCATATTACCTGTCCCTAGGCAAGTCCAACTACAAGCTTATTTAGTTTTAGACCATGCAAGGGACTGAAAGCACTCAGGAGCATCTCTGAACAATCCCTTTGTCAATGAAGAGGAAAAATACTAATTTTCATTATTCTGTGTATCTCAACAGCTCTTGACCAATGATGAACTCTCACCTACTTTAAAAGATGTGACAGAAGTCCTGGTTACTAAATTAGAGTGATTTGAGTTATACTGGTAGAAAACACCAGATGATTCCCAGTAGTCCCTTGCCTGTGAAATTTCTAAAGTATCATTGGTTTTTCTGCTCCTTCTCAAACCCTACATGCAGCTGCTCTGAGACTTCATAAAGTAACATGGGCATAGGGTTAACAGTGTACCAATACACAATTCCAACTGTCTCCTGTGATCATGCCACCACCTTAAAGCACTTGGAGAAAACCACCTCAAGGACAAACAGCTGGCAGATGTTGAACCTAGTGAAAAGACTGGACAGAGAATGGTCAAAAGAAAACAACTGAAAATGTAATTTAGTCAATTTTTTTTATCAACAATTTGCCCATCTACTCTGTAGCTTAGCAACACTCTTACATTCTTTGTTGATGCTAACCTGGTATTTGGCAGCATCTGCAGGAAAAACACTTATCACCTCTTCTGTTAACTGAAAAACTCTACTCCATTTTAGCAATGACTAAAGTTATTCAATTATTCATATCTTCATCATTACTCAGCTACAACAAATTTCAAGAACAAGGCATAAAATTCTGATTTTGAGTTCACTCTTCTGTAAACTTCCTTGATTTCAGTTTAAATGACTACCCCAAAGTTCCATGGGGAAGAAAATTCACCATGATTAGAAAGAAAACTCTTTCACATTAAGGACAGAATTTTCTTGGAGGTTGGTCCAAGACCACAAAACAAACATTCCCAGCAGGTAACAACCACCATCATGATCAAGCCCAAAGTACATTTCTTGCTAACCTACACATCAAAATGTTTTTAAGACACTCTTCTGCTAACAATTCTTCAGTTGGAAGAGACTGATAGCACACAGCACTTACGACACTGCTGGAGCATTGCCCAACAACACTGGGGAAGAGAACCTCAGACCTCAGCAGAGAGGCAAGATCCCAGTCCACCTCAGTATTCTATTTGTCTGCCAACGCTTGCCATGTTTCTATTGCTTCCCTACTGTTACTAGTGAAAGTTTACCCCTCTTTTTACACCATTCACACTGTCATTACAAAGGAAACAAACTCTAAAAAGCTGACAATCAACACACATGAATCACTTCTCATCAGCAAATACCTTAGCTGTGTTTTGTGGATACTCCTTTAAACAACAAAGACAAGATAGACTTAAAATCTGGTCTACTGAGAGGATAAATGTTTTCTCTTGTTTGGGTTTTTTTGTTGGTTTTGTTTTTTTGTGGTTTGTTTGTTTGTTTTTGTTTTTCTTTCTCCTATTCAGTTCTATATTCTTCTCTGTCCCATAGCTTGTTAGCCAAAATTCTTTTGAACGGTTGATTGTATTGTATACAGTGTACTCTTCCTACCTCTAATGGCAGGAATATAATGAAGAACTCCAGTAAACTAGATATGTATGACCTCCCATGTTTGAATCAAGGTTAGCTATCCTTGGGAATTCTTTCTAAAAAAAATTCTCCTACCAGAACGCTTAAAATAGTTTCCAATAATTACCCTATAAGTGATGTAAGCCTTACCAACTCTATAATTTATCACTATTTTCAACAGCAGAGAAAAAGGGATTCAATATTTGGGAATAGCTCCTAAAATTAACTTAATTGGAAAAGAAAGTGCACTACTTAGATATTTATAGAAGTAATAAACTGTCTTTAAATCAATATTTTATTCACTGTATGCAGTCTAATTCAGTGAATCAAAGTATGTCTTCAGCAATCTGGAATTCACACTCTTCTTTTTTAAGGAAAATAGGGATAACATTCTTTATAGTTTGCCTTTAGCACACAAATTACCTTGATCACATTATTCCATTCTGCAGTACACAGACAGATCACTAATTAGTTTTTGGAGGGAAGCTCTTCTGCATCACCTTTTTTTTTTTTTTTTTTTTCCTGGAAATGCATGTAAAATCATTAAAAAACAAACCTACTGAGACAGAACCCTAGAAGCATAGAATCATTTAGGTTGGAAAAGACCTTTAGGATCATTGAGTCCAACCCCTACCCTAACACTGCCAAGTCCACCACTAAATCATGTCCCAAAGTACCACAACTACGTGTCCAGGGATGATGACTCAACCACTTCCCTGGGCAGCCTATTCCAATATTTGACAACCCTTTTGGTAAATAAATTTTTCCTAATATCCAACTGAAACCTCCCCTGGACAACTTGAGGCTGTTTCCTCTTGTCCTGTCACTTTTTACTTGGGTGTAGAGACCAACACCCATCTTGCTACAACCTCCTCTCAGGTAGTTGCAGACAGCAATAAGGTCTCCCCTCAGGCTCCTTTTCTACAGACTAAACAAACCCCAGTTCCCTCAGATGCTCCTCATAAGACTTGTGCTCTAGGCCCTTCACCAGCTTTACTGTACTTCTTTGGACACGATCCAGCACCTTGATGTCTTTCTTATAGTGAGGGGCCTAAAACTGAACACAGACCTCAAGGTGTGGCCTCACCAGTACAGGGGGATGATCACTCAATCACTTCCCTGTCCCTGCTGGCCACACTATTTCTGAAACAAGTCAGGATGCCATTGGCCTTCTTGGCCACCTGGGCCCACTGCTGACTCATATTCCACTGGCTGTCCACCAACACTCCCAGGTTATTTTCAGCTGGGCAGCTTCCCAGCCACTCTTTCCAAACCTGCAGCATTGCACAAGGTTGTTGTGACCCAGGTGCAGGACCTGGCACTGACTCTTCTTGAATCTCAGCCTTGGTCCATCGATCCAGCCTGTCCAGATCTCTCTGTAGAGCCTTTCTGCCCTCAAGCAGATCAACACTCCTGCTAAATTCGATGTCTGCAAATTTACTGAGGGTGCATTTGATCCCCTTGTCCAGATCATTGCCAAAGACATTAACCAGAACTGGCCCCAGTTCTGAGCCCTGGGGAGCACCACTTGTGACCAGCCACCAACTGGTTTTAACTCTGTTCAACACCACTCTTTGGGCCTGGCCATCCAGCCAGTTTTTTACCCAGCAAAGAGAGCACCCATCCAGGCCATAAGCAGCCAGTTTCTCCAGGAGAATGCTATGGGAAGCAGTGTCAAAGGCTTTACTGAAGTCCAGGTAGACAACATCCACAGCCTTTCCCTCATTCAATAAGCAGGTCACCCTGTTGTGGAAGGAGATCAAGTCAGTCAAGCAGGTCCTGCCTTTCATAAACCTATGCTGACTGGGCCTGATTGCCTGGTTGTCCTGTACATGCCACGTGATGGTACTCAAGGTGATCTGCTCTGTAACCTTCCCTGGCACCGAGGTCGGACTGACAGACCTGTAGTTCACTGGATCTTCATTCTGGGTCTTCTTGTTCATGGGCATCACATTTGCTACCTTCCAGCCAGGTTAGCCAAGACTGCTGATACATAATGTAAAGCAGCTTGGTGAGCACCTCCACCAGCTTCCTCAGTACGCTCAGGTGGATCCCATCTGGCCCCATAGACTTGCGTGTGTCAAAGCAGTGTAGCAGATCGCTAACCATTTCCTCTTGGATTATGAAGCCTTCATTCTGCTCCCTGTCCCTGCCTTACAGCTCAAGGGACCAGGTTGCTGAAGAACTGGTCTTACTATTAAAGACTGAGGCAAAGAAGGCATTAAGTACCTCAGCCTTATCCTCATCCTTTGTTACCATGTTTTCCCCCGCACCCAATAAAGGATGGAGACTCTACTTAGCCCTCCTTTTGTTGCTAATGTTTTCATAGAAAAATTGTTTTTTATGGCAGTAGCCATATTCAATTTTAGTTGGGCTTTGGCCCATCTAATTTTCTCCCTGCATAACCTCACAACATCCCTGAAGTTCTCTTGAGTTGCCTGCCCCTTCTTCCAGAGGTCATAAAATCTTTTTTTTTTTTTCCCCTGACTTCCAGCCAAAGCTGTCTGTTCAGCCCAGCTGGTCTCCTTCCCAAGTTGGGGACAGCCTGACCCTGTGCCTTTAAAATTTTCTTCTTGAAGAATGTCCAGCCTTCCTGGACTCCTTTGGCCTTCAGGACTGCCTCCCAAGGGACTCTGTCAACCAGACTGTTAGGCTGAAGTCTGCCTTCCAGAAGTCCAAGATGGCAGTTCTGCTGACCCTTCATCCTTACTTCTCCAAGAATTGAAAACTATCATTTCGTGATCATGTGTCGAAGACACCCTACAACTATAACAACCCACAAGTCCTTCTCTAGTAGCCATTAACAGATCCAGCAGGGTATTTTCTCTAGTTGGCTCACTCACCAGCTGTGTCAGGAAGTTATCTTCCACACACTAGGAACATCCTAGAATGCTTCCTCTCTGCTGTATTGTATTTCCAGCAGATATCTGGTAAGTTGAAGTTCCCCATGAGAACAAGGGCTAACAATTGTGAGACTTCTCCCAGTTGCTTATAGAGTATTTCATCTGCCTCTTCATTCTGGATGATGCTCGACAGAAGTCATAATGATGTTCCTTTCTGTTTCATAACATGAAGAAGTTTTTAAAAGGTAAAATAATCACAGCTTTGTAACAGTGAATAACAACAGTTTAACCTGCACAGTGGAATTCACTGACAGAGTATTTTGTGGAAAACTTTGTTATGAAAAGATAAGATACTGTGATAAATTTCCTTTGATTTTCTGTTTAAGGACACTCAGATAACTGACCCTATCTTTTCTCATCCCCAAGTCAAAAAGCCTTAGGCTAAACAGTCAAAATACCTTAGGCTAAAGATGTATAAATTTTGAAATGTTTAAGTTAAATACTATTCCTTCTAACATATACTTAAAATTAAAACTGAAATAATGATAATCCATTTTAGGGCATAAAATTAATTATGAAAATTAATTTAAATAAAAACAAACAAAATCAGTCTTTATGATTTTGCTGCTATAATCTCACAGAACTGGAGAAAGGGAAAATTAAACAAAGTTAACAAGTGGCGTTTCCAAAACAAACAAAAGGAGCTATTTCTTCAGAGTTAAAGTCAAGCCATGGAACTCCTTGCCATGGGACATTAAAACTTCACAGAGGTTCAAAAAGTGATCCCTTTTTTGGAAGAGAGAGAAAACCAGGGGGAAATAAACCCCCAAACAATACAGCTGGAAGTTGCGAGATAAAAGGACACCATTGCTGATCCTCCTTGCCCAAAAGCTTTCAGATCTCCAAAAGGCAGAAGAGCGTATGTGGGAAATAGTGTCAACAGACTTTTCAAGCTTTCACATAAGCATCTTCCTTCAGACAGGCTGGAGCAAGGGGACTAGGTTAGAAATGTGTCTCGCCCAAGTCACTGTGGTTGTCATAAGCCTCACTGCTAAAGGTATAAAGAAAAGAGAGGTGAAAATCTGGAAACAGTTTGCTCAATGACTTAACCAGCACCTCAGACTGTAACAGTCTCTCAGGTGGGTGCTAAACACCATATCTGATTTTTCCAGGTTTTTTGATATGGGAAGTTCAAAGTTGCAAAACAGGAAAAAGCAGGAAGACTTGTTCTCCTATTTTCAACTAAGAATTAAAAAAATGTCCGAAGATAAAATTCACCATTTTTTTTAAAGCACACTTAACAGTTTAGTTTATTATAAGCAATATCTCATAAAAGAAATCAATTTTAATTTCAAAATGCATGATTTTTCTTCTTCCCCTTTTAGCAAATATCCAAGCATACTTTACCTGTAAATGAAATTACCTTTAAAAAAAGTACATAACTCAGTATGAACGGGACATAAATAATGAATTTTAAAAGTCCTAAAAATAAATTAATTGGGTTTCCATTTTCATGCAAAACTATAAAAATTAAAAATTTTGTACATGGTAAGGTCTGTAATTGCTTTTAAAAAATGCATAAAAGTACCAATTGTGTTTAGTGATAAATAAATATAAACCACTACAGCAAAAGTGTATTTATTTGAAAACCAACATTTACTATGGACACCACTTTTCTTTGGAAATATATGGAAATAAAAAGTTGGAGATTAATATCCATGTAAGTCTAGATGTTCAAATAACGAATAAGTGGTTGATTCAAGCCATATAAATAATTCCATTGGTTTCTGCTACCATCAGATATACCATGTTTACACTAACACTCTCTAATTGTAATAGAATTATAATAATACAGATTAGCTCCTATAGCCTGTCCTTTCTATACAGTCATCAGTGGTTGCAAATAATGGATACTGACACAATAAAAAAAGCTTTCAGGAAACTGAGTGAAAAATCCTGCCCCCCCCCAGATAACAAGAACCTCTTGACAGAACTTAATATTTTTCTGGAACTTGAACAGATGTATTCATGGAGTTTTCTTAAAAGTTCACAGATCCAGAGCTGAAATTCTGTAGATCTCTCTTTGTTGAAGTCATCTGAGGAAGGAATGTGCTTGGTATTTCCATCTGATACTTTCCTGACCTACAGGAGCATACTGAAAGTCTATCTGAACAAGATTTAGAGCAAGCAAAAAAAGGCCTTTTAATTCTGATTTTAGTCAGCATGGTCACTTCTCTGATTTGTTATCTGGGTCAAAATACCATCACTTCCTAAGACAAAAATTTCACTTGAAATTCCAAAATGGGACCCACTAATGGAAAAATGGAAATAAGTACAAAAACCCCCTTGAATTTTTCACTTTCCAAGGACTGGAGTTGTAGGCTGTATGGACACAGAATGTTTAGAATTTAATGTTATTTGGATGTATTAGGTTAGGAAGATAATGGAAAAGACAATGAAAACTTACTGTATAACTGATAAGTTATAGCATTCAATATTTACTAGCAAGTTTTTCAGCACTGTAAGATGCATCCTTTCACCAGTAACAGACACATGAAAGAGAATCTCAACAGCTTTAAACTGACTACTTGATGCACTCTAATTGTTTTAATAAATGCAATTTCCAATTTTTGCAGTACTTCCCCCAAACTGAGCAGAAATAGAATACATGAGTGCTTGCACAGCCAGAAATTACCTCCTCTCCATCCTTTGGACAACACACAAAGTGAACTTTGAGCTCAACTTTCTAAAAATCCTCTGATTTTTTTTTTTTTTCCTGAGACAACAAATTTAGAAGCTTGCAAGTAATGCATATAGAATGGCATTACATTTTACCACTTTCTCAGTATGGAAAGACAAGTATTTTCAGGGTAGGCCTGGTTCTTTTGTCTCAGAAAAAAGGGCAGTCAGATTGCAGCTAAATGACACAATGCCTAACAACATTATTCTCGGTGAGGTGGCAAGAAGAAACAGCTGCCTTCTACTAACCCATCCCAGTTCTTTCTTCCTTCACTATTCATCTTACTTCTTTCTTTTCTTACTTCTTATTTCTTTCTTCCTTCACCATTCATCGTACTTTCAGTCTTACTCAACCAACAACCTTAATCTTTCCAACATTTTGATCCCTTTGCTTCTTGAAAATCACTCTACTGTTCTTTCTAAAACTTCTCTCTAGTCCCCCGAATACTTTTATCTGACTTAATCTATTTATTCAGGCATTACACTCTGAGGATCAACAGGGCCTCTGTACATATAATTGTAATTTCAAACAAAAACTTTCTGAATGAAAGCAGTAGAAAAGTTTAATGAGTGACAAAGACAACTGATACTCAAGTCAGTCTCCTTTGTAACTTCAGCACTAACTCCAACACAGTCCTCAAAACCAGAGGATGAATACTAGTTTTCATACTTTAGAAACAGCTACTCTTCAGAAAGATGAAAGTAAGCCAGCCTTTCAAGGGTACGTTTACACTCATAGACACGTCACCCTTCATCCTGCTCCTCAGTGGTTCAGTTGATGATACCTGAATGTACATTATGTCAATAAAATTCTACATATATCATCGATTTTATCTATTTCATGCATGCAATGAAAAAGAAGCTTAAAAAATGGGGGAAGGGGTGACTGAGAAAAGTAATTCTCTTTCCAACCTGAGGAAACTTTAGACAAATTTGCCTTTGATAATCGACTGAACAAGCTGCACTGCAAGCATCAAGGGATGGTGCAGGGATATCTAGCAGGTGCTGCAGTTTATCACAAAACCGTCTAAAATAATTGGAAGTGACAACCAGCACTACCACAAATGATTTATTAGTCTTTCACTCAGCTTTTCAGCTTCCTCAGGGCCAGAATAAATAATTTACCAACTCTGTATCTTCCAATCATTAATTCTTCCCTGTGCATCCAAACTACATTTAACTCTGCTGGGTTCAGTGGAATTAAAAACACAATATGAAGACTTTTCCCCCCCAAGTATAGTATTATCTGACTTGATCTAAAAGTAAAATTGTCAATCAAAATTTGTATCAGTGATAGAAGGATTAGAGATAGCAACGAACGAGTTACAAAATATCTGCAAAATAAAATGAAAGTTAAACTGAAGAGATATCAACAATTAAATGCTCCCAGGGGGGTCAGGCGTGTTCTCTAGATGTAAAGTACTGATAGTGTCTGAAGATATTGATTAGCACTGTTTTTCTGATCCATAAACTAACATTAGTTACACATCTTACATGTCCCACATAGTAAATGCAGGATGAAAACACTAGACAGGAAACATTCAGAAAATAAATGAAAAGGGAGATGTGGGCAAAATGGAAGGATTAAGCATGAACAGAATGGTTCTGTAAAAAGGCAATACTTTTTGAGGAAATACATTAAAGATACAAGATTTACTAATGCCCTTGTGTTCATATCACAAAAAGGAATAATAAAAGAGTATTATACAAGGCAGAATTAGAAACCAGGAGTATAAAATGGCATAAAACCAAAGTACACTTTCGAATTTAAAACAGAATATATAAGGTACCATATTGCTATTAATTATGTAGAGAAAACATAGAGAAAACAAAATCACACCCTAAATCCATTTTTGATGTAAGCTAGTCTTGTCTCATTAAATCAGCATCTATGATTAAAACCAAGATCATTTTTGGTACATAATGTATTGCATTGTTAGAGGAGCATCTGTTTGTTGCACAGCAACACATTTTTCTGCTTTAAGAAACTGTACTTTTATAGAAGAAACAATCTAGACTTTGAAGATATAAAAATATTTTTACTTCCAAAAGCATTTTGTAGTAAAGGGGTTAATAACATTAATGTGCTAATATTTTGCATTCCAAGAAGAGGCTTCAAGCTGTTGGAAACATAGAGAAGAATTTCATGGTACTAACAGCTTTCTTTCAGTCCTATGGGATTAAGACAACTCAAACTTTAAGTGCTTAGAAGAAAAGCTCTGTAAAGCTATGAAGGCTAATCAATAGGGCTTTCACCAAATGATAATACAGTCTGAAATGAAATAAATTTGGCCATAATAAAAATGCCTTACCCGTTTTCTCATCATTAATCTCAACACAGAAAAAAGTACAGTATGAACTACAAGTCCAAAATAGCTGATATACAAGTATGTTTACACACTACTTTTAACAATTAAAAAAATTCATAAATATATGAAATTTAAGATTATTTGAAAGCAATTAATTATCCTGTGTATTTCTCAAACATCAATTATTCTTTTTAGCAAGATAGTTAAATCTCTGTTCCAATTTTACTGTACAGTAGGGTATTTCCTTCCTTCATTTAAAAGACAGATCATCATCTGCTGCAAACAGCCAAGCACAAACTGAACTCGATCTCCTAAAATTTTCAAGAGAATTATACTGTTATAAAGGCTGAGTATTTTTATCACTATGACAAGGGATGTTCTAAAACAATTCCAAATCTCAAAAAATGCAATATTGTAAACAAAACAAAATTTGGAGAAACTAAATCACAGGCAAGGTGTTAATATCTATGCTTTCCTCAGCAGCTGGGCCAAAAAAGCCTTCAAAGAACTTAGGTCTCAGTACACAGAGGGAACATACTTTGTGAAGCCTACCAAAGAGGAAAAATACACTTGATCTCAGCATCAGATCACTGAGCCAAAAGTAATTTGCCCTTGGAGTCAGTTATTTAGATTTGTAAGAAAGTACTTACTATAGTCAATTTTTTTAAAATTACAAAGTATGTTGCCTGTTGCTCATAGAACTCGGACGTGGGTCCCATAAATAAAGAGATCCAGGAAGCTGTTTCATCATTTAACATTCGATGCCAAATTATTATGGCATCTTTCTTGAACAAGTGCATGGACTTTGTGACTTGGAAAAAAATTGATTTGGACACCAATTCCCTTAATAAGAGTCTTGAAGGCAAGTGTACAATGTTTTCTTGCTGTACATGTTTTGAAAAAATGTGTGTCCAGACTTCACTTCTTGAGTTTGTTCATACCCTTATGCAAAAGTGTTCCAAAGTGACAGCTGGTTACAGAAAATAATGGGCTACAGTTAGAAACAATTTTGGTAAGAAAACAGGATTCATGTAATTATGGCTATTGATATAATCAGAAACTTCCCAAATGACATCTCTCACATATAAATGATTTAGTAATGTTTTAAGTATGTAGACTTGCTTAGACTGCCTTCAAAAGTGACTGAGATTTAAAACGGGGGTGAGAAATATCAAAGCCCAAGGAGAGAGTAAATCAGCCTTAATTTACGCTATTAGAAAGTTTCACTGAAATCTTCACTGCCTCTCTAAGAACATAAAGAAAGTGTATGAGAAATTGTCATACACAGTTCTCAGTGTATAAGAAACTAACTGCATTTCTTCATGCTCCTATCAGTTTTGGGTCTATCTATAGTCAATAATATTTGCTTATGAGAAATATCCCTAAGGTAGTACTGGATAAATTTATAATTGTATTTATCCCAGAAGAAGAATCATGTTGGCAAATGTCAGTTTTGATGAAACATCCTCACCTAAGGCATAGGTTCACAGATTTTCGCACTCTCAGTCACTCGTGGTGTGATTTTTCACCTCCATCAATCTAGTTCTCTTTCCTCACATTTTTTTCATCACAGCTATTTGTACATTCTGACAAAACCTTGAGATGAGGAAGAAGAAAGGAACACTCGGTTTTATCCGCATTTACCATTCAGTAAACCTGTCATCTCCACTTTACCAAAAGGAAGTGAAGCAGAGGAGGGCCACAGAGTGCATGTGGCAATGAATTAGGAACCGAACTTGTCATCTCCTGATTCTCACAGCAACACTCTCTGAGGTATACAAATCAACAACACATCCATCATTACCATTTTGGCTGAAAGCATAGGTTCAACCTCCAAGATTCTCCAGAGCTGCATTTTAACCTGAGCTACTGAAAACCTTTTTCTGTCCACCACCAACAAAAATAGCAACCAGAACTAGATACAAGGTAAGCAAGGTAAGCCAAAGTTATGAATCCTGCTAGGTACATTTCTGAATGGGAACATTAAATGAGAAATGTTCAATATACTATAACAAATGAGAGAGACTTTTATTGAGGAAAATGATCATAAGAGGTTTTTCCCTTCCAAAACCACGGCTTGCAAATCATTTTAAGCAAAAATACCCACTATAAAACAACGTCTGTAAAAATCCATGCAAGCTATTTAGAATCAGGTAACTCCTTGACCTAATTCAGAGTTAAAAACCAAAGTCTGGACTGTCACTAGATGTTGACTTGACCTCTAAATCATCTGAAATAATTCTCATAAAGGCTTCAAACCACCTGAAGACTCTGGGGAAAGAAAACAAAACAAGCAAAAAAAACCCCAAACCCAAGTAGCTCACTCCCAGATGTTTCATCAATTAATGTCAACCACATCAGCTTAGAAATAGGTGAAAAAAAGTAGTAAAAATAGCCCATTTTCCCCTTCCTCTTGAAGGAGGCTTTTGATGGTTTGATTTTTTTTTTAGTTTTAACATGCAAGCCACTCAGCCAGTCAGCCCAGTCAAGCCAGCAACAGGTAAAAGTGTGATTTTGAAGAAAAAAAATAAATTCATTATCACAGCTCAGACACAAATGCAAACATTCAGGTCTATTCTCCTGTAAAGTCTTCTTTTCTTTCTACACATAAGGATCATCCTCAAAGACTGAAATGGATTAAATAAATTGAGGTAAGACAGAAAGTGATATTACATAAGGGAATAAAGGAGGTTTATTGTTTAGGAGCAGAAGCAGGCCTCTTTCACATTGCCCACATCTTGGGGGGATGTATAGCACATCTGTGAAATAAAACAGCCATTTTGAGTATATGCCAACCCCAGCATATACTATGATCTTTTCGGTATTTTGAAAAAAAAAAAAAAAAACAGTTACACAAACCACTTGATTTTGCTATTTTATACAAGTAAAAGGTGTAAGTGTGCTGTGAAAAATAATGTTCTGTGTAAGAAATGCCCAGACTTATGGAGTAACATACTCTTCTAATCAGCATAACAAAGGCAGCATGAGAGAAAGTAACTCAACTTCTAATCACGTTTTAGCTAACAGGTTGGTAGACACAACCATATGGAACAAGTAACGCCTCTTGTACTGAATGAATGGAATGCACTTCAGCCGTGTCTTTGCTTTTCTTAAATTATTAAGATTATGGGCACACTATACACTTGAGAACAGTGTAAGAAAGCTAGAACATTGCAACTTCCAAAGTTCAGATATCATCACACATAAGGTCTCTAGCATGCCCTAAGTGTCCTACTCTAAAAATGTCAAAAAAAAAAAAAAGATAAAACACTTCAGTTGTAGTTCTAACAACAATACATTTTAAAAATATATTTGATGGTAAAAGAGAAAAAGACTTATCAGAAAATAATCAGTGACAAAAATGAAGCCTTGCATCACAAGACTTTTGGCAATTCTTCCATGTGACCGCTTCCTCCTCCAGTCTTCTTTCCATATATTCAATCAACTGTTAGCAGAAATTTTTGTGGAACTGATTGTCAAAAAGAAATGATGAGGATAGTCGTGTTTTCACAGAACCATTGTTAATAAAGCATGAGGAAATGAAAAATATTTAGTTGTAATTTTAAAAGCTTTTTAGCAAAATATTCACTAACTTTTTGCTTCATATACAATATCTGGGTAAAAATAAGTCTCTACCCCAAATCCCTTCTACCTAATCAGGCCAATGACCAATTCCTAATATCAGACAATGAAGGCAAAAACACCAGATAAAAACACTAGGAGGCCTGCATGGATGAACAGGAAGCTCCTAGAGAAGCTCAAACACAAAAAGGAAGCCTACAGAGGGTGGAAGCAAGGACAGAAAGCCTGGGAGGAATATAGAGACTGTCCAAGCATCCAGGAATCACATCAGGCAGGCCAAAGCTCCCATAGAATTAAATCTGGTCAGGACATCAAAGGCAACAAGAAAAGCTTCTATAGGCAAGTCAGTGATAAAAGAAAGACTAGGAAAAACGTGGACCCTCTCCAGGAGGAAATGGGAGACTTGGTTACCTAGGATACAGAGAAAGCTGAGGTACTCATGACTTTTTTTGCCTCCACCAACAAGGGCTCCAGCCACACACCCAAGTAGCAAAATGCAAAGGTGGGGACTGGGAAAATTAAGAACTGCCCACTGTAGGAGAAGATCAGGTTTGAGGCCATCTAAGGAACCTGAAGGTGCACGAGTTCATGGGACCTCATGAGATGCATCTGCAGGTACTGAGGGAACTGGTGGGTGAAGTGGCCAAGCCACTATCCATCATATTTGAGAAGTCATGGCAGTCTGGTGAAGTTCCCACGAGTGGAAAAGTGGAAACATAACCCCCACTTTTAAAAAGGGAAAAAAAGAAGACCCAGGGAACTACAGGCCAGTCTCACCTCTGTGCCCAGTAAGATCATGGAGGCGATCCTCCTGGAAACTCTGCTAGGGCACATGGAAAATAAGGAAATGGTGGGTGACAGCCAACATGGCTTCACTAAGGGCAAATCATGCCTGATAAATGTGGTGGCCTTCTACAATGGGGTTGCAGCATTGGTGCATAAGAAAAGAGCAACCAACTTGTGCAAAACATCTGACGCTGTCCCACACAACATCCTTATTTCTAAATTGGAGATACATGGATTTGATGGATGGACCACTTGGTGGATAGGGAATTGGGTGGATAGTTGCACTCGAAGAGTTGTGGTTACTGGCTCAATGTCCAAGTGGAGAGCAGTGACGAGTGGTGTTCCTCAAGGGTCAGTATTGGGACCAGCACTGTTTAACATCTTTGTTGGTGACACGGACAGTGGGATTGAGGGCACCCTCAGCAAGCCTGCCAATGACACCAAGCTGTGTGGTGCAGTTGACACGCTGGAGGGATGGGATGTGCCATCCAGAGGGACCTGGACAGGCTGGAGTAGTGGGACTGTGCAAACCTCATGAAGTTCAACAAGGCCAGGTGCAAGATTCTGCACATGGGTTGGGACAATCCCACACACAAATACAATCTGGACTATGAGGAGATTGAAAGCAGCCCTGTGGAGAAGGACGTGGGGATATTAGTGGATGAAAAACTGACTATGAGCCAGTAATGTGTGCTCACAGCCCAGAAAGCCAACTGTATCCTGGGCTGCATTAAGAGAAGTGTGGCCAGCAGGTCAAGGGAGGGGATTCTCTCCCCCTACTCTGCTCTCATGAGAGTGTAGAGACAGGATAAAGGACCCTAAAAGAGGGTAGATTTAGATTAGATATAAGGAAGAAATCCTTCCCCGTGAGGGTGGTGAGACTCTGGCACAGGTTGCCCAGAGAAGCTGTGGCTGCCCCCTCCCTGGCAGTGTTCAAGGCCAGGTTGGACGGGGCTTTGAGCAACCTGGTCTAGTGGAAGGTGTCCCTGCTGATGGCACGGGGGTTGAAACTAGATGGTCTTTAAGGTCCCTTCCAACCCAAACCATTTTATGAAGATCCTCAATGCTTTCTTTGCCTCAGTCTTTACTGGTGAGAGAAGCCTTCAGCAATGCCAGGTCCATGAAACCAGTGTGAAAGTCCAGGGCACAGTAGGCTGATCCAGGTGTAGCAGGAAAAAGTCTGGGAATATTTAAGCAAACTGGATGTACACAATCCATGGGCCCTGAAAGGATCGACTAACAAGTGCTGAGGGAGATGGCTAATCACAGTAATCAAGGACACGCACAGTAACTTTTGAGAGGACATGGAGATCACAGCAGGGTCTTAAGGGACTTGAGCATACCAAATGCCACTCCTCTCTTCAAGGAGAGAAAGCAGGAGGGTCCTTGGAACTACAGGCTGATCCTCACGTGAATCCCCAAAAAGAATTACCCCACGCACCATACTACAGGCTGTGAGCCAAGCGTCTGGAAAGGAGCTTTGCAGGAAAGGACCTAGGTATCCTAGTGGACTCAAAGCTGAACATGAACCAGCAATGTGTCCTCACAGCATAAAAGGCCAAGACCCTTAGGAAGGGTATTACCAGAATGTCAATGGAGGCAATTATTCCCCTTTAAACAGCACTGGTGATACACTTCTGGAATACTGTATGCAGTTCTGGTCTCCCAGTACAAGAGAGACACAGACATTATAGTGCATCCAGCATAGGGCCTGACAGATGATTAAGGGCTTGAAGCATATGAAATATGTGCAGATGCTGAGAGAGCTGGAATTGTTTAGCCTTGAGAAGAGACGACTCAGGGGACTTCTAGACATTTCTGATGGGAGTACAGAAGATGGAGTCTGACTCTTCTTAGTACTATCCAGTAAACAGACAAAAGTTAACGGATACGAATCCAAGAAATTCCATTTAAAAACAATAAAAACTTCTTTTACCATGAGGATAATCAAAGACAGGAACAGGATGCCCAAAGAAGTGGTGGAGTCTCCACTTTTGCAGATATTCAAAACCCAACCAGACAATGTCCTGAGGAACCTGCTCTAGCTGACCCTGCTTTGAGCTGAGAGGTTGGACTAGATGATCTCCAGAGGTGCCTTCTGAAATCTATTCTGTGATTCTGTAATTTGATTTATGGGAAACAGTAAATGTTTTTCCTCAAGTTATTTATATTCAACAGATATTTATACATCATTAGTGTTAGTTATATAAAAGTCAGCAATAGGACCTTAAATAGCTTGTTAATGTAGGTCTTTCCAAATCACCATATTAATCTTATTTCTTCAAATATTTTGTCACATACATTATTTTTCTGTTTGTTTTTTTTTTAAGACTCTGAAAGCATCATGTGAACAAACACTGCACTTGATATTGTGATCTTCATAAAATAACCACACAAAAATACTTCTTTAAAATAAAAATACATATATATATATATACACACACACATTGACACATACCTTGAATTTAACTAGAGCATAAGTTTTGAACATGGAAGATTTGCACATTCATTCTTGTTTGTACCAGAAGAGTACAAGAACTGGAAAGAAATCCTTTGAAGGGAAAAATTTTGGTAAATAAGAACCAAAGGCTTAAAAGACAGATGAACTAATGGAAGTGTATATGATAAAAATTACAAGATAAAATTTGAATTTCTATACACAGGATGTCAACTAAGCCTTATAAATTACACATCAATTTTTACCTTAGACAGCTCTGGAACACTGAAGAAGCAATGTATTACAGGGAATTTACTTAAGAAAAGCCCTATCATATTGAGCCAAATGGCTCATTTCTTTTCCAACAATACAGGTTTTTTTCTGGGTTAATTTTTGTGGTGTCTAAGAGTTTTTAAAATTACGTTGTACTCTTTGAAGAAGATCAACAAAAGTAGAAATTAGTAAATCAGAGTTAGAAGCAACCAAACACGTTATAATTTGCACTCCTGCTGTTGCAAAATACAGCAAGATAAACTTCAGAGGCAGTAAGCAATTATTACCCCGTGCATTTTATGTACATGGCAGCACTATCTTTTCAACATTAGCACTATCTCAGAGTATTGCTTCCTGAGTGTCTCCTGTCCCCTTCAACTGCCTTTTTCTCACTCCTTCCTTGACCTAGAACTAGCACTAATGTAGTCAGATCAGAAAATTAATAAAGATTAAAACTAACATAGCAAAAGAATGCATAGAGGTACAAGCAGTAGCCTGCATAAAAGTGGTGAGAACACATGGCTAGGGAAAGGGACTTAGTGAGGCTAACCTTCTCCAGTTTCTGAAGTGATTATCCCAATCAATCATCCTTACTATGCTTCAATTTATACTCTAGAGCAGTATTTACTCAAACAATAATTAGACTTGTCTCAGAACAAATATGAGTGAAAAAGCACTTCATGTTGATCTAGAAAGGGTAAAATGTTTCACATTATGCACAGCATTTGCATTTTGAGCTAAGGCAAATTCTAGTCACTCAGTAGTAGCCAGAGTATTTTTACTTTTTTTAAGTCACTTGTCCACATAAACTGTTTTGGAGTTGCCAAAGGTATTTTTAAGAATGCAAACTGAAAGCAAGGTGTACAACCTCTCCTATAATACAGTCACTATAAAACATTCCAAGAACCAAGAACTTCTGGCTTACTTCAATATTTGAATGTCTTAAAGAAAAAAAAAAGAAAAAAAAGAAAAAAAAAAAGGAGATAAAACAGACAGGGATTTTTTTTAATTTAACAGAAAAAACCAGCCTTTCTAAAAGATTTTCCATAATTTCCATTGGCAACGACTGTGAAAAGTGAGCTGTATCTCCATCAAAATGGCAAACTTACACTTTACTGTTTTTCATTTAACTATTAGTAATATTACCTTCCTGGGGCCAGCTTAATCTTATAATTAGTAGGTTTATATAACTGACAGCCTTTTATTCTCATTTAGAGCATTTTGTCACGTAATTTTTTCATACTGTTAGTTCACAGGGCAAAATATTTTCCTTTTCGTTTCTGAATGTTTCTGAACTCTGCCCTGTCCCAAGCCACAACCAACAGCTTCACCTTGATTCTCACAAGTTAAATGAATGTAATTAACTCAGTTCAAGGTCATGATTCTTTGTCCATAAGAAACACAGGCACAATTGAACTTCCTTTTGGAAAGTAAATTTGCCCAGCATAGTGCTGAAATATGCCTTAAAGCAAGACAACCAAAACAGCCCTATGGTCAACATTACCCAGTAATTTTAAAAATCACCTCTTTAAATTTACAGAAAGAGTAAATCAGAAAAGAAAAAGGGAAGAGATCTTTCAAAACCAGCTGTAGCACGTAAAAGAAATTAGCATGAGTCACTGCAGGAAAAATATCGGCAATAGGCTTTGAAGAAATCTGGCTTGGGCCACTGAAAAGAAAACAGAGGCAGATGCTAAGCTGCCTAGCCCAGGTCACTGCAGGGAGAACAGCTGGTTATGTGAGTCTTGCTTGGGACACAGACCTGGTGCTTGATTCTACTGAGCAATTTTTTAATACATGCTTGATGACTTTAGTACAGGAGAAAAGCTGAAAACCAGATGGATATTTTGTGGGTGGAGCTATGACAAATTAAGCAATTTATTTAAGTAACAATACTTCGTTTTATTCTCTTTTATGTGTTGCAGACCCAAGAGAGTACAAATCTTGACTAGCTACACAGATCTACATCTGAAATAGAAAGAAGAGTTTCTGAAGTGCTTTACAAACTTATCAATATTTTAACAGCTTTTCAAAGCTGTTTTATAGTAGTACAGATACCTTCAACACTGTAGGGTCTACATTCACTCCATATTAACTGTAGTATATTTTATGACATTTCATTTTTACATTCATATGGAGGTCAGAAGAAAGTGTCCTCTGATCATTGTATCCACAATGACTTTTAGCTGAGAGTTAAAGAACTCCTTTTTATAACCCACCAACCAATGTTTGAATTGACTTAGAGGGTTGTTTTTCATCCATCCAAGGCTTTTATTAAAACCTCTACCATCATAATTTCTGGATTATATTACAGAAAACTAAACTCACATTATGGCTCCTGGTACGCAGAACAGAGTTTTTAAAGTGAATTTTTCCATGATTGCCCAGCTCTCCATTTCATGACTCATGCATTCCTTCCAATCATATTATTCATCACTCCTTTTCATGAAGGCAAGAAATTATAAATGATTACCATCTTGATTTGTCTGAGCACAGAAAAAAATATCTTTAGAATCAATGGACAACTCCACTCAATAGATCAGCTACTTATTCAAAATATGTTTCACTGAAAACGCAGAATATGCCTTCAGATGTGCCTGTAGTTTTACTAATTGTTCTAAGAATGTATTGCATGCACGTGTATACAATAAAGTCTCTCTCTAGGAGTCTTAAGAGTAGTACTATAGATTATAGGTGATTAAAGAGAAGCAAAAGATAATTTTTTCAGGCTGTGAGTGAGAAGCGTATTTTGGTAACAAGTTATTTTACATTCACTTCCAGGTAGCAGAGGTATTTATTGAGAATAAATAGGCATAGCAAGGCAAATAGAACTCTTTATAAATTAGAGTGAAAATGTTAAGCAAAGAGATCGCTTAGACATACTATGGCATGGAGTTGCATAGTACAGACACAAAACCAGTTCTATACAGAAACTGAAAAAAAAAATTATCTAGTCAAATAATTGCAACAATTTCATTTGTTGGCTGCAAATTAGGAGAAATTTAAAAGAAAAGCTTATACATCAATTTTCTAGATTCCTCTCAATATCAATAGCTACTATAATTCCAGAGCATTTGCTTCCTGTTTACCTGAATCCACAAATTTTAAGAATTTAATGTTAAAGCTTATTGTACAAAAGTTAAATTTTTCAGTATTAATCTAAAACCTCCCAACTTTTTTATCAAATGTCAGAATTAACACAAATATGATAAAATGGGACAATCCTAGAACCCTATGGTCAACTGAAACATGGCAGTTACACACACACACACACACACACACAAAAGAATATAAACAACCAAACAAGGTAGAATAACAAAGCTCTTTGCATTTGATATTTTTCCTGGTTTTGCAGCCACTATAAGGGATGTTTTTTTTATGTTTGTTGATCCTCACAAGAGAGTAAGGAACATTAAATCCAGCTATAAGCATATGTCAAATGCAAGAGCCTGAGATAAAGAAAATAGTCTAAAAATAGTGTTTACTAAATATACTGCTGTAAGAGAATATATTCATCAACTTCAGTGCCACTATCAGCTTGTCGTAGGTTACACTCAAATGTTTACAATAGCAGAATCTCAGCTAAAAGGAAAAAGATATTTCAGTAGAGACAAGTCACCATACTAGGCAGAGCCTTCTTCACTAAGCTTCTTGCATCTTCACTGTACTGCTGACAAGATGTTAGAGGTTCCTTCTGGTAGGTATCTTAACGTATACAGCAAGATATTACACCTACATGTGGCAGGATAGGAGTGTGCTGCTGGTATTCCACAAGTGTGCTAACTTCATGCAACTAAGGGGAGGTTACACTAGCAAAACTGTTTTTTAGCTTCTCTCAGCATTGGAGACAGAATAAAGTATGCATGAACAAGACTAAGCTATTCTTACCATCACTTTGCTAGTAAACTGTATCTGAGGTAGATGTGTATTGCTAGTATAAATAAACTGGTGAAGCGCTCCTGGTGTAGACCTAACTCAAAATATATTTCAGCGAGAAAGAGAATCATCAAAAACTTTCAGGATTTAAGGTAGATGAGCAATGAGGTACATTTCTGAAGTTGCTGGTCATCTTCTTTCAGGTGCTACTCATTTCCTGCAATTAATGTTCATTAAAAACTCACCAAATATTGCTTAAAGTTTATATAATATTCATACCGTTACTGAAGTATAACTAGTTATTGTAATTTTCACAATGACTTTTTTCACTCCCTGAAAAATAGGAGGCATTTCCTCTCCAGGAAATATGATATGCAGACAGTTTATGTCAGGGGACTTTATGAAAATCATATAGAAGAAAAGAGAAGGGGAGATATTGTAAAACAAAAAAAAAATTAGATTGCAGTTTACACTATGAACATCTGAGAACCCATGCTTTGCATAAAAATATGAAACAATGAAAAGAGTGTAAATGGAAAAGCTACATGTGTGCAGTTGCTAGTAAAGCTGCTTACTGTTAAAAGGCTTTCCTAGAACAGGCTGCTGGGGTTCAACATTAAAGTTAAAATTCACAGCTAACCATGAGAATGTTTAACCATACAGCCATAATATCTTCTGATGTTCTTTCAGATAAAAAAGTAACTTCTTTCATACAGTGAAAGATATGTATCATATATAAATGTATAAATATGTTGTAAGGAATAGGATGCTTTAATATGTCATGGTTTGGGCTCAGAGGGCAACAGAGTACCATGCAGCCACTCACTCCCCCCTTCTCCCCCAGCACTGAGAAGGGGAAAATAAGCAAAGATGCCGCTCACTCCCCCTTTTTCACCCAGCATTGACAAGAAAAACAAAAGACCCAGGAAATTGAGATAAGGATATAGAGGGATGATCTCATCCTTTAAGGCACAGGCAAAAGACAAGCTCATTGTGTGAAGAAAAAAACAACATAAATTTAATGCAGAAACTAACAACAACACTTAACAGATAGAGCAGGACTGTTAAAAGCATTACCACTTCTTGAAAACATCTTCACCCATCCTTCCCTTCTTCCCGGAGTCATCTCTGCCCCAGTATCTCTACCGCCTCCAGCCAGTGGCACAGGGAGCAAGGAATGGGAGGTGCAGTCAGTCCTGCCACTTCTTCCACCTTGGTGAACTTCTGGCATTCCTCCCCTGTTCCAGCATGGTCCCTCTCTCACAGGAGACAGTCCTCCACAAATCAGCTCTGACATAAGCCACTCTCATGGGTGTGTGGGTCACCCCTGCATGTTGCAGTCCTCCCAAGACCAAACTACAGCAGTGGGGGCTTCTTCCCATGGGGTCCCAAGCCTTCTCCAGGCGCAGGCACCTAACTCGGTGTGGGGCCCCTCACAGGCTCCAAATCAGTACCTACTCCACTGTGGACCCCCATGGATGGCAGGGAGTGGCTCTGCCATACCAGCAAGGTGGGAAAGGGGAGTCCCTGCTCTGGCACAGCTCCCTTCTCCTCCTTCCTTCCACTGGCCTCAGTGTTTACACAGATGTCCTCCTCACCACTCCTCCTCACAACTCCCACAACTCCTCCCAGGTTCTCCTTCTTAAATACATTATCACAGAGTGCAGCTAACTGGCCCAGCCTTGGTGCAAAGGTGGGTCTGACTTGGAGCCAGAGGAGCTCTGAGAAGCTTCTCACAGGTGGCCACCACTGTAGCCCCATCCCCTGCTACCAAAAAAACCCTGCACTCACTCAAACCAGGACATAATAATATAATAGGCTGATTCAACTCTGCTATTGATGTTGGACACTACACACTCAGGTGTCCAACACAAAAAATCTCGTGCTTCTCAATAACCCACTGTTGCTACCAACATTATGCCCATAAGTTCCTATCATCATACTATTGGTTTCCATGATTACACTATTTCTTCTCAAATTCACATCTTTGTTCAGCTCCTGTCTCCCAGTGGGATCCTTCGTTCAAGTCAGGAACAACTGCTTACTACTTTTTGACCATGCTATAGAGTGCAATCCAAGACCTAGTGTGGCTGTACCTTTTTCCCCTTGCAAACATCCTCTTTCTAGGCAGCGTTCCAAAGATTTTTCTGCGAAACATACAGAATTTCTACTAGCTTGAGATTTTTTTGTTTGTTGTTTGTTTTTGTTTTTGTTTTTTTAGCTGAGGTCTTAATATGATCCATATTTTACATGAACTTATATGTTAAATAATGTTTTTCATAATTTCTTTTTAAAACATCATGCTTTCATCACTGTCAGCTCTGAGCAATCTTACTTCCTTTAACACAGACTTCCAAAAGGCATTGCAAAGCAGTTTCCCTACAAAGTGAAACAGAACTTAAACACTTATTTTACAAAGCCAATGTATGTGTTTGGTTACAAATACTGGAGTATTTCTCTAGTACTTCCTTCAAAGGACTTTTTTAATACTTGTAAAGTTTGATTTGAGAGAGTGCTGATCCCTATTCTGTGAGGCAAGCTAGCGTCATTAGGATGACAAAATCAAGTCTTATTGTGGCAAGAAGAAACATCATTTAGTGTCAACAACACACTGCTATTGATTTGAACTCCTCCTTGCCTCACGGGTGAAATAACAAGCTCCTGCACACAGACTCTCTAAGCATACCAATAGAGGAGAGAGGCAAGAAAAATACTAAAAATGGCTGTATTAAAGATACAACAGGAAATATATGACTCATGAGATGTAAATTCTTTTATCTGCATGGAATAAATTGAAGAAGAGCTTAATATGGCTTCTGCGATTTCTATGGAGTTAGATTAGAACAGAAATACACCTACCAATAATACACCAGATTTAGGCTTCCTAACCAGCATCTCCTAACTGTTCAGCACCCTCTGTGAAACAAGCCAGCTTCATTTTCATTATCTTATACGAGACTATTCAAGTTTTTAAAATGACACCTTATTTTAGCATCCCGTTGGTTGACCGTTTCAGTGTAAGATGGGGGACGCATACAGCGTCCTTTCACACTACTGGCAAGATCTCTTTAAAACAGAGCTAAGAAACAGTCTGTCAACATGGATAGGTTCTCTTTTTTCTATTTCTAAACAACAGGCTGCAATTTTCAGAAAAAAAATAAAATCCATATCTTTCTTCTTAAAAGATTCAAAAAGAGCATAAAACCATAGCCATGCAACATCAATATAAATACCACTTTGCACATTAATAGTTCTTTTTCTAGAACTTAAAGTTATGCCTTTAAGCAAATTCGCAAACCAAAAAAGTATAGTGAGATGAAATACTACTTATGTTGTCTAATTGCACCCAAAATTTAAGCTAATTTCAAACACTTTTGTAGCACCAAAGTTAGCATGCTAGAATTCCACAGTCCAGCTCTTAAAACGTAAACAAAATAATATACAAGGCATAAAAAAATCTTTCAAGATAACTTCTTTTTAAAAATACTGAAGTGTAGGGAACAAAGCTATTTTCATACCACATCCAGAAAATGGATGAGGTGTGAAAGAAATCTCTTGTTTAATATGACCTTTGGCTGTACTTTCACTTGTCATCATTATGAAGTAGCTACTTTCGGTGCCAACACATAAGCTGCGTTATATTACCCTATAACAGTAGTAGCACATCTTTCAGGAAGTGTTTCATACTCGAGAAACTGGTGGCAGAATGCACTGACAGCACTTACCTTTGTAACTGCTTATAATAGGTCTTATTCAACAATAAGACCTCATTTACCCAATGAAATAAGAGTGACTACTAAATTCCATAGAGCATGTCACATAAACTAGTATATGTTGAGGAACTCCCTTGGAGTTCTCAGCTTCAGTGAAAACATTTAAATAAGGAGAAATGTAAATTTCAGATTGGAACTCTGCCCCAAATAATAATATTCAGAGCTTTGTTACTCTGCACAGACCAAAAGTACTGCATGGTTGAGATCTGCAACATAATTGACTTTTCTTAATGTATGTAATTAAGAAAATATTTCTGAAAAGCAAATGTATTTGAAATTCAAGTAAGATTAATAGAACAAATAAGACAAATTTACGTTTTATACAATAGTAGCAAGCTGAAGAATAAAAATCAGTAGCTATCATTATCTGAAGCTGTTCATCTAACACCGTAGAGAGAAAAACCATTGATACATACTGTACACACATTTTTATCCGTGTATATAAATCAAAGGAAACAGCTTCCTTTAAGGCAAGCATATGAAGATACTAAAGCAAGATACAAATTAAATATTCATACATTCAATATTTCAAAATAAGGAATTTGGATATACACATGCATAATTTAAGTTCTATAGTGAAACCTGTCTACAGAGGCCATTTCTACTGTATTTCAACAGCACTGAAACTTGAAATGTACAATGCAGCCTTTCCATGCTGTGTTAAAACTTTAAAGTATATAGTAATTCATTTCAAGCACTAAACCTAGAATAAAGGCCACGTTGTGCACACGGCACTTTTGCAGAGGAACTGCTGCTTTGCCCTATTCATTACAGCTCTGAAACAGGGCTGTCAGTCACAGTGCTCCCCTGCAAGGTGGCTTCCGACTGCCCAACGAGTTACTCATTGGGACCTGAGGTGAAATAGGCAACTTCAGGTAAGAGGCTCATTTGTCCTGAAAAAAACATCAGTCAGAATTAACTCTGAGTCAGTTCTGATCCTGGACACACCGTAGAGCTGGTGCTCGTACATGAAGCCCAAAATTGAAGCCTAAAATTGGCGCCTTATGCTGCTTTTGTACATTCACTCAAGTCTCTCTGGAGTAAAAGATGAGATTTCAGGCCTTTTTAACTGGCAAAAGAAAGCAACACAAAAACAGGCTTCACAACAGTATGTTGTGCACTAGGAATGATTCTTTGTGATCACAGAGTAGTTTACACACAACACAGACACGTTAAATTTTTTGAGCTTATAAATTCCTATGTATGCAAAAAAAAATGGGGGAAAAAACCCACCTACTATCCAACTTCCCTCTCCATATGTATCTTCCTCTTCTGCATATGTCTAGAGATACAACCATTCCTCCCCATATACTTAAAACCTTGCCGCTAAAAAGGAACTCTCCATATGAGTTATTAATGTGAATATATTATTTTCTTATTAAAAGTTAAATGTATTAGTTCAAATATCAAGAGTTTTATTTAAAAAACATCCATTTTATTGGGACAAAAAACATCTCAAGTTAACTTTAAGAATAATTGAAGGATACTTATTAAGGGGGAAATAGAACTACTCTGTTTCTACATGTTTTAAAGTAAACATTTATCTTTGCTCCTTAAAGGTCACTCATTTCATCTTGACACATCGATGAAAAAACAGAAGCAAATGCTAAATAAGTAGAAAAGTGATATTAAGCAATATAAAGCTAAACAAAATTAGTATCTACATGGTAAATTACTTCACTGAAAACCATCTATGGATTCTGCAAAGAATATACTTTTGCCTTAGAGCTAGTACTTTAATTTTCAAGAACCAAGAAAAAAAAATCAAAACTAGTCAGTAACAATGCAGCGTCGAAAAGCAATAAACTCAAAATTAAGTTATAAATAATTTAAAGCATGTCATGAAGATGTATTAATAATTCATCAGATAAATAATTTACTAAATAATCAAATAAATAAATAATGAAATACATAAATAAATCAGCAAATAAATAATTCTGCAAAATAACCTAAACAATAAGTCACTAAAACAAATGACAAACCTACAAAACTACAATGATTTTCTAAATTCTGATAGTTTTAAATAAACAAATGTATATAAACTAGATCAATCTTTGGTGAATAGAGAAATATTTTTCACTGCTATTGGTAAATTCCTGATTACGCTGCACAAGGATACAATTTCAGATTTTACAAGAGTGCAGTTTTTCCCTTGTAAATTATTAACATGATTGCTACAATACATCCTGCTCTGTATTTTACATGTAATCCCTTTATGTAGCTCATTTTTCCCCCCCGAAAATGAAAATCTCTTTACATCATTCTTAATTCACTACTATTTTTTTTTTCTGGGTGCAGTACTTACAATACTGCAATAGTCTTCCTGGTGGTTCTCTTACTGTCTTCTGCAAACCTTCAGAACTTTTGCTGCAGGGGGAAAACAAGTAGAATAACCTTAATTATTACAGATGGTATCTCATTCATTAGCGGATGACAACATTTTATTTGAAAGCACAAGAAAAGCTGTTTTGTAATTCTACAAAGCAACTTAATGTGAAACAACCATTACAGTCTGCAGACTACCAAAAGTTTTTAGAAGTCTTTGGTGGAATGAGTTCAAGCAGACTGAGGCCTGTTTCTTGTATTTAAGCTGACACACAATCTGTGCAAACTGGCACTAATTCAGATGTAAAGACAAACCACGAGAAGGACAAAATACTTGGCTGACATCTAATGTTATCCTTGATTTTGGAAGTTCATAGTCCTTGAAAGAATACAGTGAGATCATTTAATATCCACTATCTAAGTACATTCACAATTTAATTAGAACATTGCATTCCAAAGCCAACATTGGTACCACAAAGGTCAAAATCCACTCATCTCCTGAATCAATTTTCATTCTCCATTTATTTTAATAAATAACATTGACAATCACCATAGTTTTCTTCAAAGTGGTATTCTGTAAATATAGCAGCTATATAAAGAAATGTGCCAGAAATGTAATCATGTTATCAATTTTTATCCATTCTGTCAAAACAGTTTATTTGCTTTCTTCCATAACACACATTACAGGAAAGAATGAGACATGGTTTTATAAACTATGCTACTGAAACAGATTCTTGATCTCTGTACAGGACTGTAAAACTGAATGAATACATCAAATTTGCGGTTATATATTGTATATATGCATGTGTTTTTGCTACTTGGTTCAAAGGAAATCAGTATGCAGTGTTGTTTCCACAGGTAAGATCTCAAATGGTTGGTGGTGTTGCTGTATTTCAGTATTTAAAAGCATAAAGTGTGATTTACTCTTAAAACTACCTGGGCACATTATATTTAACAAGTCTCAAATTCTCTTTAGGGATTATAATAAGGAAACACTTTGCTTAATCATAAATTTTATATTTATCTTGGCTAAACACCCTCCTTTGGATGGACTGCCATGTTTTGTCAAGAAAAATCAACACAGTGGAAACGAAGTACTTGTTCTGTTGTGTGGTCATTCAAAAGAGTATGTAGAAGTAATGTAAATGTGCACTAGCACTGCTGATAATTTCACGCTCTTATACACTCATTTCAGTTTGCTTTAAAAAGGACTATTCCTCCTGGCTAAATATAGTCATCATGAAAAAGCATACCTCCCCCCTTTGAACTAATAACACTGCAAGCCCCAAAACACAAGAGTACAAAAAACTTCTATATTTTAAGGACTCTGAAGCACTTTCTTCTCACAATGCATGTTTCTGAAATGGGACATATGAGAATGGATTTTTCGCTAAGGTATTCTCTTTCAGTGCCCAGATTTCTGTCCGAGAACAACAATTAATTCCCACACAACATCTGCAAACCTCATCCACCCCCAAAACAAATCATACATATCCCAAATCCCCTTTTTAAAAGTAATGGATACTTTTAAAAGCAGTATATACCATCACACTTTAGAAGATGTTGAGGATTACTGGGACATACAATGGCTCAGGAATGATCCTGAGGTTCTGGAAACAGACCTTCTCTAGGAAGTACCACTTAGTCATAGTGCATCTTCATTCACCTGCAGCTTGGCAGCCTCTAGTAGCAAAGTGATTTTTCACCAATGAGTACAGCTAAAACTGTAATTACAGTCAACAATGTCTTAAAACCACATTTTTCTTCCTTTTAAAATTTACTTAGTTTTTAATTACTTCCCTGTTTAACTTGGGCTTCTCATCTATAGTTACAGAACTGACCTTCTCACACAACTATTTCTAAGTTAAGAGGGTCATAATTCCATGCTCAAATAGACATGTAAATCATTTAATGAAAGGACACAAAACAGCCAGTGACCTGAGATACAGCCACCTTTCTGTCTCTTGCAATCAAACACAAATTGCATCCAACACAAGCTGTAAAGGGGGCAGAAACTGAATGTGACTCTATTCCTCTAATTTATCAGCTGGTCCTTTCACACTCCAAACCTCAAATGTAGTATAGGTGCCTTTAGTCAACAAATCATGCAAAAGATTGGTCAACAGAAGGCTAAAGCAAAAGGCAGTGTCCTTCAAGTGTACTTCACAGAGCAAGAATACCAGAAATTGTTCTGTACTCTGCCTAGTCTGAGTGCCACAATAAGAAGGCCACCTTGCTGGTACTCAAGTTAATTTGGGTGATAATGCATGGAACTGGATTGTACCACATACTCAAGAAAAAAATTCAAATATTTACAATGACAAAATTATAAATAAAGCTCACAATAAAAAGTACTGAGCAAGATCATCTATTCTCTACCTTTTGATACTGCCACCATCAGAAGTTTTCTTAGTTTGCAGGTACAAATCAGATCAAAAGAAACCACATACTGCTGCTTCTCCCCTTTGGAAACTCATGAACACAGGAACCAGAGAAATTTTAGAGATTATGATACAATTTCAAAATTTAGGACAGGATTTTTTTTTTTTTTTTTTTTTTTTTTTTTTAAAACACAGGGGAAAAGAGAAAGGCTGGACTGGACAGACATGCTTAACCAAATTATAGGCAATGTATGGTGCTGTCCACTATATTCTGACACATTTCAAGGATTTTTTGAACTGTTATGAGTTACATAGAATATTTTGCATTATCAATGAAAAAAAACCCCCAAACTAGCATGGATTATTATCCATTTATATCCATAATTTTTATCCATATATCCATTGTTTTATTATTTATAATTTTAATCCATATTTTATCCATAATTATTATTAATGGATTATTATATTCAGGAACTTAAATAATATGTAAATCCTTTCCAGGACAGAAGCCTCATTCCTCTGTCACACCTCCCTCCTTCTCTTTATTACAATTGATCAATTAAATTAAAGTCACCTCACATAGATATTTTTGTGACTCAGTACATTACTTTATTAAAAAGTTTAATATATTTTTAATTTTTTTTATAAAAAGCAAAAAAGTGCTTGTTATACATATTGTTAATTCTAACTAAAACCTGTAAATGTAGCTAAGTCTTAAAACCAGTTATAGGATAATTTTGCTATGTTCCTGGTAAGAACTTTGGGTATTTCTTGAATAACTTTTAAACCAGCTTCTTCCAATTGTCTCTTAGTAAAAAATAAATTTTAAAATATTAAAACTTAGAGTAAAATGTTAAATCTCAAACTACTGAATCAACTGCTATCAATACAACACACAGCCCACTTGACTATTATGACCCATGTTTCCTAGTTGATTTTTAGATAAAAACAAGCAGATTACTAGCAAAGGTTTATCTCAAATTCCCATATGAACAGCATGCCACATTAAATATATGCAAATCAACCTCTTATTCGTCTAGTTTTTTTGAGCTGACAACTCATATGACCTGAAGCCATGGTTAACGATTACAATTATTTGACTTTCATATTTATACAATCAGTCATCAGATATGCATGTTAATTGATTTTAACAGATAGTTTTGTATTCTAATGATCAACAGTAAGCGTACATTTTACCAACCTCTTGATTTATAAGAAAATAAAAGTTATATCCGTTTTCACAATTAACCCTTCATTGTATTGATCTGCAGTATTCACTGTGGACTGCTCCATGAAATATTAACCTGAAAGTACTCCAAACTATGGGATCTTTATTTTGGTAGCAAAATTTGATTTTCCAATTAAAGACACTCTTCTATTGTGTTTTTAAAACACAATTACTACCCTATTTAAACACTGCATTGTCTATTAATTAGAAATGATGAAACTTAACTAATGCTTAAATAAATGGAGTGGGCAAAAAATTAATTTACAGCTACTCCATACTCACATTCTATTACTCAAAGGTTTTTTCTCTTTTTCAAAGAACCTTAGTCATGCACTTCTCGATTCTAATAAGCCCTCAAATGTCATATACATGAAAGAGTACAACCCTGCTCTCAAGTAATATACTTAAGGTCAAAGCACTCCTCCGTTGCCATCACAAAACGTACTACTGCATCAATTACATTTTTTACATGGCTGAAAATTTACTCTGCAATTACATTTTTTTATTTCAGATGCCCTATTTATTGAACTATCAAACACAAAATTACAAACTGAACAGATTTGCACATGAAGGACTGACTACTTTGTAAGTTATACAGTGTGCAGTCATCATCTTACATGGTGGCTGTTCTTTAAGGATATTCACATAAAAAAGAGTGGATATTGCATCTTACTCTCAGAAAGTTCATATCATGTCTTATTCCATAGAAGGGCTCTCCCAATTTAGGCCTTCTTTGTTGTTATTGGATGAAAGGCTTATGCTCCAATTTTGGTAAAGCAAGAACTGCTGAATCTCTTTTTCTGTATTTTAACACCAATACAGATACTTACATTTCTTCAAAATACAGAATATTTCTACTTTCTATAAGTAATTGAATGAGGTGCTGAGTCTACATATCTTTTAACCAGGTGAGTGTCGTACACGCCAAGTACTGCTACAGTTCTCTTTTTGGCTGTCTGCTCCAATTAATTTCAAGTGAAATTTATCCATTATGAGATTTTGAGATATATTCTCCAGAACAAAAAGCAGCATAGAGACATTAGAGCACTCATCTAGATATATAATGATGATTCAAGTTCCTATACTGTATCACAGACAGAAGAAACTTAAAGGAATGTTACCACAATCACAAACAAGCACTCTAACCTCTAACACACTGTTTAATGGACTTTTTTGATTTTTAAGAGGTCTTGATTTCACACTGAACATAATGAGAAAGGTATTGAACATATGATAGGATTCTGTTGATTTCTTAATAGTTATTTTTCTTAAACTAAAGTCTGGCATCATGGCAAATACTGATAATGCAAATAAATTCTCTTCAATCTTTCCCTTACTGGGAAACACCTTCTTGATCTTCAACAGATCTTGATTTCATCCTGAACACAATGAGAAAGTCTGGGGGTCTACAGAAAGAGGAAATCCATCCCACCCTAATCACCAATACAGTTTTAAAATCACAGATATCAACACAGAAAGACCCTGATTTCTTTTATACAGTGCAGTGCTATGAGTTAATCACCTTGAAGACTATAAGGTTTATACTTTTCTAGCCAAGGCTGACCTTAAGATAAATGGAAGGGTGAAGAAAATATCTTAAAAAATTACATGTGAAACTCCAATAGAAATGACAAGAAGAAGATAATAGGAAATAATGGGTAAGACAAGCACACTGGAAAGAAGATCTATATACTTCCTGCCTAAAGATCTAATAAACATAGAAAACAGATTTAAATCCTAATTTCTAAAAATGCTTGATATCCTCCACTTCTCTTTAAACTTGACAGTGTTAAAAATTACAGACCGGGTCATGCAAGCTATGGTGAAAAACAAGTAAAATTTATCTGCATAAGTATGGGCTGACTGAGCCAAAGCAGTCCTACTCTGACTCAGAAATATAGCACATTCATTTAAGTTCGCATTAATACCAACATTTTCACAAGATGCCCGAACTTAGATTAAGGTGGAAACAGAAAAAGAAAGTACTGTTTACAACTCACTATTTTAAAAAAATATGTTAACTGCTCATCATCAAAATCAATGATTAGAAGTAGCATATGACTAACAATAGTCAGTATACTTATTAAAAACCCAAAGGAAACAAAAAGTAGAAAGCAACTGGTGACATCTTCTGATGACAACTTTTATGTAAAGCATTGCAACTACAATAAATTCCACAATTAAAAGTTAAATTAAGGCTATGAGTAGAAAGAAGATAATTAAAATGCATTGTGGGAACTCAGAAAGTAGTATATCCAGAAAATGTCCAGCTGTAAAACAAGCATTATGAGTGCAGTGATAGCATGCCACCATCCAGACCACTATGGCCAGTTTGGATGGCACTGAGGCTCTTAAGGGGATCACAACAGGGGGGAAAAAAAAAAAACAGAAGTTTGATACTGTCACTGCATAATTTGAGTCAAGAAGGAAGTTGACATCCATGAAATACAGAAAACCATTTACTACACTGGCCCTGTTGCACAGCAAGATATTCTTTTGCACTATTTTACACATAAGAAAGAAACACAGAAATGGATCATAAGTTTAATACAACTAGGTAGGTACGTTTAAATATCTGTATCCAAAGGTGATCCAATTTGATTAGAAATCATCAAGGATAAGGGTTTTCCATTGTCCTTGATGTAGAAAGTATAGCCTTTATCATGTTAACTCCATACCAAAAACATTTAACTCATTGTATAACCTCAATAAAGGAAAAATATATTATCTATCAGCTGGATCAGTTCCACACAGTCATATAAACGCCAGCAAATGTGCAAGGCATGGAAAGAAAATACCAAAAAAGGAAAACAAGAGGAGGACACAAGACATATTTCTTGTTTTGATGACAAAATTATCTAAGCCCACACATAGGTCATCTAAAAGTGATAAAAACCACATTAAGAGAACCTCAAAGCATCAGTTTATGAAATGGAAAACCTTATACCACCTTCAGGATGTTTTATTTCTACCAACAGCGGTAACATTTGCACTCCCTAAATCTCACTAAATTAATGACTGAAAAGTTCATTATGCCTGCATTAAATTACATCTTTGAATTAAGTTTGAATATCCAGAAAGTCACCATTGTAATGGTGGCTAAGTTTCACTGGGTTTACTAAGAAACAAATTAGTAGGAATGGCAATAGCTCGCTTACATAAAACTGGCCCACTACTTTGATGCTCCTTGTCTACAGCAAAGTGGCACATGAATACTGCATAAGCAGTCAAATGCCTCTTCTGTCATGAAGGCTCCTTCCGAGATAGCCAGAGTCACTGGGAGAACTATTGCTCATGGCATCCAAATGGACGAAACACAGAAACTTCACTGCTAAAAAAACCAAAAGGCTTCAGAGTTTCTCTTGGAATGAATATTTCTCTTGGAATATTTCACACAGAATCATCAAGTTAGCGAATGCAAACCACAGCAGAAAACTGCTGCAAATTTCAACACTGTTAGCGGATAGATGAATTTAGGGAAGAGGATGTAAGCATCATCAACGTAGGATAAAATTGCTGGGTTTTATTTTAAACATGCTTAAACTCAACGTTTTAACTTAAATATTTAAGAATGATTTTAGTCTGTATGTTTTACATCTATTGCCACCTGAAGCTGGCGATCCAAATGTCTAGAATAGCACACTTGGAACGCTGAGTTATATTAACATCATACTAACTATAGCAGTTTAATTTCAACAAATTTCTCTGGGTTTTTGCATATCACTGAATAAATGACTCTGGAATTAGCTTACTTTTCTTGGAGGCATTATACGAGATTATTTCTTAAGTCTCCTCCTCTTTGATTTAGTACACCTCTTAAGATAATTTATTAATGTTTTGGATATCTCATTCATCATCCATTATTACTGGTGTCATAAATTAGAAGAATGGAACAAAGCACTGGACTATACACTTTTTCCATATTCATCAATAAAATAGCCACCTCTGTTAGCAACCACTGTACAAAAGAAGTTGGTTTATCCACGAGAGTGAGACCAGGAGCACTTTTTAAATTCAAATCCCCAAACAGATCATTAGATTTATAGTATATTATGTTATTAGTGAAGTAAAAATCAGACCTTCACCTTTAAATGTAAAAGGATGGAAAGACCAGGTCTACAAAAGACAAAAGCACCTGTCACATATTGTTAGATCCTGTAAGTTACTTAGACAAATTAGAAGGCTGATAAATACTATTCTTATATAAAAAAAAAAAAAAAAGAAAAAAAATTAATCATTGAAAATGCTGTAATTTTGCCAGCATACTATAAAACAGTAAAGGGGAGGAAAGATTCAACTAACAGAAACCTAAATGGCAACATTTAAGTCTGTGATACTATTTCTTAGAAGACAAGTTACCTAAGTAACTTAGTACCTAGTAGGAAAAACAAAGTTCCTTGCCATCACTGTTTTTTATTTAATAAAGAAAACTTAAACACAAAGGACACTGAAAAAGACAATTGTGAAGATTTCAGAAGCTTTTTGAGATAATGATCATCAATGGGAATCCTATAGGTAGTAAATTACATAGCAGTGACTATGCTATATAAAGTACCTGAAGGAAGACAGAATTAATGTTATTATGAGAACATTAACTACTGACTTAACAAGACCATTATGCCTACATTAAATTATATCTCTGAATTGTTTGGATATCCAAAAATTCAATTTTTGTTATTTTAGGCAAAGACTTAGTTCATATATTTTGTACACCTTCACTGTTTACACTCCTTTAACTAAATATCTCATTAAATCAAATTAATATTTTGCATGACATAATGGTACTGCACTCACCTCTTTTCTGTTACAAGTTTGAGCAGGTTTAGTAATTCATTAATGGAATCAGGTACAGAATTTAAGTTCTTATAATAGAAGAAAAGGATTCCACATTAAGTTCTTATAATGGAAGGATTCCACATGTTAGATTTAAATTGGGTAAAATGCTTGATTAGCAACTGTGTACTTAATTTCTACATGGGGGACAAACGGTTGCTATTTTTTCTTCTTTATGCATTACATATTAGGTGTTTCAATTTCCAATGTGAGCTGAAAACAACAAAATAACTTTTTCCAACTAAATAAAACCTCTTTTATTGTGCCACCTCTAAATCAGGACCCTTGTTATTTTCCATACAGAACCTTCACTATCTATGGTAATTGATGATTAACTAAACGTACCTGTATGAATGCTTTTTAAAGCTAATTCAATTAAAAGCATATATATATATATATATATATAGATGCATTATCCCCTTTACTGTGTTTAGAATTATTAATGTAATCGTTTAATGAACTATGTATGACACTTCTTATAGTTACAATTACCAGTGGAAAAGAAAAATAAGTATATGATCCTCAGCTTTTGTTCGTCTCCAGTTTGATCAGTGTTTGGCGATGATCATGATACCTGTTATTCAATCTACACAGGCAGCACACAGTCAAAAAGAACCTTGTCATTACCTGACTAAAAATAAGTAGTACCCTCCTTGGACCAAGGTGCGTGTAGTTTGAGGATTGAGACAAAGCCAATCCCTCCTCTACTTGAGAGCAGCCATTCATGCTCTCACTTTCATCTCCATTTCACTTTGTATAAAAATGTGCATTGTCAGGGATACACTGAGATTTAGTCTTTTCTCTGTCGATTACGGTATCCACCCATCATATAGGTCACCTGAATCCATTTGTAGCCTCAGTGAATTTCTAATTTATACAATAGGAAACTTTATATTAGACAGGAGACTGTAAGCATGTCATACCCAAAATTTCCAGCAGCGGTCTAGGGGGTAACAGGTACAAGATAATTCCCCAGTGCAAAAATGTCTTTATTAACCCTGATCTCCCATGACCGATGGGAGTGCTCCAGCAACTGAGGTAGCCAAAAAATTAAAGTGGTGGCAATGGCACCACCATTCCGTCATGCTAGAGTTTTGTTGACTTAGTGTTTCCAAACCATCTGAGATTTTGTCTCTTCCTGGTCTTTTTGTTCACCGAGTGGAAAACTTATGTCTGCACGGAATTGTTCACAGAGCCTCAAATCAAGGAACATGCACTGCTGATTTTCCAAAGAACAACTCCAATACATTGACCTTGGGATGCATGTAAGATTTATCTTTTCCTTATCCTAAAGAGATTATTTTCTTACCTAAAACTTTACAACAAAACCCCAGTGGAGGGTATTCAGAATTACCCAATCTTCATTTTCTAGGTAAATAAGCAGTAACCTGTTCTCTATTCTGATTACACAGTTTCACTTGTTAATGACAGATTTCAACATTAATGGACTGTGTGGAAGTATGGAAAAATCATGGAAATAATGCTTTAGCTTCCCTCATATGGAATCTGGAATACAGGAGGCAAATTTCCTCAAATAATTATGCCAGCATAACTTTCCTTTAACTTTTGTTACCTAATTATCATAACTTTCAGGCCTGCTGAAAATGTCATCAATGAACAATAAACTGCACAGTGAATAGACACCGACCACTGAGAAGTAAATGAAGGTAAAATTTGTTTGGGTAGAACACAGAATAGAAATTTATAAAAAACCTCAATGCAATCTTGAATTCATTAATCTTCTCTTTTTTTTTTTTAAACCTTATTTTCATTAAAGGTTCTTTAAGACACTATATCCTGTTGTCTTTTAACATCAGAGATCCAGAAGGCTTCAGATGTTTATATACCTGACAGGATCAGTATTCATAGATGTTGATTCTTACGGTGGTTTTAAGGGACACCACTGTTCTCTAATCACTGAAATTGCATGAAATTTAAAACTCTGCTTCTCAGCAACATCCTTTTAAAGACTAAAAGCCTTTTGAGTACCTATCCTCAGACAGACACATATTTTTAAGCCCCATGTATTAGAATGTTCATTCATGTAGTTGATCAGAAGCACAGGTGGACCTGGAAATACCTAACACATTTATCAGTGGGAAAAAAAGGCCAACCAGGACATTTGAAATCCAGAGACTACAAAGGAGTGGTTAAATGCAGAAGAACTGAGGAGACAGCATTCTAAAGCAAGCAGACAGATAGCATCAGAGGGCAGAAGTTGATACCATCAGGACTGAAGATAAGCCCTTCCATATGGGGCTGTGATACTCATTTCCTCAACACAGTTACCACTAGTAAAGAAGTTTACTACAGCTACATGACTTAACAACTGTTAAACCAATACTGTTAAATTCAGAATCCACTAGAAACATACTACAAATTGTCGCAAAGAAATAGGGCTTGTTTACTCCTCATTACAATGTCAGTGAGTCAAAGAGTTTATCTTAAACAACAAAAGCCTGACAGAAGAAAACGCTGCCAGCTCTGTCAGACTGCTGGAAAAGAAAGTCAAGGCTCAAATGATTGCGTTGATCTTTGACTGAAACTGTGAAACAAGTCAGTTTCTTCAAAGCCAAACATAACACTGCAGCCAACAATAAAGAATCCTGTCGGGTTTTTCTGCACAATGAATTTTTTGATGTCAGAAATTCTGGATACTTTTAATCACACTAAAAATGTGTTAGCAACGCAAATGTGTATGACCTAGGCCCATAAACAACCACAGGACTGTTTTTTTTCCAACTAATCTTATTTTGGCTTCTCTCACCTAAATTCCAGCACCAAGACTTCTTATTAACACATACTTTAAGGTTTTAAACAGCTTTTAACCAATTTTTTTTTCTTTTGCTTTCTAAATCTGAACAATTGTTCAAATCTGTTCACTGAATAAACTCCAAAGTATTCATATTTTATTAGTCACGTGGCAACTGGATTGCTACCCAGAAGATTTTAAGACAAAACACTTAACTGACACAGATCAGAATCTAAAATTCATCCCATTTAAAGACTAACAGCCTTAAGAGACATTATTTCATGGTCTTAACTCAAATAAACGTAATTACAAATACCATACTTTCTGTTCAGAAATTATCTTTAGTCATCCTTCCTGAACTCCTGATTCTCTGCATCAGCTCTAAGGTCCTACATAATTCTGCCCATCCTTACTTCACAGTTCTAATTAAAAAAAAAAAAAAAAAAAGCCTACATTCACTAAATCCTTTTCAATGTATCTTCCAGTGTAATTTTACAGTATATTTATAAATTTCTGCTGCTACTCATCAAAAATCACATTCATCAATGTCTACTTTTTAATTTTAGGTATGACTTTATGTGAAACAAATTTTTAACTCATACCAAGTAAACTAAAGTTAACATACTGCAGATGCCATAACCACTACAGAAAAGTAACAGCAGAAATAAACAGTTAATGATGAGAAACAGAGCCAGAAGCAATGGATAGACAATAGTTTAACTTCACTGATTGGTGCACACCCTCTAACCTCCAGTAAATTTATTTTGATTATAACTATATTGGTCAGTTCAAGTTTGTCTAGCTGCAGGTCCTTCCACCACTGAAGTCAACAGTGAATTCAGTCAGAACTTACAAGTATAAACCAATTTTTCTTTCCTGGAACAAATCTTAAGCATGCTGAAGTCCGTATCTTCAATATTTGACTTCACAAACTAAGTGTTTCATCAGCAAGTATCCAGAAAGTAATGCATTATTTCACTTAGCCATACCAGCACCTTACTATCCATTTTACATAAGAATTCATAACAATAACAAGCGTATTGTTTGACGTGCGGCAAAAACATATGGGCAACCAAGAGATATTTCCTCTGACCCTGATCAGATCAATTAATTTCTGTAACAAACACAAATGCCTTCAGAACAGTAAAACAAGACAACAGAAATCCTCTCAAATGCTAGAAAAAGCCAAAGAATATATGCTCTATGTGAACTAGGTTTAAAAAATGAACTGCATTGAAGTAATTCTCTATACTACTGTTAAATCTGTTTTCAGTAAGGTTCAGTAAGGTAAGCTGTTTTCAGTAAGGCAGTACTTGACAGTAAACCAATTTCATGAAACCATCATGCTTGCGAGAAAGAGATGGCATAGGCTACCTATACAGAGTGCTTACCATTACTAATACCCACTCCTTAAATTTCCCACTACCTTATATTCCCACACACAATGCAAGTAATACTTACTAAAAAAAGAAAATAGCTTAACTAATGAATATCAGTTAAAGTCCCAAATCTAAATATGAAGCCAAGCCAACCATTAACAGCAGGGGTAATGCAGATGTAAGTTTTATACCCTATCCCAATTTTCTGTACTTTTACTAATGCAAAACACATCAACTTAGAAAATGCATTCTAAAGTTCTTTAACATTTTTTATTATGAGGGATTACCTTCAGGATCCAAAGAGGTACATTATGAATACAAACTTCACATAATCTAAAACTTAAAAAGGAATCTGCTGCACCTCTGTCCTCCAGTCACATGACAAGATAACATGAAGACAACGTACATCACTCAAGGATTACCAACACAGTTGTGCGTTTAATTATTAGTCTGGGTCACCATTCAAAGCCACCCTCCTTTATTCCACATGCTGAACTAGAGATTCCTCAAACAAAAATTCTCAATTCACTGACTATATTGCTGATCACTTAAGAGAGTGAGCTGAAGAACTAAAACTAAGATACAAACTAAAAGTTCTTAATAAATCCAAGTCTAATTTACATTTACTCCTACATATTTCAAAGCTTTGTTGTGCTCTCACAGTCCAAGTCTAAGAATGAACCATTTCACTAGCTGTAATACAAGACCAGCTGCCATAACACTGTCTTTATCCACAAATCAGTCACTGAGGGTAGCAAAACTTTAGTAAATGTGATCCACCTATACGACTGCAGGAAACCTTTGATGGACTGAGGCAGCACTAACAGCATGGTGGAAGAAAGCTCATGTGGCAAGCTATCACAGAACAGTTTTGTCCAGCTTTTTTCCCCACATCTGCACATTCCAATGCTGTTCTAGGAATGACAGCTGTTCTCTGTCCAGAATGCTTCAGATACCTTCTTAGGATCAAGATTCGTTGAAAGCAAAGAGATCATTTGCTTATAATACCATGCATATATGTAAGGTTTATATATCCAATTGCAATTCTAAAATGCTTATATGTATACACAGCAACTTTTACACTAATTAAACATTAAAAATCTCCCAGTACCTACTATGATAAAAAAGAAACAAAAGCCAAATATTTTTTTAAATTCATTAGAGAATTAAAAGAACAGGTGCTACTTGAAAATTCATTTCATAAACTGTCATAACCAAGACATAGTGGGTGACTCAAGAACATGTGTCAAGATCCACCACAGCTGAATGGTCAAAGATGTGTGACACCATGCACAAGTATTTCAATCAATGAATGAGAACAGTTTTCCTTAGTCTGTAATACATTATCAATTGTCTTTATACACACCTTACTGATCATTAAAAAGTGTCAAGAGAAAAATCAAAGCAAAAAGAGAATTCAGCTTTGGCCAGGGCATGATCAGGGGACATCCAGCCAAACAAAATAAAGGTGATTGTTCTAAGCAATGTAGAGGTCATTACCTAAGACTTCTATTGCTCCCAGTCAACAGACTGGGATTAAATTCAGATGTAGCCATACCCATTCAGTACAGTGTCGTTTTTTATTTGCTTGTTTCTGGTGACAGGCATTTCCTTTTACATTCCCTGCCAAATGTCACTTGGCAGGATTTGACAATGTGTACAAGAGGGCAAAAACTGAGCAACCCCTCATGGTTATCAGTCACTCTGCACTGTATTTCTGCAGAAGGGCATTTCAAATGAAGGTTTAATTGGGCAGAGGGAAACAAAAGTACAGATTTAATCTCACCTCATCACTGACATTCCCTCTAGACCTAGAGCAGATAGATCTCTGCCATTCCATCATCAACATACATCTGGATCACTAATAAGGGGGCAGCTATTCCAGACTCGGTGCCAGATCTTTTCTATTAGACAGGTCATGTACGAATTCTCCTCAAGAGATCAGGTCAGTTGAGGACACAGGGAGTTTGGGGTTTTGTTTTTGTTTTTTTCTTTCATCATAGTATTTAGTAAAATAACCAGTTCTTCAAGAACGATTGTAACTTATATATATCCATGGATGCAGGGTTGGTGCAGTTAGATGATCAGTGACCAACTGTTGCAGATGACAAAGCTTACAGCAGGGCGTTGAACTCTGAGCTCTGGCTCTAAGACAGTCCACTTCAGAAACACTAAAGAGGCTGGATGGCAAAGCTAGAGCTGTGAGAAGGTATCAAAGCAAATGTCCTGTGTAGAAAAGAGAGCTTCTTCCTCTGTCTTTCACCTCTGCAAGATGACAGATGTCAGTTAAATGTTTTTCCATTTGTTTACAAGTACATGCAATTAGAAAGTCTACTTGCATTTCAATTTCATTTCACTGTCTGTCATCCTTTACCTCTGTCTTCAAGTCAATATATCATAATGGTGGCACAGACTTTAAGAGGAACTGACAGTAAAACAGCTTCTGCCTCAGAAAAGGCAAATGTTAAATGGTAGTAAAAATACTTTGTATCATCCTGTAAAGATAGTAAAAATACAAAAATCTATCTCAAGGTATAGGGAAGAGGTTATCATATCAGAAGGGAGTACATGAAAAGCCATAGCATCCAGTGGATGCTACAAACAGACATAGCAATGAATCATGAGACACCCATTACTAGCTGTTGCAACAGAATTCTGGAAGGGACACTTGTTTCGCTTCCTTCAAAACTAAGCAAAATGAACAAGAATAAAATTGGCATGGCCATAACATTTCACCAGGCAAAATTCTTAAATGTAGACAGGAATGAGCCTCAAGTGAAATGGCAGTTAATTTATTGCTGTCAGTTCAGGATACTTTTCAATGATGAAATCATTGCAAACTGTAACTCAGGACTTTGAAAGATAAATTCTCTCACATTGAAAAAATGAAACTGCTGCCCAACCTTGACTTATTCTGAAGTTAACCTAAATAATAATTTTAGAAGTTGTCTGAACAGGGTGTGTAAGAAACATTAGCTAAAAATACAATACTAACAATTTAGAGACTTGCTGGCAACTTCAGTCTTTTTTTTTTTTTTTTTTTAGAGGAGAAAGTACAGACAGTATACCAAGCACTTCAGAAAAAGTGTCAGTTTAATGTAATGCACTACTCCAGATACCTTTCTTTCAAAAGCAAACTGAGTGAGAAAAATGAGAAATCCTTGACCAGTTTTTCTTTCTCAGTAGCAAATACATCTTTGTCACTATTTCAGGTTCTAAATGAGGAGGTGATCTTCATCAGCTCCTCCATCATCTTCCAATATATTCAGATCTCATCTGAATCTTTGTTGTTGTTCTTGTTGCTTTTAATAAGACCTATACATGTAAGAGTCAACCTGCCTATACATCTAAAATTCTCACTTTCCCCACTTTCCCATGCAATCTAAGTCACCTCCCAATCAATCCATGCAGTGCGCAAGCTCTAAAATGATCTTCTAATTGGTTGCCAAAGTCTTCAATAACTGTAAAGATAGTCATCTTTAATGATCAAGCCTCTCATCAGCAATTTTACATTACTCTTTTTCTCTGCATCTTCATAATTGCATGCCATTTTACAATAATCAAAGACAACCTTAGTAAAAACCCTTATAAGTCTGCAGTCACTCCCACAAATGCACTTAGCCAATACAATCTGCTTCAGTATCTAAAACTGTATCTTTATTGGTAGTGTATTTGTTTCTCCTTGCCCACATTTCTTTTCCAGTGAGCAGTTATGTGGTGCTTAGCTGCCTACTGTGGTTAACCCCCAACACTAACTTACAATTATTTCTGTTGCAGCTGGACCTATTCAGAGCTTGAAAACATACAAGCAGAGGAGCACTGACATGCACAAAAATCAGACAAACAAAACGTTGAGACATGCACTGTAAAAAAACAAACCAAAAAAGAATAATGGCCAGCAACGGTTCAAGACATATGTTCTGTTTTGTTGTGCTTAATTTTATTTCACTTTTCCAGAAGGTGGAATCTCAGAAGTATGCTAGGTTCTTTCATGCTCAGACAAGTTCAGGGCTGCAAGCATTAGGGCAGAGCGAGACTGCATAGAAACCACTAAGAAGGATCCAAAAGAAATGCTCGGTATTTACCAAAAAAAAAAAAAAAAAAAAAAAAAAAATAGCGAAGGTTCTCCTCATAAACCCACTGGTTTAAGCACTAGTCATCCACGTTGCATCCAGCCTTTCTTCTTTCTCAAGCTTGTATGGCTTGAGCTAGATTGATTCCAGCTACTTCTGGAAGGGGATGGTGTGAGTATGAAGCACCTGAGCATAATAGAAAATGGGAGATTAACCAAAAGTTACCTCAAAACACTGGCAAAAGACTGACCAGCTGTATTAGGAGGTGTCTAACATGCTCATGGACTGATAAGAAAGAGCAGTTCTAGAAAATGAAGTACTCCATCCAGTCAACCTACAAAAATTGCAGAGTAAGTTTATCAACATACTTTTATCCCAACCTGGGTAAGCTGTTACAAGGAGTAAAATGATGTTCGCTCAGCCCGCATTTACCCTCTTCTCAGATAAAATTACTCACAGTGGAAATTATACTCACGACTGATCATACACTATTACTGTAAATTAATGTAAAAATCTAGTCTCACCCAACAGCTATTAAACAGCAACAACATGCTCTAATTCCTGGCATATGTCAGTTTTGAATACTGACTTACAGATAAAATACTTTTCTTCTAATATACAAGATCTTTGACATTTAATCTAAAATCCCCAAAAAACAGATCAAAAACATGTATCGTACTAGAAACAAATTAGGACTTTCTCCAACCACTGAGGCTGCAGAGTGCACAGGAATATGTTTAAAGCATCTCAGTTGGATTTGCAACAGCTGAGAGTTCCACTTGTTCATTCCAAATGTGTACTTCAATCCATCCCCATCGTGCACGACATCAAAGTGGAGCTATGTCCAGTGACAGCAGCTGCTACCATCCTTTGCTCCTCCCAACTCAGTTGATAAGGACTGAACCTTGCAATAAATGGATTTTTCATTTGTGGGTAGAGGCAGCATGACTGCACCAAGTATATGTCTGTCATCATCATCTGATATCGTTATTAAAAATTAATATTAACTTGTATCTCTCCAATGCATGTTTTCAATTTTCAGGTGCAGAATTCCTCTCACTTCATTCTACGAATGTACTTAAGGCTCAAGACAAAAGTCATAAGACACAAAAGACAGGGCAGCTTTTGCATCTCTGCAAACTGAAGTTTGACATCTTATCTAGAAGGTGTGTCAAATCAACATCTTCTGTTATCAAAGGTGGGAAACAAATGCAACCAGCAAACTGCTCAGGTCCATATACAGTTATGAAAAATTTGTACTATGAAAGGGGCCACAAACAGCTGGCAACTAGCTAGAAATGGAGAAGGTATATCCAGCTCTATAATTACGCATTTTGTCTATCCCTTAAACCTCTTTCCAATTCCCTGACTTGCAGTTGAGCCTCAACTGCCATCTCGCACCCGAATCAAGCAATCTTCAAATCATGACTCATGAGTAGTAGAATAATTAAAAGTTGGGACCACTGCACAATCCAAAAACCCAAATAGTTTTCTACTAGGTGACTACACCCTGACTACAAAGGGGAACTTCGTAAAAAAGGGACACTAAAGTAAATGTAAAATATTCATACTGCCTTACACCTAGCCAGAGTAGGGAAAAAGTTAATTCAGCTGGTTGGGTTTTTCAGAAATGCTATATAGGAACAAATTTTTAATTTCAAAGTAGAAATAGTTGCCCAGAATGAACTTGTTTAAAGTAATACATGAAGTCCCAACTTCATCAAATTTCAGAGTATTTCATGCTGACATAAGTACTTCCCCAGAAAACTGTGAAATAAATTCATGAACAAAAAAAAGTTAAGTTTACCCGCATTCATAAAGCGTTCTCGTTTCTTCTGACTTGATGACTTCTTTGAAAAGTGCATTTGGAAAACAAAATAAAATCCAGATCCTAACTGTAACACACACCCTCCAGCAATCTAAAATGCTAACTTTTTTATTCCTTTTTTTTCAGTGTTCAAGACACTGACTTTTGACTAAATGATTTAAATGAACAATGAACATATACCACTGATGCGTTCAGAACAAACGTTTCCACTGACTGGGACACGAGTTTCCTCTGACTACAGGAAGCCAGAAACTTCCTGCTTATTGTACTTTCCTCTACTTGCTCTCATCCACTCTTCTGTCATCCAGCCACAAAAATTAAATATACAGGAGTCCAGATTTCTGCACACTTCAAAAGAAAATGTTTTCAGTGTTATCTGTTACATATTTTCATGAAGCAGTTAAACTTCCAGCGCACAACAAGCTTAGTTTTGTTTTATAAATGTGAATCTACAATGAAAACCAAAGGAGGTGAAATCTTTAGCCTGTTAGCCTTGACTACTTAATACATTGTACATAAAGATTATGGGGTATAACAAACTTTAAAAGGTATCATCACAAGCAGCACCAGATTCAGTATTCAGTCTACGAAAAAAAACACACAAACACATATATAAAAGAATTGCCCAGTTATGTATTTGAATTTATTAACTTCCCCCAAACTGTGTATATTTATTAGCACCATAGGCATCTGTGTAAATGAAGTAAATTAAAAATGAGTCAGGCCTAAAGGAGGAAACACTATGCCATTGACTCATGAATAACTGAAAGATAAGCAAGGCTCCCACATATGTTTTTAAATATGTGGATCCAATAGAATTAACAGGCTGTATATGCTGCAGGTGTTCAAGCCACCATTCTGAAAGTACAGATAAGTTTTATAGGAAGCAGGACATGCAAAATAAGCATGAGTATCAACTGAGAGCCACTCTTCTCACTAAAAAAATTAATAACCTCATTATCTTCCCCAGCACAATTATGAAATAACCTAGCAGATTTACAGTAAGAGAAGTATACTAAAAAATTACCTATATTTGTCTCATAAGCATTAGTATTATTCTCCTTATATCTACTCTTTCACTCTGCTTCTAAAATTTCTTTTACATAGTCTACTATTTAACATGTCTAAATTACTTTTCATTTCTCCCATTTAACAAGCTCATTTAAATTGTGTGATCTATTAAATATTTTACAGCGTATTCTTGTACTAGCTGTGATGGGACATTATAAAATCTGGGTTCTAACTGGAGCTTCCCCTTTGAATTGTTGTTTGGCCTTAAATAAATCACTTCTCTCTCTCTGAAAATCATTAATGCTACTTTCATTTATAGATGAAAGGCTCTTCAAAACTACTAAATGTTAATCATTAATACTACAGATGAAGTTCAGTTAAGAAGGTACAAGAAATCAAAATACCACCTTGACACTGGATCCTCTTACTCAGATTTACAGTGTAGCAAGCATGCTGATATGAGAATGATTACAAAATAAACATGAAACATACCATTACAGGCTTAAAAGTCTCTACTTTCAACAGAGGTTAAACTTACATCTGAAAGGTCAGTGGGAACACTGACAAATCATTTAAATGCAGAGATGACAGAAAAATTAATCAGGGTTTAAGAAAATAATATTGATTTTGAAAGAGAATCTGTTGGGGAAGATCAGAAAAGAAATCAACAGTTTTCAACTCTGCAACATGTCAAGCTTCAATCAGTAAAATATAGGCAGATCTTATCCAGATAGAGATGTTGCCTGGCTGTGAACAATGACAGGAGGAAAAAAACAGGTTGGAAGAAAGGGTGTGTAAATCTATATCCTACAGGATGCAGGAATCACTGGTCACACTGTTAATGGAAAATTTCAGGACCCAGAAAACAATCATATTCATCAACACCATGTCAGATTAGTGATGTTAAAAAAATATAAGTAAATGGACAGCATGCTGACAAATCGAATTTGTTGTTGACACAGCTAAAGCACAGCAGTTAAGAACTAATCATCAGCGTCCTGAGTAACCACTGTGCTTTAAGCTACTCTTAACAATTCAGAAGAGAGTGCTGAGCATGATGGGGGAATGTAGATTATAAATACAACATTGTAAAATTTGTAAAAATATTACATATAGCCATGGATAATGAAAATAACCATCTATATAAAATTGTGTATCAACAAGAAAAAAATAGGCTGAAGAACACTAGGGATCAGCACCATAAACTCATAAACTGACAAAAATTTGAGGAGCTCCACAATATGATGATTATTCCACAATTGTAAACTTCCTTTAAAACACCTGCTGCTGAACACTGTAAGTGACAAAACAATGGCCCAGATGACAATTCATCTGGTGCTAGGTAAAATTCTTATGCTAACATGCCAAAAATTCACTTCTACAGGTCTAGAAATTTTTTTTTTAAACTTTCAACAAGTTCCACACCTTCTCGAAATTCAAGTCTATTATCAAGACACATCACACAGCTATACTTTTTCCCACGAGGAAAAAGAAAAGGTCAAAAGTACATTTGTGTAAAAACTAGAGATTAAAACACCACTTATTATCAAGCAGGCACAATCCAGGTTTCAAGAAACGTCGTTCAGAAATTCATTATCTGATAGATCAGAACCAAAGGATACTGACTATATGTGGTTCAAAGGGTTAAGTAAGACACCTCACTCAGAAGGTGGTGACAGCATAGGTCTGTTACAGACCACCAGCTCAAACTAGAGAACACTGGAATTTTTCTTGTAAGCCTGTATTTGTAATGTGCTGAAAGAAAATGGCAAACTGAAATCTTTGATAATGAAATCTAATATCTCAGGATATTAGCAGCCAACAGTAAATATAACAGGATTTAAAAATTATTAGCAAGTTTCCTAACAGCATTCACCATAACCAGTGATCACATACCCCACTGTAATGGCTAAAATTATTAAATCACTGGACTAGAACTTGGGCATAGTCTAAGAATTACCGATCATGATCAGATTACCTAGCCAGATAGATATTACTGACACCTATGTAAACATATGATGCATATACACACTTATATTCCCAAATCTTCAAAATTTCTGAAGCTGAAAAGGATGATGAACCAAACTGATGGGGAAAAAAAATCCTAGACAGAAAAACATGAAAATGGAAATTTTCCTTAAGAGGGCTTTTATTTATGGTCAGGCAATTCTACAGCTAACAAAGAGGACAAGTTTGCCTACAGCTCATCCTAGAAGTTCAAAACCTGATGTTTTTGAGAACAAGATGAAACGTAAGGGGGGGGGGGAAGCAGGACCAACACTGCAGAAAAGGAGAGGCTGCATCACCATCACCATAAATTAAGAGTTACAGAGTGTAGAAACTGAGACACTTAAAACATCCACGTATGATGTAGTCAAGAGTATTAGCAATAAACACCACCTCAACAACAGCAGAAGGCCATGACTAGACAGAGGTGGCACAAGTGTTAAAAATCGTAAGGAAAGATCAAAAATAGTCAATAAATACTTTCATTCTATAGTTGGAAAGATTCAAAATGGTATAATTGTATCACATTATATTGATTTTCTTTCCAACTCATTTGTTAAACAGATGTTCCAGATCAGATGTTAAAAAACATTGTGAGACAAACATTTTAAATCAGCATACTTGTTAAACTTATCCAAGAGTCCTAGGGTAGTCAGCCCAGCAAATCTACGATCTGTTGATGCTCTTTTAAAACTATGTATTTTAAAATCTGTATCTGTCTTTAAATGCTAGGGACTGCCACCATGCAGAGGAGTGAAAACACAGTGTCAAAGGGACAAATCAAGTTTTAAGGCAGTCTGATATGATAGAGAATTCAGACGTGATAACAAGAACCAGTGAAAGACAGATGCATTCAAATGTATTCAAACAATAATTGCATGCCTTATTTTTAAATAGTGGAAAAGATGAATCACTGAAACAAGTCATCCAGAGAAGTAAATGGTAGATTCTCAGTATCTTGATACACTTGGAAAAAAAAAAAAAAAAAGCAGCTTAGCCAACTAGAAGTTCAGAAAACAAACCCATTGAGACAAAAACTGATGCCGTAATACATTTAAGGTGAAATGTTCATGTATTAAGATAGATTTGATCCCCACTCTAATGCACTACTACGTGATGCAGTACTAAATGCAAGTCAACTTAAGCAAGCACATGAACTTTTCACATCCACACAACTAGATTAATTAGTATTGTGGTAATAATGTTCTTTAATAAACCTAAAATAACGATTTGTCAGCCCATTAACAGTACAAAAAGCCCGTCAAATTAAACAGTACAGACGGAAAATGTTGGGGTTTTTTTTAAACAGAACACAGGATACCATGATACTGTCTTTTTTCTGCTACATTCAGTTCAACATCAATGGCACGTGATTCTTCCTGTTCTCTTCAAATGATTTCTAACCAGACTTCAGGTCACATTATGGCTCGGTGCTTTTGGGAAATCTACATCTAATCATTAACAGAGGCATAATACCTATTTCTATTCTGTTTTATGATTCATCAACCTTTATCCAGAATATGCTAAATGTTCAATGTTCATCTCCAAGGTCTGGACACAGTTTGACTAACTGCTCCAGTTTGGCTCTTGCTTCTTATTTCAACTCTAAGATTATAAATATGGTCAACCATTTCTCCTCAAAGACTGTCACACACATATTCCCATAAGATTCAGAGTAATCATGCTTTTTTCTATTTAACATCAATAAAAAGCATATGAATTCTCAGATTATAATGTTATCCAATATGACAGTGACCTCAAACTGCATCATTTTCAATTCATTTTTTTGAAAGTATTTGATCACTGAAGCTGCAAAATCAGAAAAAAAAACCAAAAAACAACCAACATTTAGATAACGGATAAAAACATTCTTAAGTAAAACACAGCCCACAGTAGCAACCTTCCTAAAAACCTGAAATGCTATGTCCCTTCTTTTGGAGGTCTGAAAGAAAGAGTTTAAGCCTCGCTAACACGACAAGCAAACACAGGCAAGCAATTCCTTCTATCATGTTTAACAATCTTCTTCATGTGAGAGCACAACTCAGCCAAAGATCTGTGTTTTTACAGACTACAGACTGAACTGCTTTGGGCACTTTTCTGGGCTAGAAGAAAAAAGCACAGAAAACCTATAGCTGACTTCTAGAGAGCAGTGTAGAGTCTAAGTCAAACAGTTTAGATAACATACCACATTTGCACTCTGCAGACATCACTGGCTCCTGATCCAAAATGCTCTTACACGTGCTAATCAACAAAGCCTCAAATGGACTAGGAACTGATTATCTTAGAAACTGTCTATCCTCCACAATTCTCAGCAACAGCTGTTGTCAATTACAGCAGCATACCTAACAGTTTAAGATAAACTGCTAAGGATGGAGCACAAAGTAAACTTTCTAAGACTTTGTCAACAGAATCCCTTTAAGGGCAAAGTGTAAAACAGTTCTTTGCGTAGCCCTTCCTCAGTGACAAATGAAGTTATAATAGCAACAACAACCCAGAGACAGCAAAGATGATCTCAACATTAGTGTAAATCATACGCAGGCAGAGAACATATAAGCCATTTCCACCAAATCACATTTTACTTGCACATTAACACAAAGTACCAAAGTCCAAAAGATGCAAGTGCAAACAAAAGAGAAAAGAATAACGCCTGAGTAAAGCCAACACTCTAATGCAAGGAAGGAAAAATGTGAGGAACATTTTCACTTACATTTCTTAAAGGTAAGTGCCACTCTTGCAGGTGGCACAGTATTTTAAGAAAAGCTCTGAACCCTTCATATGTGACAAGTGAGCTTTGCTAATATTAAAGCAGAAACTGAAAGACTAGATGTAAAAAAAAAAAAAAAATCAACTTTGTGGCTTTTCTCAGATTTCTGAGAGGTTGAAATGAAGTGAAACGTCTAAGAATCTAATCAGTTTAATTAATCGTTGAACAAAGCTACCAGTACAAGCCTTATTTAGTCACCTTCCCACCTACAAAGCTGAAGAACACTCTTGTCTTCATCTCACTAACAAAAGGATGCCATCAGTATATTTTGAAACATTCAGTTTTCATAGCTTACCATACTTGTAGTATCTAAATTATGGAGCCACCATAAAATCTAGAGGGGAAAAAAATTCCCAGTATGCATTTATATATAAAAATAGTAATTGCTCATGGTCTTACTTTGTTATGAACTGAAGTTTACTGTGTAGGTTCACAGCTCATAAAGGGGTAAGCTCCTGTGGTTGGCTCAGCAACAGTTACCAACTTCAAGTAAGAAAAGATACCAAAAGTTTTAAAACCTCAGCAATTTCTTTCAAGTATGGTGTGTCTAACCCTGTGTTTACCTGACAGTCTGAATGTATTACAACATTAATTGTAACAACTCCAGTAATCGCTACTATTGTATATATATGTATGACTTCTTGGATGTCTATACATGGGCCATGTGTATCAATAAAAAAGAACTCTGACAACTGGTAATTCATAATTGTGTTAACCCAGACAATTATTACATTTACCAGAAAAAGGACTGGTTTCAAAAATAGAAATTATTATCATATACAAACAATGTATATTTCTTATTGCCCAGTTTTAGATCTTATGATACTTCAACCTGCAAGTTACAAATGTAACAGAGGATGGTGATTCAGAGAGAGGTAGGATCTAGGACTAATTTCACTGTCTGTTTCACAACCATCAAATATTTTCAATACCAACAATCAGCCCACATTTACTTGGAAAACATTTCTTAAGTCTTAGTTTGCATGGAGGATGTATTAACAGTAAATAGCTGAATTAGTGTGTGGCAAGTAATAGAACTGACAGATAACTTTAATGAAGTTCCATTGGTCCGAAAAGAAATACTTATGTGGTGCTTTTTAACCAAGTTTCAGAGGGCTTTGTAAGGGAAGTTAAGGAGGATTACTGAGAATAAAGCAGTGGATGGATGCTGTGGAGATGAGTGGCAGAACTAGAAGAGTATTCTCGTCTCCCAGGTACTATTCCAGTACATATTGGAACATGATTCTTTCACATTCACACGTACAAACCGAAAAGCAATGTTATGCCAATATGACAGAACAACTATTTCTTAAGAGCAGACCATAAAGCCTCCAAGATGCATAATACCACAGGACACGTAGCTAAACTGAACTACTACTGATGGGTATGGTACATTAAGAGTATAAAACGCTCAACTGGCTAAAATGTACTAAGTGCAGCCCTTGCATTGAAATCCAGACTTATACAGCACTTGAGCTACTGTATCCTAAGGAAAAACAAGTGTGACAGTTAAACATCTACCGCTGATGGCAATAAACTGGACAGGTAGCACAGACTGAGTCAGATAGGTGAGAACAGGGAGGAAGAGAGGCTCTGGGGCAGGAAAAGTGGAGGGAAACCAAGCTGCTACTAAAAACTCTTTTTCTAGGCCTGAAGGGGAAAAAAAACAAAAAATCATTAAGACCTTAACTTCCCTCTTCAGCCACCAGAACCACCACCACCACCAATTAAAAAAAAAAAAAAAAAAAAAAAAAAAAAAAA